>NW_024412397.1:4309589-4318211 GCF_014898765.1 Herpailurus yagouaroundi
GTGTGTGTGTGTGTGTGTGTGTGTGTGTGTGTGTATCTACACACACACACACACACACACACACACATACATACATACGTACATATATGTATATTGGGAGTAAACAATGGAAATGAATTCTTTCAAATCAAGGAACACATCTACGGACAGATGGGTGATACAACGTGGGCATTTCCCACGATTTCTGTTACCTGGAATGAAGGAGGTGAGGAGGTGAGGAGGCGAGGAAGGGAGGGAGGCAACGACCACAGCCACAATTCCCAGAAAATTAATGGCTGCAGAAGCAGGCATCATAAAAGGTACTGGCCATCAACACAAAATATGGGTAAATATAATCGAGCAGCAAAAAGTATACGGACAAAGGACTCAAGCACTTAGCGGCTTATTAATTCTCACAAAACATAAGTTATTTTACGAACTTATAATCTTTATATGAATTTACTGTAAAGCAAATTCACATCCTTAGAAACATTTAGGTGAGAATTTACTTCTCGTCGTGACTAATGACTGAATTTTTTCCAGAATTTGTTACCCATTTGCTCTCCCAGGAATCAAGGTAATTACAAGGAAACACTAGATGAGTTACAGATTTCACCGGTGCCCAGCACCTAAGAGATGCTCAATAAATTGGCAGCAATGAAAACTACGGATTGTTTTTCATTACGCTGGTGTATCAGAAAGTTAAATATCCACGACACACTCGTAACATCGCTGAGAGACACGGAATAAGCTTCAAGAACTACTAAACACAGTCCAGAGGTGTGATTATTCCCTACAAATTAGCAAAAGGAAACAACTTATTCATCAATCACATTAATCAGTGGTGTTTCAGTCATCTGAAACATGTCGAATATTAGCATCTGATGCGCCTCTGAACAGTCACTGCCACCGCTGTACAAGAGATGCTGTAATTGGTTTAAATCGGCCTGGCCCATCTGTCTTTAATACTCTTATTACAAGGCAGTAACCGGAGAACTATTAGCGCTGCACTATAAGCTGTAAGATCTTTACCCGTTCTTAAATCATTTAAAAATAATGAGAGCTTTAGCCTTTATCTAATTAACGAGTGCCTTCTTTGAATTAGAAAAACTGTATCATTTACCCACGGTTGTTTAGTAAATTGGCTTGGCGGCACGCAAGCTAATGCAGGGTGGCGGTGGCAGTGTCTTGTTCCTGGCTTCTTATTACTTGAATTATAATTCAATGATCACCTTAGATCATGGGCTATTCATAAATCAGAAGCCTGACATCAGATGAAAAATTGTATTAATATATGAAACTTATTATATAGTACAAACTGCTCTCTTGATAAATTACATTGTTCAAACTTGACAATGATTGCATTTAAAACATTATTCCTGTTTGCTGTTTTACAGACTGAAACCTCTTCATGAAAAATTTACAATGCTCCTCTGTGTTTTGGAGTCAGAGGGCAATAGTAGCAAATGGCAGAACAGAAACCATACTTTAGATTTGCTGGCAGCTGCAGAGGACAGAGAACACTTCTAAGGATAGGGAGGAAAACCCTCAGCTGCCTTCCCCCGATCTCCATTTCTGGCTTTATGAAGATACTAATTGTCCTCACCAGCAGAAGCACAGTAAATAATAAAATTTTAATTTCAGCTTACAGGATTGCTTTCTTCTCCTATATAGGTGTTTCAAAGAAATTTATAGTCATAAATGTTTCACAGAAATTTATAGCACGAGAGGAAAAAATAAAGGGGCAAACCCATGAAGTTTAATTTGAATTGAGGCCGGGCTCCTTAGATGATGCGTTATGACAAATGCTTTTCGCCAAGGCTGACTGGGTAACTCAAGCTGTAGTTCCATATTATTTACATTAATTACATGAAGGCGGCTTTGTTAATGGTACATTCTGGTGTGGGTCGCAGCATGATATGCTAATGATCTAAGAAAAATCTGCATCTCCAATATTTATGATAATTTGTAATAGGAAATAGGGTTGCTTTTATTTCTTTCTCCTCGCTAGAATAAAAAAAGTCAGTACAAAACAGTTTTGTTCAGAGAAGAAAGGAAAAAGTTCTAATCGCCAAGACATTTAAGTGTTATAAACAAAAGAGAAGACTCTTATTGTTAGGGGTGTTGTCATAGCCCATGACAAAGTGATAATCTGGCAGTTCAGTGTGAGGTGTGTGTCAAGCCGAATTGAACGGGAGAGAGCAGAAATGTAAAGTATAGCGTCCATCACCAAATTATCTCCTGTTATTACGTGTTCCCACCCTCCCTCCTCACAGCTACCCTCAACAAGAAAGAAGATAAGCTTCAAATAAACACAGTTAATTTACACTAAGGTGCATTCATTATACGGAAGGCTATTATGCTAGAAGATATTTGATATTTTTATAAAATCCATTATACCTTTTGAGAAACTTATGATGAGACTGTAAAATCCCCAAAGATGAAAAACACAAAGACATATGAATTTATATGTATTAAATATCAGCATACTTTATTCACACTGTTATTCTTATAAATTATATCTAAACATATAAAATGTTAAAAATAATAGTAATTTGCCACTTACGGCTTTTGGGAGTACAAAAACTACAACAACTGTTCAAGAGACCAAATATCATATGTTCAAAAGACAAAGATTTTGTGTTTATTAATGTTTAAATTATGCTACCTATATTTTCCAGAGACTGTTTAAAAATTTTAAACAGATGTCTCGTTTTATTGCTAGGAGGCAATAAGCATCAATAGCCCACAGATATTTTGGGCAAGATAAAATTATGTATTTTCAAATTAATAATGTCCTATAGGAATAAAGGTCCTATATAAATGTATCCTATTCGACAGAATAGAAACACAAAAAATCTTAGGAAAAACTTGCAGATAGGATGTTTTGTAAACATTTTGTATTAAAACTGGAGCCAAAATCTTACGTATCGGTGCGCTTAAGCACAAGTTATTAGTATGATGGGTTTTTAAGTCATATTTAAACAGCATAAGTTTCTAAGATGATACACAATTTTTTAAAACAGGTAACTGGGCTTTCTAAAGACTAGATACTGGAAACAATATTGAAAGGATTTTTCTAATCTATAAACAGTTAATACAGGGTTTAGATATTCTATGTTCAACAGGATTAACAGAAATCAGGATAGTGGTCACTTCTGGAGAAAGGAAAAGAACATACTCATGGAGAAGAACACAGAAGACTTCAAAGATAATGGTTATGTTCTAGCTCCTAAGCCACATGGGAGACACATGGGTGATGGATGGTAGCTATTCTTATTCTTGATACTATACAGAATATATATACATATATATATATATATATACACATACACATATATATGCATATATAAAAATATATGCAACAGACACAAATATACATATTGCATATATATGCAATACAAACATATATACAATACAGTATATATTGCACATATATATGCAATAGAATATACAAACAATATATATACATACTACATATATAGAGTATGTGTATATGAAATACATATAGTATCAAGAATAATGATATGTGTGTGTACATACACACATACATAGTTCTGTGCGTATATACTATCAGAAAAAGACTAAAATGAATTGAGGAAAATATAACAAAATCTGAATAATTTTTCTTTTTTTCTTTTCCCATAGAGAGAGAGGGGCATAGAGAGAGAGAGTCTGAAGCAGGCTCCACATTCAGCATGGAGCCCAATGTGGGGCTCAATCCCACAACCCTGGAATCATGACCTGAGCTGAAATCAAGAGTCGAACGCGCAACCGAATGGGCCACCAAAGCACCACCCTTCTTTTTTTCTTTTATCTGAATAAAAATTTTTAATAGAGGAGAGATTATTTCTCAAAAATTTCATGGACGAATTAATATATTACTATTTCATAATAACTAAAGCTCAGAAATGGCACATGGCCTCATAAGGGAATGCTTATATTATACATTCAAAACCACAACAATGAAAAATAGTGTGTCTTGTATAATCATCAATACTTATTACAGCAAAAATATGAATATTGTAAAGAAATCATTTATCTCTATATAAGTAGCTCATCATATGCTAATTAGTAGAGACATTTCTCAGAGGAAACACTAAATCAAAAATTTTAGGGGCACCTGGGTGGCTCAGTCGGTTGGGCGTCCGACTTCAGCTCAGGTCATGATCTCACGGCTCGTGAGTTCGAGCCCCGCGTCGGGCTCTGTGCTGACAGCTCGGAGCCTGGAGCCGGTGTCAGATTCTGCGTCTCCCATCCTCTCTGCCCTTCCCCCCTCCCCTGTTCTGTCTCTCTCTCTCTCTCTCTCTCTCTCTCTCTCTCTCTCTCTCTCTCAAAAATAAACATTTAAAAAAATTAGAATACCTGATAATCTTAAAAATTATTTAATCCAACACACTTATTTTAATATTGACAAAACAAACTTGAGGAGTTTCATATCCTTAAACTGCTAGATCGTAGCAGTACCCAGTTCTTTTGCCCCTTCATGTAGGACTCTTGCAGTCATAAAACACAGCCTGCTGGACCCTTTATCCCAGGAGGCGGACAATTCTGGTTTAAGACATTAAACCATTCACGTTGATCCAGTAAAGAAGCCAGACAGACTGAGGTGGGCTGAGCTCACTCACTCATCCACCAAACATTTATAGACCATCAAATAAATGACAGGTAATATGAAGAGGTCTGGAAATTAAATAATGAATAAATTCTGCCAGGAAGCCATGTGAAATTATCCAGTGGCTTCCCCATGATATCTAAACTCCTTATCACAATCTCTACGAACTGAGATAATGTAGGCCCTGATCACGTCTCCAACTTACACTAATTTCCTGCTTACCATGTATTAGCCACACTTTCCTTCTTCCTGTTCATAAAACTTGGAAGGTTTACATCTTTAATTTTTAGATAGGTCAGTAGGTAGGTGGGTAGGTGGTTGGGTGGATAGGTGGGTGGATGGATGGATGGATGGATGAATAAACAGGAAGTCTAACAGCAGCATGGACAAGTAAGCCAACAATGACAACATGTGATGATAAGTAAAAGGATAAATGGTTTGGGGGACTAGAAAGAACAGGAAGTGCTCTTGAAGTTTATACTTAATGTTTAATGTTAAGATCAGAGGCCCATTAGGTTCTTTAAAACTTATGAAAAAGATTAAAATTTAAAAATCTACTGAAAAGGTCTAATTATGCAAAGGAGATGATTCTGGCCTGTGTCTCGAGACCTCTCTGGTCACGTGGACAAATGAGTGGAGAGGTGCGGGATCTAATGGAAAAGTAGAAGAATCACGTAACCAAATGCATAAGAAATAAAATCTCCTTCTAAGCCCCTTGGTTCAATGAACAAAAGCTCCTCCATCTGTTAATTGGAAAACAGAAAGCTTTCTATGATCTACTCTATAAAACATGAAAGCCATAAAAGTATGCTCAGAAATCAGAGTATTTATGAATTGCCATAGACAATAGCTAGTGAGCTGGGGGCATTAATTGCAAACTCTCTGACAATTCAGATATGATAAGTCCTTCCAATCTAGTGGATAAAACATGTGAAAGCTTTTGACACATTCTCTTTTCCTTCTAAGGACAAAAATGGGCCTCGTCGGCAAGAACAAATACTCACTACCTGCACTTGGAAACTAATCCCACCTTATTTTTCCCTTAGAGAATCACAATTGGGATTACATTCTGATATTAAAAATTTTGACCAATTAAAGTTGACCATGAAATTTGTATATAAGAAACAGAAATCGTATACATAACGCAAGACTAGGACATTTTAATGAATGTATTTCACATGTGACATACTCCTATCATCACATAAACCAAATGCAATGCCACAAGACCTTCAAAAAATTATTTGCAATTGATTTTTTATAAGGTATTGGTTATGATTTATAACCCACTCTTCAGAATGGATATCTTGGCTACTACCTTATGCCCTATAATTTAGACAAGCGTGTAAGCCAAGTTCACTTCTTTCTCTCCTATTCTGAATTTAAGATGTTTACCAATTATTTCAGAAACTCTGTATTAAGCAATCCCACTACATTATAGAGTTCAGGAGATTAAATTACAAATGGAGAACGAAGTTATTCAGAAATAATACTACTATATTCAAAATACAAAATTTACATGAATTGTAAAATATTCATCTTATTAATAATTCCAGATGTTAGTCTAGATTTAACCTAGACATGTTAAAATTATCTTATTTTGCAATATTTAGCTGTGAACAGAGAAAAAAAACTATACAATTATGTATTCCCTTCCCTCAAAAATCATATATGCTCTCTTACACTTGTTTAATTCGAGGCTAAACATTTCAAAATTTATTCTAAAACAAAAATAAAATGCAGAACAAGCCTGTGTGTGTGACCATAATTAGGTATATAGATGAACGCAGAGATTGTTCTAATGCTAAGAAAGTGCCATTTCCTATTCTCTAACACTGTAGGTCTGAATCCACCCTTTTGCTAAAAGCGTGTGCTGCACATATGACAGGCAGTGACCACGTTCTGCAGGCACCGCGATGTGGCCGGCACGGGTCTGAAGTGCGCACGCACCGACATCTGTTACGGATCGTCTTCTGTCCCTTCTTGATAGACTGCTCTAAATTGTGTTCAAGATGGCCTAATGTTTTTGACAACCTGTACAAGCCAAACATTTCAGCAAAATTTCCAAATGAATGCTGAGAGCACTTCACAACGTTTTGTTCTGTATTGTTCACTCTTGCTGATTGTGTCCTAAATAATAAACTGTGGCCTCTGGCGATTTTTCTCAGAATGTTTATGATGAGAACTCATTCATCTAAATCTGCTGGCCAGTGGAATAAAATAAATCAAGAATTTCCCAAATATAACAATATTTGTGTTCAGTCGATAATTGATGACTGCAGCTGCGCTAATTAAAACCCATCTGAGCTTCATTAATCTTGGTCACCGGGACCAATTGCCATGCACCACACCTCGCGCAAAGCCCCGTGCCCTTGTGTTCGGGTCACACTCAGGTGGGCCTTACTCCTAAATTTTTCTAGGATGACAAATTGAAATGTTTCAATTTGGTATGTATAATAAGCATAATATATAAGTAGGTGGCCATTCAGGGCAGATCTCTAATTGTCAGACTCTCAGTCGTGAAAGGAAGAGCCCTACGGTGTGATGACGGCACCAGGGCCTCACAGGTCATCCTTGCGGGCAGTGGGCACGCTTCCCAGGGGCAGGTGCACAATCTACCTCTGAGAAGAAACACCATTTGCATAGGAAGTTCTGTTAAGAGATGACTGCGATGTTAAATTGGGTTTATAAGAATAATTATAAACATCTACTAAATGTTACTTTCTCTTCAAAATCTATCGTATTGGAGGTACCTAGTTTTTCATGCGAAGCAAAGAACACCGTAAGCAGTGGCAGACAGACACAGGGAACCCTTATCGTGGCAACGGTCTTCACTGCCCTCTAAATTATTACCCAGAAATCGTCTGGATTCGAATCACTAACTTCCTCAAGAAACCTTTACTGACAGCCTAACGAAATGTATGGTTTCAGACACTCCGATGCAGGCACTGACAACAGCAGTGGACAAAATCCACCACGTGCCTGCTCTCGGCCACAGGTTTTTGTCTCAGTCGGTGGAAGAGAGAATCGGTGAGTAAATACGTAAAATGCCAAAAGGTGGGAAGTTCCCCGAAGAAAACTGAGCGGGGTCGGGGAACGGGATGGCAGTAGTGTTTACTGTTAGGCTGCGTGCTCAGGGAAGGTGGTTCTGACAGAACAACACAGGAGTAGACTCCTCATGGAACTGAAGGCATCACCCTTTATTTGGACAGAAGTCAATAAAGAAAGTACGAATAATAAAGTTTTAGGCTCAGGCATATTTCTATAGTAAAAATTTTTTTATGTCCATTTATTTTGAGAGAGAGAGACAGAGTGCGAGCAGGGGAGGAACAGACAGAGAGGGAGACACAGAATCCGAAGCAGGCTCCAGGCTCCGAGCTGTCAGCACAGAGCCTGACGCGGGGCTCGAACTCATGGACCCCGAGACCATGACCTGAGCTGAAGTCGGAGACAACTGACTGAGCCACTCGGGTGCCCCCATACTTATACATTTAACAAAGCCAAAATTTTCAAAGATTTCATACGTTAGACTCAGGTATTAGGTTCATCAACCCCCGAGTGGGGTACAGGCCCTGGAACACCGCCTTGTGGGGCAAAGGGGAGGGGGGAGAGTGAACCCCCTGGCCGGAACACAGACAGAAGTATGAATGGTATCTTGAACATCAACTGAAGAGTTACACAATAGGGTGTCAGATGTAACCAAGCGGAAGAGTCCTGAAAGAAACAAATCAAAGAAGAAGGGAGCTGGGTAACAATGAGATCTATCCTTGAAAACTAAGCAGCATTTATTTATAAAATCTCTTGGTAAGTTTTGACTTAAACATTTAAAAAGTACGAATAAGATAGATTTGCACCTTTAAGAGGCAAAAGTGCTACATATCTGTGGTGTTCACTTTAAAAAAAAACTCACTGGGGCGCCTGGGTGGCGCAGTCGGTTAAGCGTCTGACTTCAGCCAGGTCACGATCTCGCGGTCCGGGAGTTCGAGCCCCGCGTCGGGCTCTGGGCTGATGGCTCAGAGCCTGGAGCCTGT
>NW_024412397.1:4318311-4363311 GCF_014898765.1 Herpailurus yagouaroundi
CCTTTAATTTTAACATAACAGTTGATGCCCAAAAGGTTTCCTTCTTTAATGATGAGCCTCTTTAGGAAGAAAAGTTACTTATTCATTAATAAAATATGCCCAGAACAGTAAAAATGAAATCTGTTTTAACTGTTGGCTCATCTCATATTCACTGAAGGGACACCTCATGGCATACATACAACACACTCTTCGCTGTTTCACGGCTCGTGAACACACTGGGTCAAACAGTGTGATTTCTTTTTGGAAATCAGCACTGGTTTCCCCAGGACCACAGGCTGCACTTGCAAAGACTGCAGGCCACCTCCACACCTGCTTGCTCGGGGCCACCTAGTTGGGATGTCTGCTGCCTGAGAAGGTGCCCAGGGATGTGCTAGAGACTTTGGAGGTGGGGGGGTCCTGGGGCCCATGGCACCTCTATTGTTTTGCTTTGCTTATTGCTGCAAAGGGAAAATCTCTTTTTTTATTTTTTTATTTTTTTAATGTTTACTGGTGGGGGGGGGGGGGGGGAAAGGGGCCACAAGAAGGGGGGAAAACAAAACTCAAAGCAGGCTCCAGGCTCTGAGAGCTGTCAGCAGAGCCTGACGTGGGGCTCAAAGTCACAAACTGTGAGATCATGACCTAAGCCGAAGTCTGACACTTAACTGACTGAGCCACCCAGGCACCCCTGCAGAGGGAAAATCTTAATGAACAAATCCAACTCTTCCAAACGCCCCACCCCCCAAGGACAACTTGGGACCACCTCCCTACTCCCACCACCCTGCCCAGGAACAAACACGCCTTCTCTCATGTAGACACTCTCAGAAACTTCCCACATAAGGTCTCATTTACTCCCCACACGCCCTTATAAGGTGGACACTCAGAGCTGAACACCGCGAGCAGAAACACAAAGTAACCTGCCCAAAGTCACACAAGTGTCACCGCAGGAACGCACACAAAGTCGTAAATGACGGCAGGCAAGCCTGTGTTGTGCCACTTGATGCAGAGCAGCAGATCACACAGAGTTTTTAAACGAGACTACACTGTGTGAGTCTGTGAAGACCATCCAACATTCAAGCATACGTAACAGAACAAAGGTCCGTGTAGTCAGGAGAGGTGGCCCAGCGCGGAAGGAGCAAGAATGGAAACAGGTCTTCTAAATTGCAATCCGAGATCTTTCCACCTTAATGCAGTGGACAGGGGACACACTCCTCTATGCAGAGTATGCAATTTTAGGAGTAAGAGACAGAAAAAAGAGGTATTAGCCTTCTAGACTACTTTTGCTGATGTCTTTCTAATCATCACAGTCTAATGAGGTGGAGATACACAGCATAAAAATATACAGTACAGTTGCCCCTTGAACAACACGTGTTTGAACGGCATGGGTCCACTTACAGGCAGGTTGTATATATACGTATGTACACACACACACACACACACACACACACACACACACACACAGTGTAGTACCGTAAATGTCTTTTCTCTTCCCTATGATTTTCTTAATAACATTTTCTTTTCTCCAGCTCACTTTCTTGTAAGAATACACTGTATGATACATGTAACATACAAAATCTATGTTACCTGATTATGTCACTGGTAAGGTTGGCTAAGGTTCTGGTCAACAGTGAACTACTAATAATCAGTTAAGTTTTTGAGGAGCCAAAAATTATACATGGATTTTCAACTGTGCCAGGGTAGGGGGTATCATCACCCCTAATCCCTACATTGTCAAGAGGTCAGCTCTATATTACCAAATTTACAGTTCTTTACTTTGTTACATTTACTGATGTTCTAGCTTCTATAAAACCTGAAGCAGAGAATACAATGTTCATTAAAACCACTGATTAAGCAGCTGAATTTGAGCTACTGGTAATGAGAGCGGGCACCACACATTTCCCGTCCTGAAGTATCTCGTGCTCACACACACCATCTAAACAAAGCCTCAGGTAGATTCCTTGTTTTCCACAGAGAAAGAACCTTCCCTGTTTTATCCACAACATTCATGTTACCAAAACCAACCAACAGCACTGCAAATACGAGCTACTGGCCACAGAGGTGAGGGGTGTACTAATCCACACAGCCCAGAGGAAATGGCAAACACTGGTGCCACCAAAAGCAATTTAAAACCCATGGACAAATGATGATCACGAATGACACTTCCCTACAAAATAAGAGAGGCATCCTGCTGTCTTGTCCAAACTCTCTGGCCACAACCAACCTAGAAGCTTCCAGCTTTCCTGCACTTACTTGTCTCCTTTGTTAGTGACCTCAGATACAGGACTTTTCTTTCTTGCAGCTCAGGCTTTATTCTTTTACAACTTCCTCTAAAACTTTCTCTTTTTTGAAGTTTATTTATTTATTTTGGGAAAGAGAGAGAGAGAGCGTGCGCGCAAGAGAGAGAGCAGAAGGGGCAAAGAGAGAGAGAGAGAGAGAGAATCCCAAGCAGGACCCGTGATGTCAGTGCAGACCCGGACGCAGGGGCTCGAACCCACAAACCATGAGATCATGGCCTGAGCCAAAATCAAGAGTCGGATACTTAACTGACTGAGCCACCTAGGTGCCCCTCTCCTAAAACCTTCTAAGTTTCGTTGTTTTAATTTTCTTCAAAGAATTTCAAAACTGTCTAATTAAGCCTATAAATGACTGTGTTGTCTTTACTTCCAATAACTAATAAACTTCTTTTGAACTTGAAAATGTCATTATGCACCATGACAATGCACTGGTCAGCTCTTTTCCCTATTCTGCAATTCAGATCACTATTAAGTTTTCTTCCTGGTCTTCAGACATGTTTCTTTTTTTTTTTTTTTTTTTTTTTTTTTTCCATTTTTTAAAATTGTGTGCTTTACTTTTTTTTATAAAAATCTGATATATACTTAATGTGAAAAATTCAAGCAATACAAAAGTGTATCAAGTAAAAAGTCATCTCCTTTCTCCTTAGAGTCATCCCAGTCTTCAGAGGTGATCATTATTTACAGTTTGGTGTCTATAGCCTTTTAGACTTTTTCTGTACATATATAAGCGTATGTATTTTTTTTTTCAGACATGTTTCAAGAAAACAGGTAAGTTCACAAAACGACTTTCATTGGTGAAAAAATCCCCTATGAGTTCAGGACTGTAAAACTCTAACATATACACATTTTGAAGCAAATTTCTACAAATTTCTACAAATTAATGGATGTATGACTATAAAAAGATATAGCACCTGTAAACTGAAGAGTTTCTTCCTCAAAAGTCTAGTTAAGAAAAACAAAACAACAACAAAAAAATCAGCACAAACATACAAAAAAGCCCAAAGCCCTAAGGAAAGGGATAAATAACAAGAAACAAAAGATTGCCAGTCTGAAAGAAGGATAAAAACAGGTTTTTCTGAGGAGCAATATGGCTTCCTTATCTTTTCCTGCATTTAATAAATGTCATAAAATAAAGATGATTATTTTAAAATAGAGCCCCCCCCCTTTTTTTTTCTTTAAATTAAGAGGCATCACACTGGGAGAATCCTTTCAATGACTGGAAAAAAAATATGGTCACACAATGCAATTTGCTGACAGCAGGCACACACAATACATGTTGTCAACTTTCCCCTTCATTAACCACATGACAAAGCTCTGTTAGAAGTACAAGGGGAGGCTTCAGGAGGAGTTGCTTCCAGCTGCATTTCCACTGGCAGTTTCTTCCTCATTTTTGTCAAGACAGAAAGGATGATTAAAAAAAAAAAGTCTTCAGTGGGGGGCGGGGGAAGGCAAACCAACAGGATTTTCCACTCTTAGTGAAAATCATGGAAACCTGGAGACTTGTGAGTTCTAAGCTCAGGGTTTCTGAACTGAAGTTAAGAATTCAAGGAGTTGGGGCACCTGGGTGGCTCAGTCGGTGAGGCATCCGACTCTGGGTTTCAGCTCAGGTCATGATCTTATTGTTTGTGGGTCTGAGCCAAGTACCTGGCTCTGTGCTGGCAGTGTGGAGCCTGCTTGGGATATCCTCTCTCTCTCTCTCTCTCTCTCTCTCTCTCTCTCTCTCTCTCTCTCTCTCAGTGCTCCTCCCCCACTAGCCCTGTCTCGGTTTCTCTCAAAATAAATTAACTTAAAAAAAAAAAAAAAGAATTCAAAGATTACACTTTTGAAGCAGGAAAAGGTCTCAGAGCAAAGGATGTGAGGCCAGGTATTTTTCAACTAAAGCCCAAAGAGAAAAACACACAGACATAGAGGATGACAGCAGAGAAGTGTCACGTAACTACCAACGATTCCGGAATTGTGATTTCTGGTGAGTGTTGCCATATACATAAGTAGGTAAGTATCCATGTATGGATATCTCCTGCAAAATCTCATTCCTCAATGGTTATGCTAAAGGATTGTGATGCAAACCATCATTTTTCTGTTTGGGGCTACATCGTTTACTTTTTCCAATGAAAGAATACAGAAAATTAAGTATAAATGTAATTTGATTTCTATGAACCCCATACCTCTCCCAGTAAAGCATCCGAGAAGATTATTCAAAAAGTCTGATATTACAAACAGAAAAACTTCATGGAAACTACTTCCAAAAACAAAGTCATTTTCATATTTTCTAGAGGTGTTCAATATTTAAAGGAAAATTTTGATGCCTTCTAGAAAGGTTTAACCGCTACATACACTCGAACATTGTAAAGAAGGATTTATTACCGCCACACCTACCAACATTCCACCTAAATGGGGGCTACTTTATGGTGTTAGGTTATTACTGTATATAAAATTACTGAAGATCCAGATTCTTTGGAAATACTCGTACATTTTCCCCCAATTTGTAAGATGGTAATAGGACTGTTTTAAACATTCACTTTTCCTCCTGACTCACTAGCACCTCTCAAAAATAAGTTTTAGGGATTCATGAAGTTCATTAGATAATTTCCTAAACACCATAAATTACACACAAGACCATCACGCTGATATGTGTTTACTCAAATTTTCAAGGAATTATTTTACTTAGATTTTGGGAGGCTACATTTAGTAGTTCCTCCAGTCTGGGACCTCATTTCCAAGTGTGTGGGTTTGTTCTCCTGTTTAGAAACCAATTTTAAACATCACCTTGGTAGTACAACTTACTCTAAAATTAATTTCATTAATTTTACTTCTTTCCTCACTTATAAATGAATTTACTTATATTCTGATATTACTTATTTTTCTAATATACTTGTAAAACGGTTCTCAATTCAAGAATTGAATTAAGTCAGACTGTTTGGTTTAGTCTCTTTCTTGTAGAACGTCAATGTAATATTTTAGAACTTTCTTCAAATAGTTTAAGATTCACTTAAACTTCTCATTATAATACCATGGTTTCCTTCTGTTGTTGAAAAGACTTAGAAATACAATAAACTTCTAATGATTTTCTCATTTTTTTGAATGTCAGCAAAAAACAAACAAAAGGAAACAATTAAGAAATAAAAGGAATTAAGGGAAAATACAAAGTATTCTTTGTTTCATATGACTCACTCTATCAATAATCCTTACTATAATGAACCAAAAAAGGGAAGCTATCCCCCTATTGTATAATGAAAACCATGATTTTTATAGTCGTTTTCCAAATCAAAAAGCTGAAGGAACTAGTTCTTGCTCTCTCCTTACTCCTGGTTTTGAGTAAGTAAAACGCATCTCCTCGTAGACTATCTGGAAAATAAACGAACACGGCTGATTGGTTCCATACACATTGACGACAGCGTGAACACCGGGAGCAGAGCTGAGCATCACCATCCTTTTAAAGGCTCTTGAATTCTTTTCAGTTACCAGAAACTTTAAGTTACAAGGAAGAGATTTAAGGTTGACTAAAAGTTAGTAACATTTCTCCCCTCTCAGGGATCTCTTTTGCCCTTCTTGTCGCCTTCTGAGCCTGGCCCCCTGAAGGCAGTACAGCGTCCTGTTCTCTTTATGTGGGTCACAGATGGCCTGAGCCACATGCTTTACTCCGGAATCATCAATCAGGATCACTTGGCTGTTCTTCCTTCTGGTATTTCACTTTCAGAACTCGCTTTTCAATCATTAGTTGTGAGACTACATGCCCTTAGCTGCTTCTTAGCCACATCTCCCTTCGATTTATTTAGGGCAGACCATCAAGGGTTAGTTGAACTCTGAACATCTTTTACTGGCTAACTTTCAGAACTGCCTCTGGGTACACATTCTGGGCCCTTTCAGATTCCTTCCGAATGAGGATCTTAGTTTTTTTTTCTCATACTTTCCTATTCTGACAGTTGTAAACATAGGGCTCTATATCTGTAGTTTTAAAGACATAACGTTTGAATAAATTGGAAATTTTTGAAAAACTATCAGATTTTGTCTTCAGTACTTCTCGTAAGACGTACTACCGTTACATAACCCATATATAACGTGCGTGCGTCTTTTTGAAGCATGTGCTGACTGTAAGCAGTAAGTGAACATACAACTCCAAAAGCCACTGTAAGATAAGCATATAGATGAATATTAAACGTACCATCCAAACGAATTTGGTCACTTCTCATAAATATTTGTCTGTGTTAATGATACGAACACATGTTACATGGAGAGGAACAAGAAACCATCTGTGGCCTAAAGAGCCCAGGGTCCAGTGAGAAACGACGTCCTCCAGCAGAGGGTGACGCTCTCACACGGGAGCACTCAGCGTGTGGAGAGGGGACACTGCGTCCACCTGTGGCAAGTCGGGGAAGGCTTCTGAGAAGCACACCTGGAAGATGGGCCCGGGTTAGTCCTGCGAGAAGGGAGGCAAAAGCAAGGCAGGGTCAGGGAGGTAGAAGAAACCAAGGGGGTGGCTGCGGCAAACGGGGAGGGGACCAAAGGAGTCAGAGGGAAGACTGACAGGGAAACGGGTCAGATCACCAAAGCTCTTTGGACCCGCGCTTGGGAGGAGAAGGTCCTGAAGAGGGTCCTGGTTTAAGTTAATTTTCCTGAAATTTGACACTTCTACCTGCATATTTAAGACCTTACAGATCTGTTCCCGAATGATATTTAACATGGGAGCTAAATGGCATCTCTCACAGAAGACGACATTAGCATCGTTGCCAGGCATTCACTAGTCTGGGACTGAGAGTGAAAGCAAATGGGAAAACGAGGCACACCCCTTCGAGGAGCTGCTGTCACCCTATGGGGTGAGGTGTGCACTATTAAACTGTTCTAGCACAGACCTAGGCAGTGGAAAAGAAAACAACAACAACAACAACAACAACATCTAAGAAAGATTTTGGGATTCTTTGAGCATAACACCCGCTCCACTGTAGATCTAAGGTTTTAGAGACTGAATAAAGCACAGTATTAGAAGAAATCAGCTTCCGTAGCTAAGGGCATATGAACACCGTGAACAACAGAACTCCTCCTCTGGGCTGCTGTGGTCTGTAAAACACCGCGAGTCATTACTTTTAAACAAATAACAAGTAATGGTGGATGGGTACGGTGTACCTTTGCTCATTTTCTTGTCTCTGTTGGAAATTAAGAGAATCAAGTTTGTGTTGAAGTGAAAACTACACAGTTTTCATTCTGAACCCCATGTAAGCTTGATCTGATAAAGTTGACTGAAAGACAGTTTCGAGTTAGTATTTTTCATTTATGTAACTCTTTGGTTTACTCCAACTGAGGGTTAATTTCTACCAAGGATGAAGCAGCAAGTGCTCAAAAAAGTGATAATTCAATTACTACAACAACAAAAATATTATAAAACACACAAGCCTGACATAGTCACTCATCAACAGGTGATTTTTTAAGCATCATCCACCATGTCTCAGCTCCATGGACAGACAGGGGGAAGCACTTTTGTATCTGAGGACCCATGAAGAGTCAGGATGGGATTGTCCTAATGAATACAAAGAACAATTTATGTGAGAGAAGCAGATAGTTACTGAAATAGTGCATTTACCAGGTCAAAGTAAATGGAAATAAGTCACACTAAAAAAATTCACTAGAAAAATCATGAGGGGTTTAAAGAAAGTCACTGTTTTTCAAGAGATATCCAATGGTACGAAGAGGAAAAATACAAGTCTAGAAGGAAAAATTGCTGGAAGCACCAAAATAGACAATATCACTGCTGCATTAAATGTCACAAATCATCATGAGAGATATTTAAATGCATCAGTAAATGAGAATTTTAAAATGCTGGACATAGTACTTTTTTATATAAGCAAATACAAAACAATGTATTTCAAATATGAAAAAGCACATGTAACAATGTTCTAATGGAGTTTTGAAGAGGCTGTAAATTTATGGGCCAATACAGAGAAAATGAAATTGGTTACTGAATTAGATTCACGATACCTGTATTAGACACCTGTCATTTCTAACACATTTGCTAGGTGGCACAGGCAATTCGACAATGAATAAAATAATCTAAGATTTCAAAGAGCTGACAATTTAGTATACAATATAGAGAAGAAATACCTTTACCAACCAACTTTTTCAAAAAATATTAAATGCATCAATGTCTGAATGAAACGACACAAAGATTAAAGAACTCTAATTCCTAAAACATCAGGCTATAGAGAATAAAAATTATGAATTTTTCCCAGACATGTAATAAAAACCTATAATCCAGAGGCTAAATTTTCATGGTTAGAAAAACAATGTTCATGCAGCTCCTGGGTGGCTCAGTCAGTGAAACACCTGACTCTTGATTTTGGCTCAGGTCATGATCCCAGAGCCGTGGGATCAAGCCCCATATCAGACTCCATGCAGAGTGTGGAGCCTGTTTAGGATTCTCTCTTTCTCTGCCCCTCCCCACTCACTCGCTCTCTCAAGATAAACATAAAAAAAAAAAAAAAAAAAAAAAGAAGAAGAAAGAAAAACGATGTTCACAATTATAGAACGATAACCACAGCAACAGGGTACAAACTTACTCATGAGATAGTATGAAGAACTCAGCTTCCATTGAACCTGGTATTTTTAAGTGACATGTTGGGTACTTGAATCTGAAAGTAGCCAGGAAGAATGCCTACACCTCTTTTTTAATGAGTTTCATCAGCAAATTTCCCCCAAATCTATGCACATTGGCCCAAATACATCAATGCTGCTTAGAAAATAATCTTCCTTTCTTTTTTAGTATCTAGTATAAAGCATTGAAATGATTCTAAAATTACCATCATTAGCCCTCACCTTTCAATTCATTTACACACTGAGGGACTTCTATGACTCAGGCACTATTATAGGCACTTGGGTGGACACAGAGACAAGAAATAGGAAAAATAAATACATAAATTATACCTTTATACAATTATTATTTCAAACTCCCAAAATGATGCCAACCAGTTCACAAAATTCATTAAAATTTCACAATCTGTCTAGTAAGAGCTGGCCCCAACATACTGAAACACAAGACATGTGGTGAGAAAGATCCAGACAGTACAAAAGCACAGAGGCGCGGGGGCGGGGGCGGGTAATGCCTTGTACTGGTAACGAGACCAGTACACTGGGCCAGAATGCAAGACAGTAACAGTGGCCAGAGGTCGGACCTCAGAGGTAACAACAGAAGTCTGATTGAAATTAGGCACCAGGATAGGGTGCTGTGCAAAGGAATGGTGTGCCCTGACTTTTAGCAAGAATGTGTTTGCATGCGGAGAACAAATGCATGAGGGAAGAAGGAATCAGAGAGATCTTAGAGCAATTCAGACATGAGATGATGGTACATTCGGCCAAGATTTGGGGAAGGAAGTGATGAGAAGTGATCGGATTCTGAATATATTTTGAATTTCACGGACAGGATGTGGGATGTGAGAGAGGGAGGTCCAGGATGATGCCACGGCGTACGGCCCACAATAAACAGAAGGGTGCAGTTTTCACGAACCAAGATACAGAAGTCTACAATGGAATCACTTGGGGAGGGGGGCTTGAGGTGAGATGAATCACTCTGTTTCCTTAGGTTAAATCTGAGATGTCTATTAGACACACAAGTGAAAAGACAAATTCAATAGATGAAAATACAAGTATGCAGTTCAGGAGCAAGGTCTGGGCCGAAGAAACAAACCTGTGACTCGCTGGCCCATAAATACTAATTATAGCCACAACACTGGATGGGATCCCCAAAGGAACAGTACAAATACAGAAGAGGCAAGGACCAAGGTCTGCACCCCCCTTCACCATTTAGAGTTTGGAGAGAAGGGACAGGATCCACAAAACAGACAGATAAGGAACAGACAGGTAAGGGACAAGAAAAGACCATGAAAGTGTAGTGTCCTAAAAGCCATGTGAAGAAGTACAGTGAAGAACAGAGTCAAGCCAAAGTATTAGATTTTCAACTTCCTGCTGTGCAGTTGTAAAATAAGAACACTGGTCTGGAATCTCAGTTCCCCCCCTGTGATACGCGTAGGTAGGTGATCTTCAGTTGAGTATTAAACATCCCCACATTCAATTTTCATAAAATTTGTTGGTTCAGGAACACACTCCTCCCTCCCTTCCCCTTGTCTACTTACTCATTTATACCTTCTAGAGTGTTTTCTGTTTCCTGGGTGCCCCTGATGTCCACGAGGACATGTCAGTCACTGCCATGACTCGTGTCATTATCTCCTCCACCTTTCTTACTGCCCAGTTTATTGCTAGTTCCCATACTTTCTGATAAAGGCTTCATAAATGTGCCTTTCAATACACACTCATAACTACACACAGTTTTTAGATATTTACAGTAGGAGTACCTATCTACACTGCTTAATAACCAGAAATATATTTTCCTATGGATGACAGTCAGTTCTATGCATCAAGTTGGCAAGGCTCTCCCAGGTCATTCAATCAACCACTAAGCTTGGTGTCTTTGTGAAAGTATTCTGTAGATGTGGTAAGATCTAAATTCTGTTGACTTCAAGTAAAGATTACTATAGCAGACCTTTGAACGACGTGGGTTTGAAGTGCATGGGTGCCTTTCTACACGAAGTTTTTTTTATAAATACAGTATACTACTGTAAATGTATTGTTGTTCCTTATGGTTCTGTTTAATAACATTTCTTGTCTTTAGCTCACTTTACTGTAGGAATACAGTCTGCAATTCACAAGACATAAAAATGCGTTTATCAATGGTTTATGTTATCGGTAAGGCTTCTGGTCAATAGTAGGTTGCTAATAGTTAAGTTGGGGGGGAGTCAAAGGATTTTTGACTGTGTGGGGGTTCAGTGCCCCTAACCCTGTGCTGTTCGAAGGTCAACAGTATCTACATATGCTATTAGCTCTGTTTCTTGGGGAGACCCCAGATGAATACACTATGCTCCAATGGTAAATCTCCTAACAATTTTGCATGGGCAACGACAGCTGTTTTCCCTGCCAATACAGATGTGTCCTGATGAAATTATCATATAAATATGTTAACAGAATCCAGTCTACAACTAACCCTGAATTACATTTATCTGCATGATACAGAACAGTACAAATACATCGAGTCCACAGTGAACTCTCCTGGTTATTTTCATTGCAAGTTTTTATGTGCTTCCTTAAGAATTAAAAACAGCTGCTAAAAAAAAAAAAAAGAAGGAAAACAAACTTTAACTTTGTCTACCTTCCCTCCAAAGTCCATCATTAGAGAATTTACTTAGGACATTGTCAGAGAATGTAACAAAACCAGAAACAGAAATGTGGAAACGGTGAACCAGCTACAAACAGTTAACTCCTAGATAGTCAAGAGCAGGGGGAAAAAAGATTACTGATGGCTGTGAAATCACTGATAAAAGTATCTTAGAAAAGATGCACATTCTAAAATCAGACAAATGTCTGAAACCAAAAATGTAGTTTAAACCAAACAAATAACCCGACACGTACTTACCTGACTCCCAGACGAAGAAACGCCCATATCTTGTAAGTACTGTGGAATAAACTATTCACAAGCTTAGAATCTACATTAATGCGCCATGCCAATTACTTTGAATTAAAATAACTAGAACAGGGGCGCCTGGGTGGCGCAGTCGGTTAAGCGTCCGACTTCAGCCAGGTCACGATCTCACGGTCCGTGAGTTCGAGCCCCGCGTCGGGCTCTGGGCTGATGGCTCAGAGCCTGGAGCCTGCTTCCGATTCTGTGTCTCCCTCTCTCTCTGCCCCTCGCCCGTTCATGCTCTGTCTCTCTGTCCCAAAAATAAATAAACGTTGAAGAAAAAAAAAAATTAAAATAACTAGAGCAAAGCAATGTAAAGCAACCTTTAATAAGATAAAACAAAGCACATGCATTTAAAAAACGCCCCACCAGTGAGTCTCTGGTCATGAATGTGAAAACAATTAGGCTATAAATCTTCGTAGAAAGAACTTTCAACATTGTTGTTCAGGTTAGAATGCAAACATTAAAAGTGAGGTGGGGGGAGGAAGAAAAACGATCCCCGTGCCATAAAAGCAAACTGTCTGGTAAGTAGCAAGGCTCACTCAAAGCTTCACATGCAGGCAAGCTCAGTGCCAGCTGAGGAACCTGAACAGATTCCAACAGTATGCGAGCTGCGCAAACCACTCAGGTCGTTGGCGACAACTGTAGGAATCACTGCTTGATATGGAAAGTGGCATTTTTTAATAGGGCCACCTAGGCTCCTATCTTCACAAACAAAATAACATCCTTGGGATGGCAGATGGAATGAAGCAGAGAAAGGGGGCACGTATTTTAAGGAGCACCTGGGAAGAGAGGGAGTAGGGGCAGGACTGCATCTGTTTGAGTGTTTAGAAAGAATGGGGTTAGAAATCCAACAAATACAAAGAGAGTCGTCAAGAAGAGTAATCGCCTGAAGAAAAAGTAACACGGGTGAAAAACCAGCATGGACAATAAAAGGAAATACAGACCCAAAACAGCAAGATTTAAAGCGGTGATCCTGGGAATTACCACAGTTAGCTGTCCCTATTTTACGGGGGCTGTTCTGTGGGGCAAGCAAAGCAAAAATAAGGCCAGAATACATAAAGACGCCTACAAAATATCAAGTGTATAGTTGAATACAGCTATAATGTTGAGACGGATTTTTTTAAATAAAAGACTCAAAGAGGAAAAATGGAATGAAATTTTAAAACTCTGTAAGGTCAAACAAGGATCTGAAGAACAATGACAAATATCGAGAGGTAAAATGTCACAATCAAAACACACAAGATTAAAATGAACAAAAGCTTAGAAACCATCAAGTTTCTACAAGTGGCAGGACGATATTTTAATTGACTGTGCAATATTAAGGCAAATCTCAAGGCACAGTAGAATCTTTCCTTGCAATGTTATGCTTAACAAGTTTACTCAGGATCTCATACAGTCAAAGAAGGGGCAAAGTGTCTAGTTAATTATTTAGTGCAAAAAAGCATGTGTGAGGAGATGGCTTTATGTTTGATTTTGACAACAAATATGTTTAGAAATATAAATCTAACGTAATGCAATAAAAGGGTAAGGTATGCCCTGCTTTCTAAAACTCCCTCCACTCTAGCACAAATACGCAGGTTTTAATAATACATATCTTAGTAAAGTGCACCTGAGCCTTTAAATCTGGACATGTTCCCAAGTGTAGAATTAACAGCTTCATGACTGGACTAGAAGAACACACTTGTTCCCTTTCACATAACATTTTTACTCTGCTTCGTATTTTCCACATACTGAGCCATACTTCTCCAAAGAAAATAATGAGTTTCCTTAAGAAATCATATTTAAAGTTACACAAAGAAAAAACAAAATGCAAAGAAAAAATTCAGTATGCCCTTCAAGAAAAATAAATGTTAGAATTTCTTTTTTTTTTTTTAATCTGTGCTTTTTTTTTTTAATGTTTATTTTTGAGAGAGAGAGACAGAGCTTGAGTGGGGGAGGAGCAGAGAGACAGGAAGACACAGAATCCAAAGCAGGGTCCAGGCTCTGAGCTGTCAGCGCAGAGCCCGACATGGGGCTCAAACCCACGAACCGTGAGATCATGACCTGTGCCGAAGTCGGACACTTAACCGACTGAGCCCCCCAGGTGCCCCTAGAATTTTTAGTATTAAAAGAATCAACAACTTTCAACCTACCTTATTCTTAGCATCCTGACAAGGAACACCTTTTGAAGTATTAAAAGGGATCAATAGCAAACTTAAATAGCTTTAATTTAACAATAACAGGCAAAATGCAAGATATCAGTATATTACCTACACTGACAGGCATTACAGTTGCACTAGAACCAATACTGGATTTTTTTAAAAACTAAGATTCACTGAATGATCTATATCTAAGTAATCTGCATGTAAGGCTCTCTACATTTCCATTCTTTAGAATGAAAACATACTCGTAGGTTTATATCACGGCCATGCTATCTACACTCTTGAAAGGTAGTAAACCCCAAAAAAGAATACTCAATTTACCCTTGAACAACACCAGGGTTAGGGGTACCAACCCCTCCCCACACACAGTTGAAAATCTGCATGTAACTTCTGATCCCACAAAAACCTAACTACTAACAGTCTCCTGCTGACCAGAAGCCTTACTGATAACAGAAACAGTTGACCACCACATATCTTTTCTGTTTTATATACTGTATTCCTACAATAAAGTAAGGTAAGAAAAGAAAATGTTATTAAGAAAATCATAAGGAGGGCGCTTGGGTGGCTCAGTCGGTTGAGTGTCTGACTTCAGCTCAGGTCATGATCTCGTGGTTCGTGAGTATGAGCCCCACAGGGCTTGCTCCTGTCAGCACAGAGCCTGCTTCGGATTCTCAATCCCTCTCTCTCTGCCCCTCCCCTGCACGCTCGTGCTCTCTCTCTCTCTCTCTCAAAAATGAATAAACACTAAAAAAAATATATCAAAAGGACAAGAAAAGACATTAATAGCACTGTACTAAAATAATCCACATGTAAGTGGACCTGTGCAGTTCAAACCTGTATTGTTCAAAGGACAACTGTACTATAAAGCTTATTTTACTTCAATGAAAAGGATAAAACCTGCTTCAAAAGTAAAATGTCTGCATATGTCCATATACTAACTTCCCTCTACTGACAATTTACCAGATCCGCATGTGTGAATAGACACCACAGGTATTTAACTGCAGGCTTTCGCCTCTGATTACACGTTAAGGATATATGGAAACAAGACGCCTTTTGGGGTCTACTGCTCAATCACTATCCTCTAGAAAATCCTCTCTTTGGAAGGGAGGTTCTAAATCTGCTTTCAAAGAATCTTTTGGAGTAGCATGTTTCTACCTCAGGATGGTACAAACCAGGGAAGTTGTTACAGAAACTTCACCTGTGGGTGAAGGAGAAGCCATGCCCCAGCAGGTACAGGAAGACAGCTACAGAGAAATAAACTGCTGCTGTTCCTGGATTTAGACAGAGCGTATATGCTAACTATTTGGATTAATATCCAGTGTGGCTGAATTCATCAAATGTGGTCAGACAATAACAGCAGGACACGGCCGACTTCAGGAAAAGTGCCTACGGAACAGAAGACCCCTTGATGGTTAAGCGATGAGCTGCGAATGGTCACAGGACTTCAAGGCCAAACAGTAACTGTTACTAGACGTCAGGGCACAGATCTCCAGAAGCGGAAAGTAGTTCTCGAAATGTACTCCGCTTAAGAACTCTTGGAAAACTTGCCAAGAACAGACATGGCAGAGAGGTCTACCTGATGCAGTCAGGGAAGACAGGGGTCATCCACTGCTTTCAGTGATGGCCTCCAGCGACTCTGACGGGGGGGGCCAGGAGCACCTTTCGACTCGCACCACTGTCAAGGGTCTTGAGAGTAAAAGGGGGAGGGCTAGAGAGAAAGGCCATCGCTGCGGTGTCAGGGGACCAGATACACGCGGTTACCACGCCCTGTGCTCTGTTGGAAGAGACAGGAGTGAGACACAGATCAGACGGGTGAGGGCGTCTATTAAAACCGTACATAGTAAGGAAGACTGTCATATAGGTGCTGAGTGTCAAGACGAACGACACAACGCTAAGAGGGGTCAGCTAGTGAGACAAGTCTTGATCTAAAGGTGAAAGCCAGGAACACAGGTACAAACAAGAACCCTCCAAGCAGAAGAACTCAGTGACCTGGTGGCAGAAGAGACGGTTCCCACCTGCACAAAGGGACAAGCACCTGTGACAAGGACGGTGCATGGGTTCGTGAGCTGCTCAGGAGTCAGTGTCAGAAAAAAAGCTGACTTCGCACGGATGGGTCCTTTTCACTCATACAAGCGGATTCTGGACTACAGAAACGGGAGACTTGGCGAGATTCTAGATGGAGAACGGTGGCCTGAACGAGGAGCCATTGGCATTTATAAGTCTTTCGTCAGTTGTAGGTTCTAACAGAAAAATATTCTGGGTGACAGCCAAAAGGAGTCCAGGTGAGGGAATAAACAGTTCTTAAGGAAGGCCCCCGACAGGGTCCTGGGATCCCGGACGAAGAGCTGAGGGCAAAGCGGGGCTGCAGCCGATGGGCGCAGATAGGCACCTGCGAGCTCCGCGCAAGTCACAGCGCCTGGCACGGTCGGGCTGGCCCTCGTACACTCTCGAGAGAGGACACTTATCTTCACTACAACTCTGCCCGTTTTCCACCACTCAGGGAGGCTGTGGAAGCTCGCACGGCGGCCGGAGGCGGGCAGCAGTGAGCCGGGCAGGGCCAGCAGGGCACCGGGGATCCCTCCCGCAACGGACCCACGGAGCCGCCTCCGGAGGACCCACTGGCGACACCGAGACCTCAGCAGGTGGTGGCGGAGTCCAGTGTGACGCGGACAGAAAGAAGGGAGTCCTGAGGGAGGCTTCAAGCTGGCAAAGAAGGGGCCACCGTTCCATTCCCCGGAAGGAAGGCGAGAGGCAGGGTGGGCGTCCCAACTGAAAAGATGCCGAAGCAGGGGAGGCTGTCGGTCCGTAAACTTCTACACTCAAAGGCTCCTGGTAAGTGCCCATGACTACGGATGTATCCCCCTCCAGTTTTGAAGCCGCTCTTTCCTTCCCTCCATTTCAAACTTCTGAAACAACCTCTAATGCACTACTGGGTCCCACTGAGATCCCAGAAAGGCCCACGTTACCACGCACCAATTCCCTGCTCCAGGTTTTCCCACACCGGTGCCTGAGCCCAGAACTCCCCTTCCCCGCTCTTGCACAAACCGTGCTGTAATTCGGCCGCAACGAGACTCCTCTCACATGATGTGATCTGAACTCCCATCCAGTACGTCGTTATTTTTGTGCAGACAGCGCCTGTTCCCCAGAATGTCAGCTTCCTGACGGTGCGGCCTGTGTCATTCTCACTCTACAGTTTTATTTCCTAATGGGACTGGCACCGTGCTGAGCAGCAGAGTAACTGAATATTGGTTGAATAAATTCATAAGTTCCTCCTCTTGCTTAAAAATCTATGTCTCTCAGGCCATCTCCAGACACATTTTTCTCTCTTTTCCAAAACTCAAACACCACTACCCCTTGGTTCGAGATACAGACACGTTTACTCAAAATTTTCCTTCTGCCAGGAATTCACTTCCTTTATCCTGAACAAATAAAATCCTAGACCTAAGTGAAGTCGTCCAAATGCTTGTGAGCGGCAGTCCTGTCCCCTACTCCGCCACCACGGGCACTGTCTTTACTGTATCATGGTCCCTGCCACACCATCACAGAACTATGATGAGTCACGCACGTTTCGGTCTAAAGGGTAAAACCCACACGAGCCAGGGGCCAGTTTAGCCCACCACACATCTTGCTACAACAGGTGGCTGACGCGGGACACGGCGTCACAGGGTGGCCCAGGCAATGCTTAGCAAAGGGACTGCCTTCCCTTTAACAGGGAGCAAGTGGGGGCGGTGAGTGTGCCGGTCCCGCCGTGACCACGAGGTCAGATGCAGGCAGGGGACGCGGGGCTGCGAAGGTGAGCTCTGAACAGTCAGGGTTTGCTCTGGTAGCTGTTTCCAGATCAGGAAAGAGACTGTGAGCCAGAAGGAGTCCTAAGCTGCCTCCCACAGAGGCTGTGCAAATGGGCAAGGGCTGAAGACTGCTCCCAGAAGAGGCCCCCCCCAGGCTAACACAGTCTACAGAAGGGGTGATTCATGTCTTTTCTGCACTAACAAAAGAAGAAGAAAAGATCGACAGGAGTCATCACCCCTAAGCCGGCAGGGTTATGGTCAGGAATCTAAAAGCTGAAGCAAATGTTGTTTTTTTTGTTTTTTGGTTTTTTTTTTTTTTTTTTTTAAGGCAAAAACCCATGTTCATTCCTAAGACCAGCCAAAGCCAAAGTCACACTGGTCAACTGTCAACTCCAGAAGGTGCCTCACAGTAAAAAGGGAACTTGTTGTGAGCCCTGCAAGCTAAGCACCTATTTTCAGTATTCGTGACGTCTGAAAAGAGTTGAGTAGTGTTTTTTATCCATACGCCCCTGTTACCCTGCCCCTGTAGTCTGGCCTGTGAGAAAGAATGGTGTCACTTTTATGTTGATGTACAAGACCATCAACTATATCTGAGTGGCTTTGTCTTGTCCAGAAGTATTCTTTATTTCTTAGTTCTATGTAAATATGAAACATATCTTCCTGATAAGACAAAGACAAAGCAAAAACCTTCTGAAGGTGACACTGTTACTGCAGTCAAGGGTCATTTCTAGATAGAAATGCCAACACACAGAATACGCTAGACAGCATAGCTTTGATAGAGGTTCTCAAGGACCTCTATCCTAAAACTCTCCCAACTGGTGTTCAGACGTGTGAACAGGTACCAAAAAAAACAAAATAAAAACAAAAACAGAGTAAGAGGTTTCTTTCTACCCAAACCATTCCATTTATCCAGGCATAAAGTAGCCCAGAAACGAACAAATGGGATCACACCCATGGCAAGGCCCATAGGAACAGAAACTAAAAACAACTAGAGAATAGTTTCTAAACCGGCTGAGACAATTTTATCCATATTGTCAAGGGGTCAGGGGTCTAAATTCACATGCTGCCTTAAAGATCCATAGGCACCATGAGGGTTAATCCGGTATTCCACTCCACTGCTACTGAACAAAAGAGAAAGGTGCACATGCTAATGTTTGATGAACTCAGGCTAGATTTTTCCAGAAAACTAAGAGTACTAGTGTTAGGAAAAATTACTTTCAGAAATACTGAGAATTAAAGATCCTCATCCAGGTAAACTCAGGACGAACATATGCAGCCAGACGGTCATTTGTGACATCCACTTGGATGTCTGAAAGATATCTCCATGTTAAGTGTTCAGAAAGGAATGCACTACGCTGCCCTACATCCCTCACATGCTCTCTTGTCCAAGCCCCCACCTTCCTTAGCAGACGGACCACCATGCACCCAACAGCTCAAGGCACAAACCTAGACATCGTCCTTGGGCCCTCTTCCCCTACGCCCTCACCAGCCAGTATACAGCAAGCCACCTTCTGGCTTCATCACCAGGTCCCCCAATCCATCCCCATCACCCCATCCCCATGGTCACCATCTGGCACAGGTCACCACCACCTCCAACCACAATGGTGATGGTCCTTGCCCATTCTCTGCCCACAGGTCGACTGAGTGACTTTTCAAGGATAAATGAGATCCTGAACCTCTTCAAGGGCTTTCTGTTCAACTCCAGGCACAATGCACAGGTCTACAGAAAGCTGACCCGAGACTTTCTCAGAGCTCCTTTCCCGCCACCCTCACCCCTGCAGACGACACCACAGCGGGCAAGTCTAGGTCTGCCCCCGGCGCTCTGCCCGGCTTGTCCCGGCCAGGCCTGGGTACTCATTCCTCCCTCTACAAAGCTGGCATCCCAAGGGCTGCAGGCCCCTGTCCCCTTGTCAGTGCTGTCCTCGACACCCCAGGGTAGCATCACCATCCATACCAATCTCATTCATTACCCTGTGGAATTAAGGAAAATTGCCTTTTCATTTATCTTGCTTCCTTGTTTATAGGCTATTTCCCCAGGGTTAGGATTTAGGTTCTCTAAGGAATAGGAACGTGGTCTCTCTTATTTGGAAGCGTGTCCTCAGCACTCACAGGAGAGCCTATACGTGGCTACTGACGCAGGACGCGGACCGACACAGGCAAAGGCAGTCCCCTGAGTCCCTGGACCTGCCCCACCTTCTGGACAGAACGGGCGCCATGTTTGGGTTCCTCGTTACATCATCCATTCAGAGGTGTTCTATTTGACTCCCAGAAGCATCTTAAGATAACTCCTAGAGGGGCGCCTGGGTGGCGCAGTCGGTTAAGCGTCCGACTTCAGCCAGGTCACGATCTCGCGCTCCGTGAGTTCGAGCCCCGCGTCAGGCTCTGGGCTGTTGGCTCAGAGCCTGGAGCCTGTTTCCGATTCTGTGTCTCCCTCTCTCTCTGCCCCTCCCCTGTTCATGCTCTGTCTCTCTCTGTCCCAAAAATAAAAATAAATGTTGAAAAAAAAAAAAAAAAGATAACTCCTAGAATGAAATTCAGTTAGCTTCCTCGTGCTTATATTGACTTCAAAATGCCCCAGCCACCCTGAGGGAACAGCAAATATGCAGAAAGCTTGTGCTCCACGATCACAGACCACCACTAGGGTAGCATTACCTCAGCGCAGGGTGGCAGATTTCCCCAGTAACACTTCAAAACATGAGGTTCCCTGAGGTGGGCTTTGGAATGCTATGTTGTATTACATAAAAATTAAATACAGTTTACACAAGCTGTGAAATGCTAGCCTGAGGCTCTTTTGTTCCCCAGGCTGTAAGTTTAGAAGAATAACTCTCTTCCTCCTGCCTTATTACCTTTTCTTACTTTCTCTCCACTCCATCCCAATGATTCCTTTTCTAGTGCTGGTTAACAAAAACAGCAAGTTTTCAGATATTACACAGGATAGTTTGGGGGAAAATACATTGTCCTTATATATAACAGATATGTGTATATATATTTACATGTGTAACTTATATGAATGTATAACAATAAGTGTGCATATATATACATAATCATTTAATGTATATATTTATATGCATTATATAAATATATACATTAAATATAAAGATATATAACGTATATAAGTATTTATAAAACAAGTCATAAGTTAAAGAAAAGGACCATCTCCTCAACTCTGGTACTGTTATTGTTAATGAAGTTTCCAAAGGAAATAGCCTAAGTGAAATCTACATCAACTGCAAACTCTGAAAGTCTTCACTGTTTCCCTGGGGATTTTTTTCTTCCTACTACAACGTCAACGATTTCATCATATTTGGAATCAACTTGAATAAAAATCATATTTTACACCCACAGGCAGTATCTTCCTGATTTAGATACTCTCTGAGATTATTTTTTTCCCTCACCTATAGCTAGAGACACAAATCAACACAAGCTTGATCTTTTTCAAATTAAAGCTGACTGTCTTCCCCACCTTGGAAACGTAAAGGACGTGAACACTATAATCACAAAGATGAGGGTTCAAATATCCCATCTTGACCAAGTAGCCCAGGCTCCTGGAAAGGTGCTCACATCTCTGAGCCTCGCTCTCTTCATCTAAGCAGCTGGTGAAAGCGCACCCATGGCTCACGGTTGTCCAAGGAAACCGAAGGGAAGGGGCTTACAGAACTCGAGTTCAAGTACCATGTGTCCACGTGAGGACTGTCCAGGTGCTCACCTGAGACCTATCAAGCCCAGAGAGCTGCTTCCACAACGTCTCCTGCACACCTGTGCCTTGCAAGTCTCTGCTCTGAGTAGCTGTGAGCTTGTCAGAGGCAGTCCCAAGAGAACCATGAGGAGAAAGCAGAAGCCAGGGCAAAGGCGAGGTCCCCGTGCACAGGGCGATGCACGGGGCGGTGTTCGGGGCAAACCAGAAGCTGCTACACACACGGCGTGAGGGGTCACCAGTGACCCAGGGAAATCTAGTGGATGGGAAAGACCCAGTGGAACACGGAGCACTGAGACTGGGCTGCAGCGAGGCAGGCAGTGGGTCGCTGGTGAGGAACCAGACGGGAGGACACTGTCTTCTCGAAAAAGAGTGTCAGAGGGCAAAGCACAGAAGTGGATGGCACAAGGTTTGGAGGGAAGAGATCTGAGCCGGCTTTGCATATCGAAGGGGCAGAGCCCGCAGAGCAGCAGTGACAGGAGACAGACCACAGTGGCGGGGTAACTCCCGAAGCACTGGGACCAGGAGGCAAGAGCAGAAGACGGCCAGCCGGGCACAAGCATGAAGGACAGAGAGACAAGGCACAAGTTTCTTATCACCTCCCACCTAGGTTATCTTGAAACCATGCCTCCAATCCACCTGCTTTCTAGTAAAATCCCTACCGGAAGGCTTCCAGAGGAGACACTCATTAAAGAAGAAAACCTGACCAAATCAGCCCATTCCACATCCTTTAACATACTCTGCGGCACGGACTGCCTGGCGAGCACTCCGATGCCCATTCTGCCCTTCCTTCCTGGTAACAGCAGGTCACAAAACTGCTACTCCTCATAGGCAGCGTACGGGCAGGGGAGGGAGACCCAGCAAGGAGACCACTCCTGTAGGACTTCTGGAAGGCTCTTTCCAGAGACTGGGCTCGGCAGAGGGGCCCTATCTTGCCTGCCTCTGTTCCCACCTCTTCTGGCCTGCAACTAAGATGTCATGGCTAAAGGCCAGTGAGTTCACCAGCCCACAGGTGTCTCTGAGGACAGAGCGCACGCTGGGATGGCGGGGCGGTGGCAGGGGGGCGGGGGTCAGAGTCTGTGCGCCATGTGGAGCAGGTCTGCTGACTCACGCTACCCACCTGTGAGCGCCTTTTATGTACAAACCCTTCGGCGGTTACGTTGCTGCTTGGCTTTTCTTCCTCGCCCTTCCCCCCTTGCCTCCTTTCTTTCTTCCTTGTTTGAGGAAGAGAGGTCTCTAGTCCCAGAAGCTGACCCTAATGTCACCCTCCTACAAGCTCAAACAGGAGGTTTCCTTTCGGGACTGCATTACCCGGCACCAACTCCAGCGTATTCCCAGCTGGCCTGGTCAACTGTGCTGAGATGCTCCCGGTCAGGGACACAGCCCCAGGCACTGGCCCAGCCGTAGGGCCACAGACCCCGTGAAACGCATCACTTCCTCTTCCACGAGGCTGTCCCAACCCAAGTAATTCAGGTGTCCTCCTGTGCATCCTTCCATCACAAAACGCTTCACCTTGTCCAACAATCACAGTCTAATCTTCTGTCTCCTCCACAAGTAACCTGAGGAGACGCATGGTGCATGTACAGCGAAATAAGTGCGAAATGAGTGACTGACCCCGTCTCTGTCTCTCTCTGACAGAGGAGGCAGTAAGGGTGGGGTGGGAGGTACAAAAATAGAGCTAGATCTGGAAACTTGGAAGACTGTGGTAAAGGTCTGAATACGAACATGGAGTAAAAGGAAGTCAGCACAGCAGAGAGGGCTGCAGTGAGAAGCCACAGCCCTAACGGAGTGGACGGGTGCGTGAGGGCCAGAATCCATGAATTCCACCCTGAGTCCCCAGATCTCCCCGTGCCCTCGACGTCCCTTCCTATGTACATGGCACCCCATGAGAGAAAGAAGAAAATCTTATCCAAAGTCATCAGATGCCATCAAGCAGCTACCTCAATTATGCACATAGAAGGAAGAAATCCATCATCTCGAGTCGGCAGAATTTAAAAGACCTTAAAGAACACTGAAGAAGTTTTAGTGATATCTTAAATACTCAAGGCAAAGGCACAAAGCTTCCAAAAAACTTGAATGGAACTCCCGCTTGACAATTTTATTTCACAAGTCCTACTAAAGTCAAAAGGAGGAAATCAGTTTTAATTGTTCTTTTCCTTTCAAGGTATGATTCAGGTACTCCAAAAAGGAAATTTCCTGAAATCATCAAACTATCATTTAAAGGGGGGGGGGGGGAAATCAATTATAAGCCTTCAAATCAATATCCTCCTTGCCAACTATGAAAAATATGAACATAAAACACCAAATGAACTTTTAAGTCCTAGATGTAAGAAACTAACGAACAGGGGAAAACAAGGAGGTGTACTCGTCCAACGAAGATACTATCATTAAAATAGGCTCTCTCCCACCTCACAGCCATGGATCAAAACGAAACAAAACCAAAAACCAAAAAACACAGACATTTCCAGTGTCGGCAAGGATGCGGAGAAACCGCTGGGAACATACCCTGGCGCAGCCGTTGTGGAAAACAGTATGAGGTTCCCTCCAATAAATGACACAAAACTGCCGTGGGATCCAGCAACTCCACTCCTGGGTGAATCCCAAAGGAACTGAAAGCAGGGTCTCAGATACGTGTAGACCCATGTTTGCAGCAACATATTCATAAGAGACAAAAGGCAGAAGCAAACCAGGTGTCCACTGACAGATTAATGAATAGAAAAATGTGGTAGATACAATGAATTATTATTCAGACTTGAAAAGAAAGGACATTCTGACACCTGCTACAACGGGGGACATTGTGCCAGTGAAATAAGCCAGTCACGAAAGGGCAAACGCTGCGCAACTCCACTTCCAAGAGACAGAGACAGGAAGTAGAGTGGTGACTGTCGGGAGCCGAGGACGAACTCCTTTTGCTACAAGGGCATTACTGGTATAGGGGAAAAACTGGACAGGATCTCCGGAGCACACAGGAGTTCTCTGTATGATGCCCACACTTTTCTATAAATTTGAAATTGTTTCAAAACAAAACGTCCACGAAAACTTCACTCAGAATACGGGGCGTCTGCCCTGTTCCTCAGCAGGGAGACAGGGGACACCTGCTGGAGGCAGGAAGGCGGAACTGGCTGCTCTCCGGACTCTCCAGCACCCGGCCCGCAGGGGTGCTCACAGGCTGGCTCCTGTGCCTCGGGGCACTCCAGGCGCGGAGCGGGTACCGCGGGTGCTAACAAGGGCAAATGAGACGTGCGAGCAGGCACGGAGATTCTCGGTCCTGTGTCGTCCTAGGGGAAATAGTGACGTTCGGTAAACATCTCTACCCGACCCCACCCTCACCCCAGAAACATCACGGAAGCGGACGTGGGGCTGGTTTTCCCCAGAGCAGAGAACGAGAGAGAAAGTTCGTTAACTTTCAGAATGCGCTCCCCGGTTTCTCACGAGAAGGGAGCTCCGTGGGCCACCACCACACGTGCCTCGCTCCAGCCCACCGCCGGAGAGCTGGACCTGGCGGGGGGCGTCGGCCGCAGCCCCGACACGGCGCCCCGCGGGAGGAGGAATGAAGCACAGAGAAGCGGGCAGGACGCGGTCCGAGGGCCCGGGAAGCTCTCTCTGCTGCAGGTTTTGTAAGATCTGCCGGAGTGCCGTCGCACCAGAAAATCACAGGCCGACGCTTACAGCAGCACAGAGAGCCGGGCAAAGTCCTCGCCGAGCGCCATTTTATTGCCCTTCGTTCCAAAAAGAGCCAAACGAAGAAAGTGTTGAGAAGTTGTACAAAAATAAAGCAAGCTAGTATCAAAAACCCAAATATCCAATTCCTTCTGGCATCCAACGATAAGAAAACGTTGTCTCTACCAGTGAGTAAGACGTAGCCGTAGATTAGAAAGTAAAAATGCCATAACCACAGTAGGTTTGTACGTGTGCTTTCGCTGACAGGGAGCTTTGTGCTAAACTGAGTGCCAATTACAGTCCCCATCTCATTCCACACCGGGTTCCTGTGACGATTACTTAACTTCTCCTAAACGGTTTCTAATTTTCTTAAGTATTTTAACTATTCTAAACTTCTTACGTGTTAGCTCTGGAAAATACATTCATGTAAGAGAGAGACAGAAAAACCGACTGTGAGCTGATGCTACCAAGTTCTGACGACATACTGACCAGTACATCCTAACCCTCACTTGAAAACAACGGGGGGCCAGCAGAGAACGAGAACGAGACTGAGACCACCCGCCACGCGCCGCAGGTGCGCAGAGCCACGGCCCAGGGGCGCCTTCCTGCCAACTTACTCCTCAGGCACCCGTGCGGACACCCACGTTGTGTTCATACAAAAACTCAAAGAGGCTTTACTTTTTAACCATCTAAACACATCTCAAAAACGTATTAAAAAACACTGCCTAGCTTCTCAACGCCTTGAAAACCAAATGACACGTTTCTCAACAGAGACTTCCCAAGACGGCACCGGTTCCGGCACTTGCTTCCGAATCGGTAGCTCTTCTGCGGGCAGGGCAGGGATTACAGAGCTGGAGAGCGTCGACATCCTGGCCCGACCCCCAAAAAACACGGAGACTGAGAGACAAGAACACAGACATAGACATCCATGTGGAAACCGGGAGGAGCAGGCCTGGGACGAAGCCCCTGGGCTCCCCAACAGCTGGAGTCAAGAGGAGGAGGAGAGCCACAGGGGGCGGACCAGGAGTGGCCAGTGAGGGACGAGGTAACGTCCTAGAAGCCAAATGACGGAGGTGACCCAGGCACTGCTCTGACAGGTCATGACGAGGGCTGGGACCTGACCCCTCAAGCTGGCAACATGCAACTCCTGTGCCCTTGACAAGGCTTGAGAGTCAGGGAAGAAGCCAGCCCCCCGGGAGGGGTACGGGGAAGACGGTTGGGCAGCTCTTATGGCACGGACAACTTTCCAGAGGAGCTCTGCCGCACGGGGCTGTAGATGACGGTAAGGGGGTCTCTGGACAGGAATGCTGGGTCAAGGGGGTCCGTTTATGTTTTCAGGATGGAAGAGATTAGGCTTTGATCACATTTGCGGGAATAATCCAATCAGGCGGAGAGAAAACCACGGATGTCACAGAGAGAGAGGACAACTACAGAAACGGGGCTCAGGTGGGGCTAAGGCACACATGGCAGGCTGCCTCAGCCCGGAGCCCACCAGCCCAGCCGCGCACGGGCCTGGTAGGGTTAGTGTGGGGACAGAGGTGACCCCCCTCTCGAATACCTTCCACTTTCTCAGTGAACCAGGAGGGTCATGACTGGTGGTTTGAGGAGACAGGGGGGAGGAGGGTGACCCAGAGGAATGTGATAAGACGGCAGGACCCTCTAAGGTCCACGTGTGCTCCGAGGTCCCAAATTTAAAGGAAACCAATGAGCGTGGCCGGGTAAAGATTTTTCTGATAGCAAATTGTGTTACGCCTTCTACTTCTAAACTCTTGGGAATGTTTTTATAAAGACATGTTCTCCGAGAACTTATACTGTGTACTTACCTGAACCACTGAACTACAAGTTTTGTTAAACAGAAACTGCTCAACTCAGTCCTATGCGTGCACCCACCTGACGAAACCAGAAACCAGGGACACGTCAGTCCTCACTCCTTGCTCCGCCTCATGGCTCGTTTTCACCGTGTAGCCAATTCTGCCAATGTTATCACTTAAATGTTGCTGGATTTTATCCATGACCCTTTAACAAACAACTCGTCAGGAGAGCTACCTTCAAGATCAAGGTAGGTTAATTCTGTTCCCGAAACACACCGTGCATCTCTCTATCACCTGATCAACCGCCACACGTGACGAGTGGCCCTCCTGGTGCCTACTTGTCCCGTGTCTCAGATTTCGTTCATCCTTCCATCCCTAACGCCTCGCCAGGTATCGACACATCTGCTGAATAAATGTTTGCTGAAAGACTCCATCATCAAAAACAGGGCTCTCCTCTCACTTGTCCTACAGAACGCAAGCTAGGTAACAACAACGACAGGAATAGTTCAGAAGGTAAGCAGACTGCATTGGTAGCTGCTTAATGTCAAGTACCGTGAATTTTATCCTTTTACGTAACCCATGAAATTCACTCTAAAACAGGCAACTCAAAAGCTCTCTTGTTTTGGGATATTTGTAGAAAAGTGACGGCTTTAGAGTTCCACACTATGGAGATAATTCTCAAAATGAAAATTCATCAATACAAAAAAGACACTTAAAAAAGCATTTTTCATACCTGATATTGTAGTGAGTAACTTAAAAACACTGACTTAAGAAAAAAAATGACCTACTGTGAGAAGCTTCCATTTCAGAATAACTGAGCTGGTCCTCATGACAGTCTCACCTTATCTCGTCTCATGAGAACGTGTGTGCCGACGCCAGGGGAACCAAGCCACCAGATGCACTGGTTACACTGTCCAAAACGCTGTTCGACTGCTCCCCAGGCAGCGGTACGTAACAAAAGCATCTGACAACAACACACACAAAACCAACAACAGAAGAATGCCAATTTGCCAAAAGACAAGGTACACAACCCTGTCTTTTCAACTGTCACTTAACACAGATGGACAGAAAGAGCCAGAAATGAAAAGGAGCATGCTTATAAGCAACCACATTTTGTATCACTTCCACGTCATGGGAAACACCTAAGAGCAAACACCTCTTGGCCACACGGCTAAAATCCCACATCCTGGCTGTGGGAAGATCCTGTCACTCCCCCCAGGACAGATCTCAAAAATAAGAAGACCCTTAGAAGGAACAATAACACTTCCTTATAAGTAGACTTTTGTTCATGGAAATTACGTAGAGGAGGGGCAAAACGGACCTTTGAATAATGGAGCTTCACCCCTGGCAAAACAAGAAAACCAAACACACGGTATGAGCACTTTTTACCCCAAAACAAGTATCTACAGCTATTGCCAGCAGACCCATTCCATCTGAGACTCACTACTATTTTAATAATCAAGTTTACAGAGACTCAAAATCCTGTACACCTGACCAAGATGCTGTAATACCTCGGTTGAGGCTTCAGAATTTGTTGGCACACAGCACCACCTCTCAGGGAGGTGAAAGGCATGTCACAACCAAGCTGTGTTTCCAGCTGTGACACGTCTCCATACAGAAGGGCAGGAGGGAGAGAGAGATATTATTTCCTTTATCATCTATCAAGTCATGCCAAAATGCTTTAGTCTTTATTCACATTTAGTGTTTTTTCTTGTTCAGTTGCCTATAAAGCAGCTAAATATGATGAAAAATATGCTTTAAAGTTATATTATTGGAACGCATTGAATAATGACCGTCAAGGTCGGAAACTAGCCACATATGAATGAATGTTATCTGTTCCTCAGTCCTCCAGAGAGGGCCATAAATACATGTGATATTCCTCTGTGCTGTAGTTTTGCATTTGGATTTCTGATTTTAAATGTGTTTTTAAAAATGTGTAAGAAGGCAGCTGCTGAATTAGAATACATCTGTGTGTAAAAAGAGTTTTGCTGATTTTAGTCAAGGCAAGGAAAGTATTACAATGAAAAAATTTCTTTTGATAACCTAAAAACAAATCCTCAAGTAGCTATTCTATATGCACATGCAAAATTTCAAACTCAAATTGATAAACAATATACTAAGGGCATCTTATACATAAATAAAGTACAACACAAGAAATAAATAATGTACGAGGATGCAGAAATTAAAATAACAATGAAATGTAATACACAAACTTTAACTGCATTATCTACATGGCGAGAACTGAACAATTCATGTTAATAAATCAAGTGTGGGATTACGTGACCCACAAAATACAAGGCATGGGTTCAAACGCAGCATTGCACTGTGAAGAAGGAATGCGTTCTTGAGCGGTAAGTACTGCTCCGGCACCTGTGATCTTCCTACAACAAACTCTTAAAGGGGGTATGGGCACTGGGTGCCTGGGTGGCTCAGCTAGTTAAGTGTCTGACTCTTGGTTTTGGCTCAGATCATGTTCTCACAGTTCGTGAGTTTGAACCCTGCGTTGTTGGGCTCTGCACGGACAGATTAGGGATTTCTCCCTCTCCCTCTGCCCACCTCCCCATCTCAAAAGATAAATAAATAAACATTGCGGGGGGGGGACAAGAAGTGTGGGCACAGTCTGACTAACCGAACTCTGGGGGGCCAAATGCAAACCCCCTGTGAACAATGAGACTGAGACTCATCCCACATTTCCAAACTGGGTTGACAAATGTACACGCTGGTAAATTATCATCTTACACACTTCCCTTCTATATTGAAGAAAAAAGAATGAAATTCTGAGCCAATACATAAACTATCCAATTAAAACACACAAAAAGATTGATATTGGCTACCTGACTATGGATAATCCACAACCCTATGTCTCCACAATTCAGAGAAGCTTTAGAATCTATCACTGGCTTTAAAATGGTCCGTAAAAGTACACCGTAAAAAATACCTCACAGTCATCGTATCTACAATAATTCCTGCCCAACAGTAATTTACTTTCTTACTTTTTAAATAATCTCCATGTGCCGAAAACCACCATCACAGGATTTTGAAGATACACAGATCTTAAATATTTACTTATTTATTTCTCTCTTATTTATTTAAGCATGTTTGTTTTTAAAACAAATGTCTTAAATAGTGGCATAACACTAATTTATGGCTAATGCCATAAGCGAGGTACAAAAATGCACGATGCACTTTCTGTTTTATATTTCATAAACCAAAACAGCATAGTAAAAAATGACTCCTTTATACCCCAAATTTTTCCACATATTTTTCCATCTTAACTAAATATCAGTGACATGGTTTTGGGGGACAGGTGCCAACCACGTAGGAAGAACTGTAGGTGCTATTTAAAATTTTTTTTTTCAACGTTTTTTATTTATTTTTGGGACAGAGAGAGACAGAGCATGAACGGGGGAGGGGCAGAGAGAGAGGGAGACACAGAATCGGAAACAGGCTCCAGGCTCTGAGCCATCAGCCCAGAGCCTGACGCGGGGCTCGAACTCACGGAGCGCGAGATCATGACCTGGCTGAAGTCGGACGCTTAACCGACTGCGCCACCCAGGCGCCCCTGTAGGTGCTATTTATAAAATGAATTAAGAACATCAATTTCATCAAAGTAATGGGAACTCCAGGAATAAAGAAACTTCCAGCGTGTCTCTAATGCGTCATCATTCAGACACGCTATAAAAACACGAAGAATATAGAAAGGTGCCAGGTTTCGTCTCTGCAACTCTTTGTCAAAAAGAATCAGAAACCCAAATTGCTGAAAGGCAAGCGACACACGGGATGTTTCCCTGTGATATGCTTCTCCTAAAAGCACAGCAGGGCTCATCTCCACGAATGGAGACTCTTCAACCAATTGTAGTGATGATGTATCAGCAAACAGGGTAGTAACTCCACAGTCTGACTGCAGGATATTTGCTAGAATGAGCATATTAACCCTTCAGATTGATGAAAACTCAGCCTAAGAATAATTAACATAAAACATCCATGCGATTTTATTCAGAGAGAGATTTTAGCACCAAACACAGAAGAGAATCAATGAGGTCCTTAGTAAACTTAACAGAGAAAAGGTAAACAACATAACAAGACAAAGGTCCATAGAAAGCGATTCCCTACTTTTTATCTAATACCTGGATTGTATCCACGATTTTATAATAGGCTTATTTACTGACACGAGTATTGACCAAAAGTCAAAACCATTAATATACATGCATGCTAAAATACGCAACACTTTCAGCAATTAGATTATGTCCTTATTAGAATAACACTCTGCATACTGAGCTTTAGAGACACAAACATAAATGACATATGCCACACCTGATTATGTCATTACTGAGTTAAACATACAAATAAAATGTTTTTCATCTTCTACACCACCAAATTCCTGGTTTAAACAAATCAAAGTCACCAAACAAAAAGCCAACAATATTCTGGCATTATAATAAGATAAAAATGGAAAATTAAGAACAATGTCAAGATTAAGAATCACAAACATTTAGAAAGGCTTTTAAACTCATATGTTTGTAGAAACAGAATTTAAAGGAAAAAAATCTTTATTCTGTTTCCATTTTATGAAGAAGGCAACAATCACTTTCCACTTTTTTATGTCTGAACACCCCATCATATACTTGTCATCTTAGGAAGAAATAACTTTTATATTGAGTTGGGAAAACATTAAAGAAACATTATTAATGTTATTACAAGTGCATCACCTAGAGAAAGCATTTAGAGGTCTGTGTACCCTGTATTTGCATTTGGTATAAACAGTAAGATCTCATCACTTCTTGCAATATGATAGATTTTGAATTATCAGGAAGGTAATTTGGAAAAAAAAAAAGCGTTTGTGATTAGGTAGGCTTAAAGCAGTAAGAAAAGACAGAAATAAACCTTCGCTATCAGGATAAAAGAAGTAAGTCTCCAACAAACAACTATTCCAAGAAGAGTGGAGAAAATCCTACTCAGCTTATTCACGAAATGAACCTGCTGGAGGACTGAGTCCAAAGGTGAGCTATTCCATTTTCTACCTCAAATTCAGTATCAGCCCAAGTAACCATAAATATGCCAGAATATGATCACTACCTAGAAGCAAAGAATTTTGTTTAATTGGCTGGACCAAACAACAAAGAGGTCGAGCAGCAACAAACCCAAGAATGTCCTTTTGTGCAAGAGTTTCCAGTACGTTCTACAGCTTTCAATCAAGAATTTGCAAAACCATGAGCATAAAAGTATTCATATCCCAAATCCTAAGGAATTGTGTGAGAGAAGTAAATGTAAATCGATATTTGGATACGTACTGCACAGAGCTTGGAACAACATATAAAGAATTTCAAAATGTTTCTCAGAGGGGCAGAACACCATTGCTCCGTTTGGGTTATAGAGACAGGAAGATAATCAAAGAGCTACGCTTCAGCAAAACCATCTACGAACACAGTGAAGTCGAAAGGACCTGAAATATCAAAGTTGTATCGTGAATGACTTAGTGACATACGTGAAAGGGTCCGGCGCCCAGGCTGCAAGGCAGCAGGGACAAGTGCTGTGCAGGCTCCTGACCGGGACTGCCTCCAGTCCAACCTTGGTCCCCGTGTCTACTAATTGCTGAACTTACCCAAATTACTCACTAATATCTACTATAAAGGGAAAATCAATCATGGAAAAGGAAGGTTATTCAACAACTGTTTCATTAGAATTGTGACAAAAATTTTTAGTTACAGTTTTAAGCCTTAACATACATTATGTTCCATATTTGCTTTGTGTTTAAAACAGAAGGATAAATCCCCCAAATAAAATAAAACTGGTTTCCTAGTGGAGATGGGAAGGGAAGAAGGGAAGGAAAACATGGGTGAAAGCAAGCTAAGACAGATGCTACCCAAGTTGACTGTGAAGGTCACAGGACCCAGGTGAACACAGTGGTGCTCCTGCAGGTGCCTGTGCACTGGAAATTTCCATAAGTAAAGGCTGGAAACATTCTAAAACAAAGCATATGTGGATAGTAGTATCTAAATGAAAAAAAGCACAAAAAGTGCCAGGGAATAAACCACTGTTAGGTTATTTGACTCTAACAAAAAAGGCAAGAATGAAATTAAAAGTTTCACTGAATGGTATAAGCAAGAACTTTAAGCAATCAGGTCATATCTTTTTTTTAAAGGATATAATAAAAACAATCCTATTTTTACAAATTTACTTCTTAGTCCTCTAGCTTCATGATAAAAATATTGTCTCTCTGTTTGCTTCTGTACTTGTAATTATGCAGGATGTTACAATCAGGACCCTGGAAAATGTGATAGAGGACAAAATCTTATTTATTACTCTTCAACAAACAGAACTAACTTCAAATTTACTGAGAGTCTTAACGTTTAATCACGTCAATCCTTAAAAACACTTCAAATAAGCAAAACTTAGGATCTTTAAAAATTAATACCAACCACTGAAAAAATAAAAATATAATTTGCTAGGTAATTTTTTTCTTTTTTTAAAGTTATTTATTTCTTTATTTGAGTGAGCACGTGCACATGTGTGCAAGTGGGAGCGGGGCAGAGAGAGAGGGAGAGAGAGAACCCTGAGCAGACTCCACACGGTCAGCGCCAAGGGATCCACGCTGTCCACAGCCACGGGGTTCCAAAACTGAGGAAGACACCAACTTCCAAGACTCAGCAAACCCCCAACAGAATGAAAACACAAGTGTGCGTGCAAGTACACATGGCAAGCACACACATGCACACGTACACGTCACACACATGAAGTCACATTATAACCAAAGTACAGAAAACCAAAGATGAAAAGAAAATCATACACACAGCCGGGGGTGGCGGGAAGAGCCAGTGTCTTCAAAAGGACAACAACAGCTTGTCTAGAAGAGTAAAATGTAACGTGGGAAAAGCAAGTTCTGGCTGTTCAGGGCACGAGGGGGACTGGGGGAAAACAGTGTGTCTGAATCAGATTAACGAAAACCTCCCAGGGAATATACTGAGTAGTTGTGAAAGTCTTATAGGGAATATACTGAGTAGTTGATATGTATTAGAAAATTTATGGCACGTTATTTAAATTTTACAACTTTCTGAAACAAATATTATTATCAGCTCCTAAGCTCCCTGCCAAAGGTCTCGCCACTGGTAAGCGACAGCAATGAGACACCGACCCAGCACTGTCTGAGACGATGGCCCCGCTTGCAAACGGTCTGCTATGCTGCTTCACTTGAAGGGAAGGAAGGAAAGAAGAACATTCGTGAAATGACGTAAGGTTTGTAACCGAAAATTAACAAAAAGATAAGCAAATATCAGGGAACCTCAAAAGTACAGCGAACAGAGAAGAAAGCGACGTAACGAAGTCAGAGCGACTGGTAAAAAGGAAAACCGTGAACCGCACCTGCCTGGTGCAATGAGTGAGAGATGGAAATGTGCCGTTTGACCAAATCGCGCGGTTCACTTTCTTTCTCAGTCTGGTAACGGTGTAGGACCAAGAGCAGGATATAATTATAATGCGATTAAGCTTTAACACACATATGGGTTTCTGAGCACAGTCCTAAGGAACCCAAGGAAGACAACTCAGTATGCCAAGTGGTATGATTACTAATAGGAAAATGGAAATATTTTTTAAGAAGCAAAACATAAAAAAGAATAACTATGACAAAAGATAGAAACTATACAAAACTGTATCCAAAAAACTACAAAAACTCTCAAATTCACAAATGAATAACTATAAAAGTTTATGAGGTGCAAAATACCAACCATGAAATTAGCACCCTTTAAAAATACAAAAATAGAAAGAGAATAAATCATGGAATAAAACCTTCCTTATTTTAACCTGCCTCAGAACCATAAACATATAAAAACATGTGGGTAGGAAGAGACTGAAAACAGCTCTCCCACTGGGCAGATCGCAGAAGAGACCATCCAAGGGAAGTCGTCTTCAAATCATGCAACAACGCCACGACCACCCTGCCCCTTAACTGAATACTTCACAATACACAAAAGAGTGACGGTGAAGGGGGTTCAGGATTGACTCACACTCTAATGATTCACATGCAAAAAAGCATTTGGGGCTGGCACTGATTAACCTGTCCCATCAGCATGACCTGTGGAGTCTGGACAATACGGAAGTCAGACACGGGAAAAGAACTTCTGAGTTCTTCTAACAGCACCATAACCAACAGAGCCCTGATTAACAAACTTCACGGGTCATCTGGACAGGTAGGGCTGACATTATGGAACACCAGTCCTCGGGAAATGATGCAATCTCTCAAAAACCGTCTGGTTCAACAAACTCCGATACAGACTCAGGAAGAATATGGATACCTAACGCCCTGTCCTGATGTTGCAAATAACACTGTACCCAAATATGAAGTCCCTCCCGGAAGAGTTTTGTTACTGAGTTACGATGTCCGCAGTCTACTCTGGACCTCCACTGCGGCCTCCCCTCCACCTGACCTCCAATCAGATGGCCAAAGACTGGGCCCCCCTCCCTCTCTGTCATCTCCAAATCTGTAGGTGACTGTGCCCACTTTGCACAGCAGGTACAGACAGCAGCTGCAGGCCTCTGCCTCCTAAAAGTACACCTTCAGATGTGGCCTCTGCCTTTTTTCTGGAATTCCTAGTCGACATCCGTACTTGCACGTCTGATAGTGTTCCACACCCATCTCTTAGTCCCAAAGACAACCCAAAACATGTTCTTCTCAAGGTCTTCTCCATCCGAATTAAGGGCACCACCACTGACCCAGCCCATTCCAGTCCCGATTCCTCTCTCTCACGCCTATCTTACAGTCAATCCTCCAGCAAATGCCATTGGCTCTGCCCTCACAGTTTATCACAAACCTGACCACTGCTAGCACCGTGGTCTAAACCGCCATCATCTCTCACTGGAATGAGATCTTTTCCGTGCCCTCCCTTCCGCAGTTGATTCTCTCTGCCATGACCTTTAGACTCAGACCACTGACCTCCAGACACTGTGAGGGCATGCAAAGACATTCGAAAGAGAACATTTAGGCCCAGATGGTTTACAGGGATCGATTTCTGATCCCTAGCTCATTTATTCTTTCCTTTTACTGAATGCCTATGAAAGCTCTTGAGGTAGCACCTAAAGCCACTTGGCCTTAACCACATCCTATTCCACCTGCCTTTGTCTCACTCACCAGAACGAGGGCCTCCTCCTTGCTCATCCTGTACTGTGCTCCCGAGTGGCAAAAAGCCTTGGGGCACCAAAAAAACTACTGTTTGTGGAATAGCCATTCTAAAATCAAAGCACCATAAGCCTGGGACTGGGACAGAGCATACAGTCTTCCCTTCTGTGTATATATGTCTATAAAAAGAGAAGCATGACATTAGACACGGGGCAGTCGGCCTAAATTCTGATGTCCTAAATTCAGGGACAGCACAGATAGGATGGTGAGCATGACGCCGGTTTTTGCTTAGAGATCCGACCTCATCCAGCCTGAAGGACACCAGGCTGACGGGGAGGAGTGCAGAAAGAGACCAGGATTCAAGGGCTGGCCAGGGTGGAGCCCCATCTCCCCAGACAAAAAGCTTGCAGCAAAGACCCACCCCCTCTCTAAGCATGGGACTACCACAGTTTTTGCTTCAAAAAAAAGACAAGAAAGAAGGAACGCTGGGAAGTAATTCACCGTGAAACACACCCTATCTACAAAGTCAAGGTGATGTGTCAGGAAAAAGAACACGCCCACTCACACATGCCTCAGTCTATCTCTGTTACACATTTTTTGTGATTTCAAGGAGGAAGAGGTGAAAGATTCCACATTAATTTCCAGGAGAACAGTTTTACGTCAGCAAAAGAAACATTTCTTGAAAGAAATCTAACCTATATATTTTCTTCAATATTTATTCAAACTTGAAGGAACATCATCAATTCATTATTCATTCCTACCGTGTACTCGTTAAAATTACATTAACTTTTAAAACAATGTAATTAATCCTATCATGACGATATAATATAAACTTACATGATACAGGCTTCCTCTCTAAGCCCCAGAACCACAGAATCTCAATATCATTTGTTCACTCCTCCTTTCCACTTCTCACCCTACTAAGACTATTCATCGATGGGCCTATGAATTGAAATTTGAAAAACTCTCTCCATCTCAATGAGAGGCATTCCCATGGCATTACATTTCCACGTGTAATAATTACCAACCTTGTATTAATTGTGCTGTTCAAATCAACCGTGTATTAGTGCTATTTATAATAACTCTTTCCAGCCAATTTTAACACCCAGAGTATTATAGCCAAAGATACTAAAAATTTAAACACCTTACTTCGAGGTTGTATATGCAAGTATGTATACGTACACACATACACACACAGACGTGACAGGATGATGATTAATATATCTTCACGTTGTAAGAACCATAAAATAAAATCTGTGGAGGAAGTAGAAGATGTAGGAGTTCAAGAAAAAAAGCAAATATGAGCTGACAGTCAAAGGAGAACTCAATCATATAATTTTTAAATGGATGCTAGTATGAAATCACCACAGTATTAACATTCTACTGGATGCATATTCAAAAGTGGGATATGAAATACGTTTACAATGTCGACCTTTACACTATTCACTAGAAATTACATCCTGTACTGTTTATACTGAAGATGAAAATGCTGAAGTCCCGTCTAAAAATGGACAGGGTGACAGATAATTCTGAAAGATTATGCAGGGAGACCTCGAGCACTACCCAGAAGCCCAACCAGCGTGCTTCTCCCACGCGCTGCTGGCACAAGGGATACAAACCCGCTTACCACGACCTCCAGAGCCCTGCAAGGCAGGGCTGCGCTCAGGCCCGCATGGAGCCCTCGTGCCCCGTGCACCTGCCACAGCCACAGCGGCCCTGCTCGGTAAACCCAAGGCCCCCGTTTCCTCTCACTTCCGAGTCCGCTCTCTCTATTCCCTCTACCTGGAATGCTCTTGGACACGTTCCTTCTCATCGTTCAAGATTCTACTTGAAATGCCTCAGAAGAGTCTTTCCAGAATGTTCTGGAGTTGCCTTCCGTGAAAGGCCTACCCGACAGTACTCACCGCTGCCCCCCATCACCTCCTTGCCTGTCACCTCACATCACTCCCTCCACAGCGCCCACTGCTTTCCAGAATTAGTCATTTGCTCCCCAACTTATTTTCTGCCTCCCCCACAAGTTCACCCCACAAATACAGAGCCCGTGTCTTGCTCACCAATCCACTCCTAGAACTGAAAGCGAGGCCGGGCCTCGGTCAGTTTCCACTGAACGAATGCGTCGGGACAGAGGTGACTCCCAGGGACAGAACGCCTCCTCGAGGTCGGACGCCCCACGGTGATAACGCACCAGGCCTCGTTCACTTCCCTCCTCAGGAGGACTGTGTAGAGGAAGGAGTTGCTCCCCGTAGCGTCAGCTGAGTGCCCTGAGCTTCGGAAGCCAAATAACTTGGCCAACGTCGCATCAGGTAATACAGTGACGGTGTCAGGACTCAGATCCAGGTGCTGGAGAATAAGAAGCCTCGGCCAGCACTGTCCTCACCACAATGTGCTGTTTTACTTCCCTCACAGGGCTTCTCAGTTACCACCTCGTTTGATCATCACAACCGTCTACGTCTTACCATATCGGGTTTTCAGACAAGGAGACCAGACTCAGAGAGCCAAGGAGGTCAGTCCGAGGAAACAAAGCGGCTTCGCGACACGCGGGTCTCGGGGGCTGCGACCCCGGCTCCGGCTCCTGCGGATCCCACCCGTGCACAGAAGGAGACAGGGATGGAAAGTAACGTGGGCAAGGTCACACCGCCAGATACGGAAGGGGCCGAATTAAAACGAGGCCGACGGCTTATCGGTCAAATGAACTTCCCAACCTATGATCCTGTGCCGCTGTCAAACGCTTCACAAGCTTACGACGGTTACTCCAGACGTTCTGGGGTAGGACCGAGACTTTACTGAGGACACGAGCCACGCTAATGCAAACGCGAGGACACCGGGGCAGGAGACGCAGCTGAAATGGGGCACGCGTGCCGACGGCCGCAGGGGAGCGTGCTCCTTCACTGCTCCAGAACGCGAGAAAACTCGAACTGCACGCGTGTTGGGCTTTGAGCTCTACAAAGGAGAATCTTACTTATGAATATTTAGTATTATTTAATAACATTTTCCTACACAGGAGCGGATAGGTCATTACAAATCAGGGTGAACACTGTTAATGATTCCAAGAGCTTCACGTCTCCAGAGGGGAAAAAAAAAAGTATCCTCTATCAGAAACAGGAAAGTCTTTTTTCATACGTGATTCCACGTGCTCTTCCGCCAAACGTGAAAGATTTTCTCTCCAAAAAAGCACACCACTTCGAGGTATTCGCACAATGCTCACGAGGCCTTAAAGGAGCAGGCAAGAAAACCCGAAAACCGATGATAAGGTGCCGCAAAAACAGGAGCTACGACTTACGTGTGGCTCCACGTTGGCTCCGCCGTTCGCTCTGTCGCGGGGCGTCTATTTCCCACTTAACGCCGTCCAAACCCGAACAGGAAAACTTTGGTTGAGTAGCAGAAGCCAGGTCTCTACTCCCAAGTGTCGTAAGTTTTAATGATATGAATTCTTATATTTTCCTTCCCTCATTATATCAATAAAAAGTTGCGAGGAAAACAAAAGATAATTACGGTATCAAAAACTCCGATGATGCTAGATTTCACAGCATGCTTATGCTACTAAAACAATTTGCATTGAAAATGTTAAGTAGGTATTTATCTCTATCACTACAACTATAAATAGGACGGTATAAATCAGACACTGTGACAGTTCAAGTGGAGAATTTAGGAGCAGAAAGCAGGAAGATTTTCGGCAATATATGACAAATTCAATTATTTATTTAGGCTTAAATCTGGTTTAAAAATGTAATTAAATTTAAAAAATGCAATCAAAGCAGATTTCTACATAGCGCAAGAAGATGAAGGACCAGATTATTTTCATTACAGAGATTCTGATGTAAGGCCAAATAAAAAGAAAAAAGAAACACACCTTCATCATGGCGGGTGACTGTGTCCTAAAAGATTCTTTCATCAGACAAAAATGCACCTCCTACAACATAACATAACTTTAACATGGGGGAAAACGAGGTCATTTTTTAAGGTAAACTGTTGTTATAAGGTAACTTTTAATTGGCGCACATAATGTAAATTGCTATGGCGAGCGCACGTTGGGTCCCTGAAACAACGGTAGCCGGCTTCAGATGTGACCCGGCAGCCCAGGTGTTCAGGAAAAGTGCTGTTAACAGTGAGGATTGATGGTCTAATCAAACTGTCACAGCCAGATCCTCGGCAGGGTGGCTGGAGGATAATATTCAGAAAGCAAAGCACATGCTTAGTGTTACTTTAAATTGATGCTGACATTTTCAATTGTGAAAAGAAATTTTTTCCTAAGTAATATAGGAAACAACTCAGCTAACCTTCCGGAGGATATCAGATAATCATGGTAGGTTGTTGTGTAAAAGCTAACTTCTCAGAAATGTGAGCACATCTGAAATACAAATAATCAGACGCTGCAGAGATTTACTATAGTAATCAACATTTTAATTACTTTCTGTTTTCTTAGATGTACAGTACTATTGCAATGAATATTCTCTCCACGTACAAACAAAGCAATATTTTTAGCCTCGTATTTGCATTTGGTGGCGAAAAATTCCCACAAGGGTACAAATAACCACGAGTCACGTGCTGATTAATCTGAGACTTCTAAAGTCACGTGTTAATTAAAGTAATTAATATGATCTTTCCTGGCAATGCCACACATTTGTCACATGGCATGCACAGAAAAACTGATTGGATAGTCAGACTGCAAAAAAATGTCCAACCCCACAATGTTAAGAGTTTTTTGTTTTTTTTTTTAAATCACGGACGATGGCAATTCGATAAAAACTGAGCGCCTAATTATTAAAACAACAGTTCCTCCCAGAAAATCACTAGACCAGGCTACAGACGTGTGATGATTTACAAATAACTCAAGTGTGCAAGGAAGTGTCCCTCACGTAAGAGAAAGGCAAAAGGCAATGCAACGTCGGGGACCGCGGCCGAGCGTGGCCCCGGCCAGGCCCCGGCCGGCGGCCCCCGTCGCACAAGAGGTGCTCACGCGGGCCGGGCTGCTCCGTATTGCTGGCAAGGGCCCGGGCTCGGGATCGGCAGCCAAGGACAATCAAGTGGGCTAAATTGCTTCATGTTTTCAAGACGTGTTATAAAGCATTCTCGTGAAAATTTTTCGCTCCGTCATTCCTGACCTTTTTGAAACGGTGCCCCAGTAAGTATTAATATTGATAAAAACCACATTATCTCCGTCATTCACCGCTGACACCCAGGCGCAAGGTAACACAACGCAGCATCCCTGGTGCTTATAACACATAAAAATGACGAAAGTAGAAACACTGAACTTTCTTTTTCATATGAAATCACAACGAGCTTATGCACTTTCTGGTAAGACGGACCCATTTCTTCAACGCTGCCCTTTAAAAATTTCTGAAAAAATCTAATAAGATGTAAAAGAAACCACATAAAACATTTCAGGAAATCAATTTAAAAACTGTTAATATGCATGAGGGAAACATTCTTCTCCCCAAAAGGAAACCCTACGCATCCTTCCTCAACAAAATGAATTTTGCCGTGTTCGGGTCTATAAAAAGACAAGCCCCACGGGCATCCGCTAGATGTGTCCGCCATGCCTTCTTTTACAAGGAGTCGAGGGTTCGCGCCTCCCCTCCGAGGACTGGACAGGCGGCGGACACTTCTAAGCCACAGGCTACACAAAAAGGAGTATATTCCCACGAAGCGCAAAACTGCCAGTGGGAACAACCCACGGCAGCCACGGTGCTTATTTAAAAAAGCCAAACACCGGCTCCACAAGAGCAAGGGAGCACTGAGGGATTCCACGCACACACTTAGCTCAAGATCTGGGTAACGTATTTGAATACAGGGTTCGGAGGACTGAGTGTTAACGGTACTTTCACGTGACTTTTTCAGGGACAAAGTGGGGCCTCGCTCTCATGTAGCCATCTCCCACTAAGAGCAAGAAAGTCCCGATTTTATTCTTAAAAAATGTATTCTCACCTCCACTCCTTATTTTTCATTACTGAATTACATTCGGCATGATACCATTAGCTTCCTTGACAATTCCTACACATTGCAAAGTAAAACCTTCTACCGGCAGTTGGCTGAGAGCTAGCCCTATGTTAGAACACAGACTACCGTATTTACCACTAACCTTGGTATGACAATTTATTACACCCTTAATTATGAAAGCTCTTCTAGAACATCAAGAGTCTGATAACATGCATTCACATCGAAGCCAGTGGACATAAAAAGATGAAATCTAAAGTTAATATATTAGGTATTACTCTCTTCTTCCACTGGATGATCGTTAATTGATATTTCAAACACCCAGAATATTTTTCAATATTTTCTGTCAAAGTATTGTGAATGCAAGGAAGGAGGGGATGTGTGACAGAAGAACTTTAGAACTGATCTGATGCGAGGCAAATCAGAAATTTCTTTGAACTCACATTTTTGTATTTGGCTACATAAAATACGGGTTTATTTTAATATAAATATAACAATCTTCTCAATCCTTCCAAGACACACGGGCAAGTAACTATCACGCTTGCTGGGGGGAGTGTGAAGGGGAGGATGGGTCAGATGTGACAAGGCAGGAATGCCTTCAGCGGTTCCTTGTGCCCGTTCTCAAGTTCATACAAACAAAACAATCCAATAATTTGGAAAAGATTTACACGTAGCACCGTTTTCACAGTAAAAATTTAGAAATATAAATGTTCATTAAAGAGCGGTATCATGACACACAGAAACAACAGAATATAAATCCATTAAATTACAATGTAAATCTATATCATAAAAATAAAATGCAATGATTTCTGTGACATATGGAGGGAGCCAAGCATGTTGCAAAACATTATGGTCAGTATGATTCCCACTTACACAAAATTTTATACATACGTTTATATATACACACGAGAAGTAAGGGGTTACCGCTGAGAGACATCAGCAACGGTCTTTGATGAGATTTATGATTCTATTTTTTGTACTTATCTACGTTGACTGCATTTTTAACAATCATTTATCTCAAAGCTTCTTTCCAAAGTAAAATGTTGTCTCTTGTGAAGAGATTATGAAGTGAAATGAAAAAGAAAAAGGAAATGGCTGTATTTTTAGGGAAGAAAGGTCAGATGCGAATATACGGTTCTGAAGGGGCTGTACGCTTTGAAGACTTTGGGAATGTTTATTGTTCCTACAGAGAATTCACACACTCACTCTTTCACTTCTGCAACGAGTGGCATTAATTTAAGAGGTAACTAGAAGTTACCGGTGTTCCACCGCTGCCACAGAACGTGTTTCACGGGACGCTCACAAATGAGTCCTGGGTTCCCCTCTTCTGCGCAGCTATCACTGACATCAAATGCAAACTAAGAGACATACATGTGCATCTGCTATCTGTTATGACATTTTGGTCAAAATACTAAATTGCATCTTAATTACAGCTTCAAAAGGTGTGTACTTACAGGTATAATATATTCAGCTGCCTTTCACTTTCAGGACATAATTGAATATACTTAGAAAATGCAAGTTAACAATTTAAAGCTCTGAAAAAATGATGTGAACCAACATTGTATTTTATTCAAAGTTTCACTGACACCATTAAATTATCATTTTCATGCCTCACATTTGTGATGCTCTAAATATATTCACAACGTAAACAGTAAATCTGGATTTCTACGTAAGGACATTGATGACAAAATGGGAACATATTATGACGAAGCAAATAGTTTCCAGCGACCTGATCATGTATTATACTCAAGATAAAAACCATTAAAAAATAGTGGAGAATTGATGATCAAGACAAAATTCATAGAACACTAATTATCATTATTATTCCAAACAGGAATTATTACAGGACATCATCAAAAATATGGACTACTTATTTTCTAAGTTATTTTAATAAAAGAACAAAGGCAAATAAGACCTAATAAAATGTCTATCTATAGACATTTTAAATTTTTAGGAAAACTCTCTGAAAGATCAACAGAATTGCAAACAACAAAAACACACACACGCATATTTTGGTATGATGAATTTGAAAATTAACAAGCTATGTCTGAGTTACAAATAATGGTCCTAATTATTTTGTTCCTGAAATAATACACTGAAATACTACCTGAAAGTTGTCTGATCAGTAACAAAGTCATTGACAAATGAAACCAAGATGTCTAGCAATCAACCCAAAACTAGCTTCATGAGAGGGCCACGTACTGTGACATCAGGCTTCCATTCTATACAAATAAAGTTGCTGATCAAAAAATCTCAGGATGTAAAATGTTGTGAGTCGAATGCTTACAAACAAGAGATGATAAAGACTGGTTTTAGGCTTCTCCCTATCACAACAGCAAAAATGTATACTCCTATTGTGCTTTTTGAACTGCTCATCTTCCGGAAAAAATGAAATAAGTAGGCCTTACGATGGTAAGGAAAACATAAATTGTAGGAAGCAAGAGGTTAGGAGTTCATTTCCATTAAACAAAAGTCCCAGAAAACAAGCGGAAAAGATAAATGAACTTAACAATTGGAAAAGTTAGGGAATGAGAAAGGTATGGGACTAAACTTTTGCGTATTGGAAAAACCTGAAAGTAAATAACATGAGAATAACGAAAATGGCAGCTGACATAAAACGGTGACAGGATACAGTCTAATGAGCAAAGTCATACGCCAGAAAGTTTAACAAAATTAGCACAGGAACACACAATGACGATCGAAAGACGGCGTGTAGCATCAGGACCAAGTCTTAACATAAAGCAGATTGGATTCAGAACTTGCTCAGGAAACGCGGTCAGTTCTCTCTTTTGACTAAATGTGCTTTGAGCTCAGGATATGTCACATGCATATTTTTATTTAATGACTTTAAAAATGTGGAGAAAGACTCTTACTCCTCTGACTCTCCTTAATGACAGAAGATTATTACTAACGTTATTGAAAGCCCTGAGTAACCAATGAAATGAGTGATCAAGATAGACTGTGATATTCTGGGCCAAAATGGAAGTGCAACCAAAGCGCGGTGCCATTGGTAGACTCTGGCCAACAAACGAGAAAAGAAATCCAACACTAAGGTTTCTGTTAAGAATGGCAGCACCGCTAAGAAAGAACCTCA
>NW_024412397.1:4368311-4377225 GCF_014898765.1 Herpailurus yagouaroundi
CATCCCAAAAAAAACCAAACAACATTGCTAAGTCCAGCTACTCCACTTCTAGGTATTCATCCAAAGGATATAAGAACAATAATTCAAAAAGACACATGCACTCCTATGTTCACAGCAGCATTATTTGCAATAGGCAAGTTACAAAAACAACCTCAGTGTTCACTGACAGATGAATGAAGATGCGATACACAAAACACACAGATACACAGACGCACGCGCGTGCGCGCGCACACACACACACACACACACAGAGGAATACTACTCAGACATAAGAAAAAAGCCTTGCCAATTGTGACAACATGGATGGACTTCTGGGGTATTATGCTATGTAAAAAAAGTAAAATGCAAAAAGATAAGTATTGTATGATTTCACTCATCTGTGTAATCTAAAAAATAAAACAAAAACAAACTCATAGACACAGAGAAGACAATGGTGGTCACCAGAGGGAAGGGGCTTGGGGGGTGGGTGAAATGGGTGAAGGGGGTCTCTGTATGGTGACAAATGGTATCTAGACCCATGGTGGTGTTCACTCTATAGTGCATACAGATGTCAAATCATAAAGTTGTACATCTTAAGCTTATATAATATATGCCAATTATATCTCAAGAAAAAAACATAAGGGAAAAATCTGTGACAAAACTGGCTACTGAATTAATGTAGAAAGATATTCTTTCTACAGAAAGAACTTCTAAACTACTGAGCACTGTGATATTTTAACTACAATAAAACTCATAATAATGAAGTAATTTCTAACAGGAATTTTTTTTCAGACCTCTGATATCAACAGATGAGCAGTTACTTCTATCAAAAGGTTTCCAATATATTTATATGTAATAATTAAATGCAACTTTAATTTTAAAATTTGTATAGAACAACAAGGAAATATTCACGATGGTATGGCCTATTATGCACCAGTAGCTGAATTCATTGGCCTCAAATGTGTATTACACGCGTGGATTTATCTTGCCATCGGTTCCACGGTCTGACACGTACTCCTACCCCTTTCCTACTGCTAAATGAAGAATACTGCCCCTTTGTTCAGTTGACAGACCTTTCCATTGTGTAATATTCTCAAGAAAAATCTCGTTTTATACTTTATATAGCAACGAATGCTAACAATGATGCGATCATTGGAAGAAACAAAGTAAGCCTGTAATTTCTGTAAACAGCATCACTATAAAAGTTTCACAGCAATATAAGCTTCAGACTAAAAACAAACATGTCTTACTCAATTATACAAATACACTCAGACTTCTCCATTTTTTATAAATTCTATTTTATGAATAAGCACCTTAAAAGGGGGGAGAATTACATTCCACAAATACACTAAGGTGTACATAATTTACCAGCAGTTACTAAGATTAAAAGTGCTGAGAAGCTATTAAGCATTATGTGCAACACTATCAAAAGATCAGCCATGAAAGAGCAGAGCTGTACCAAAGAACTATGGAACCACCATTCTTTTTCACCAAACAAGGAAGTAATGAAATTTGCAAAATGTGTGGACACAGATGACTTTTGGATTGCCAAGATTTTGAAGAACTAGATGATCTAAGGCAAGTGTTCCTGAAACCGTTTTCACATCTGTGAAATGTAACGGTTCCCTTTCATCCAAAAATTGGGGTGTGTGGGTGGCTCAGTCGGTTGAGCATCTGACTTCAGCTCAGGTCAAGATTTCACAGTTCATGGGCTCAAGCCTGGCATCAGGCTCTGTGCTGACAACTCAGAGCCTGGAGCCTGCTTCGGATTCGGTGTCTCCCTCTCTCTCTGCCTCTTCCCCTGCTCGTGGTCTGTCTCTCTCTGTCTCTCAAAACTAAATAAAAATGTTCAAAAAATTTAAATCCAAAAATCTATATAGTTCTGCAGTAAGCTACCTAGTGTCAGGACAAATTACACACAGCCAGGCACTGACATCTGCCAGGCACATGAAGTGAGACCCTTAGAAAGCCCTATAGAATATAACCTCCTTTATAAAGGCTGGTGTAAGTTATTTTCAAAGAGTTAAATTACCCCTTTAGAATCTTAGTGGTTCTATAAATATGGTCTAAAATCATTACTAAAGCTATGAATCCTTCCACTAAGGAAAAGAAAGTAACTCTCCACTCCACTTCAGAACATCATAACTGCAGTAACACCAACCTAAGTCTCCACAACCAAAACAATGAGGAACCAGGACAGTCCCCAGAGGACAAGTGCGAAGACGGGACACCGCCCACCGAGCAGCAAGCGGAAGCAGGCTGTCACAACGGAGGAAAGCTGCCTGGCCGTCCGGGTGGGGCCTCAGCAGCACAGTGGGCAGGAAGGGCTGATGGAACTGGTGCTAAACCAGGGGAAAAACAACTGCAAAGCAGAGCCCTGCCGGCGAAAACCGGGCACTTGGAGGAGGCGGCGGTTTCTGATTGAAATTCACAGTTTCCGTCTCTCGGTGCAAACCCTTCCATCTCCAGGGACAGAGCTCGCCCAGGCTTCGTTCTCAGACACTGCAGCAGGCTAATCAGGACTCCTAACAAGCAAGGTCAGGCACGGCTGCCGGGCACCCCGGCGTCTGTCGTGAGGAACGTGTGTGGGCTTCAGGACCCTTCTCTAAGAGCTGCCGTGCTCTGCAGAAACCGCTTCTCTATGCCACGAATGACAGCGGGTCCCTCCACCGTCAACCTCGCGCTATGCAAGGAAGAACACTAAGATTTCCAAATCAAATTTTGCTCATAATAAATGTGAGTAAAATAGCCACATAAACTAACAGTTCACACTGATATTTCAGATAAATTTTTAAAGAGTGATGATCTTCTAACACATGACATTTTTGTTGAAAGTCCATCCGGTGTTTTGCATTAATGGCATGGCCAGAGAGCAGTCACTTCAGCGCTCACCAAAGCTTCCTCCTGCACTAAGTGGGGCACTTCTCTTCCCAGCCAGACGACTAAATAAAAATTTTCACACCACCTTTTCTTCGCTGCGCGCCAGCACGTGGGGTGCATCATCTGAATGTGGGAGGTGACCATCTTACCAAAAAGACCGTGGTGCACGAAACAGGGCCAGAAATAAATTATCGTCGGTCCATCAGTGGCCCCGTCTCATTTTATTTATACATTCAATAACGTAATGAACGTCGGTGGATTCACCACCAAACCTGAGAATTAGAACACTGTGTACCAGATTTTAATTTATCCCGACCTCGAACTTCCAGCTGTGAATGATTACCTTCTCAGATTTTTGTTCACTCTTTCCTTATTTTCATCATCATCAACTCTAGCAGTTGAACCACTTGATTAAACTGTTTTGGTTTTAACCACTTCCTGAGAGGCACTGGAGACCTGGGACAGGAAGAACGCAACAGACGAAGCAGTGCCGAGGCGGGCAGGCTGGGCTCCAGCAGCAGCCGAGTTAGGAGCTCTGACCGGTGGCTCTGAGCATGTCTGATTCCAACCACAATGTCCAGAGGAATTTAAATTCTGTGTGACCACTGGCACATGAACTCTATCATGAGTGTGAAATCTGCAGAAGTCAACGGCCTACAGTACGGTAGCTCTGTGCATGAGACATTTACTCTGCTGAGGAGCCCACGGCTTCTCTGAGATGCAGAGAAGGTCCCTCGTCACTGATGTGGTCTTTGGGACCCTCTGCCAGGTGCAGGCAGAGTAGCTATGCTCTTGTTTGGTTTTACGCGGTTCTATTCTACATACATTATGTTTGCTGTTTAACAGAAGAGAAAACTTAAAAATGCATTGAAGCTTTGAAATATGTCCATATACTGTTATCATTACAAGTATGAATAAAAAAATAATAAGCATTGGGTTAAATCCTTTGTTAATATTTTTCCTCACCTTCAAAATCTAGTAATCACGAAACAATGTATTTAAAAAAAAAATAAACCCAAAAAACCCTATATGTAAAAGACTTGATATCCAGCAGTAAGTCTGCCAATATGTGTCATATCCATGTCACGTGATTTATAAATGTGAAATGAGACAAAGATATTGTGAACACCACGATGCTGTCATAATGAAAAAGAAAATCATCAGTTATAATTAACACGCAAAAACTTTGAGTTTAATTTAAATACAAACTTTCATATGTATGTTCTGCTGAATCTGCTGTTTCCCATAATCATTTGCTCAACCAGATGAGCATGGAAAAAGGGGCACAGATATTATTTAGACATTAGCAACTGAAACCTTCTTTAATACGTATTCATCTAAAAACAAGCACTCTTTAAGTTACAAAATGTTACGCGTACATAGACTGTGATTTTTTATAATAGTAGAACTATAAATTCATGCTCACTTCACCACAACCCTGACAACTGAGAACAGGTGTCATCCTCAGCATCACAGATGAGAAGGTGAGAAAGTCACACTGACTCAGAAAAATGCACTTGAGCTTGGTTACACTAAGAGGCAGGATCATCTACAGTAACATAAACTATGTTAATCTGTGATACCTTCTTCATAGTGTGATCATAAATCATGTATTAGACCAGCAAAGAAAAAGGCCATCTTACAAAAAGAAAAATTTCAGTGAAGATTTTAGCATCTTAAATCCAGCAATATTCATGGAGTGTCAATCACCCTCTGAAAAGCTGACAGAGAAAGAAAGCCACCAACAACGTCCTCAAGAAATCATCTCCTGTGGAAACAGGGCATACGTTGTAAAGTAGAATGTGTTAAATAGTACACTGGCCTTGGTGGGAAGAAGTGATTATAGAGAGTGAAAATTTACGGGGGCATTTCCAATAAGACAAAATCTGGACCTTGCTTGAACAGACAATACGTGTGACCCACCTAGAGGACACGGAGACATGGCTTCCAGCAGGGCAGTGGGCGGGAGTTTTTCATGTTGTCTTGACCCAACTCCTATATCATGCTTACTACACCATGCTGAAATCATCCATAAAACAAGAAAAGAACTGGAATTACATTAAAACTCAATGAAAAGGACTTTCTCTGAAAATGAGGTCTCTATGTTGGGATCACATGCTAGAAGTAACTCAAAATGAAATTAGGTTGATTTACAGAAAAGTACTAGCGTTTGACAGTTTTCAACCTATGTGTTCATTTACACGATTCAATCTGCGGAGGTGCTAACATTTTAGTAAGCATCAAAGACATCATGATTCTTCTGAAAGGGAATGAAGGATTGGCTGGAATGAAGGACGGTGCTTGGGTGAAACACTGGCATTACTACAGGGTCAACGCATCTCATGTGGCACATCGGAGACTGCTTGTTTTCTCCTGTGAATACTAAGGGCAACAGAGCCATAAAACCAGTGGAGACGCCCTTTGCTTTAAGCTCACAATTGATTATACAAGTGACCCCAGTGCCAAGAAATGGGGAGAAATATCTTAGAGAGTAACTTACGTAAACCCTTGATTTTTCCTATCAGAGCTCCATAGCATAATGAAATGTAAACACCTTGTTTCTCATCTTTTAAAATGGATGATCAAATTTGCTTTGATCTAACTTTATAAAAATTACCTTCAGAAAGGTTATAAGTTTCCTGAAAACTCCTCAGGAAAAATTTTAATCTTGGACTTTTATAAGCAACTACCAAGTACATCATGAATATAAAGAACCTCTCACAAAAAGTCAGTACTGTATAATGAAACTGTGTAAAAGTTGGTAATTAAGCATAATTGAAGGCTGCAGTGAACATATAGGCCTTTGTTCTTTTTAATTCTGGCACTGACTGGGAATTAAAGATAAGAGCTTAAGGCATATTTTAGTCAGGGTCCAGATGTATAAGCCCCAATGTTCTAAAAGTAATTTAAGTGAAATAAAAGAAGAGAATGGCCAAAAATATTCTAGATGCCTGCCAGGGAAAAACACCTATATTCCGAACATTTAACATATTTGATCAATCATATTTGGAATCATTTATTCCCTGACCTTAAAAAAAAGTTAAAATAGCAGATATTCTCATATCCAAGATCTGAATGAATTACTAAAGCATAGCAAAAAAAAAAAAAAAAAAAAAAAAAAAAAAACCCCTTAAAAATTAATTTGTCCCATTAAACAACAATGTATTATTACATGCAAAGTAATTTGAACGTTCATGCTAAAAAAGGTATAGACAGTTCACTATTGCCACAAAATTCAATTGTCTTATTTCAATATAGGAATAAGAGAGGAGACAAGAGAATAAAGATTCTCAGTACTAAACCATACATCTAGGGTCTAATAACTCACAAAGTAGTACTAGATGACATAATTATAATGTATGCAGTATTATTATAGTCTTTTGGGTTTCTTATTTTGGGAGCTGTAAGTGGTGGGATAGAGGAATTTCTAACCACACACACATATCTATTCTTTATTCATGGATGTTCCATAGGAATATGATGAAAAACAAAACCAGTTAGAGATGGAATAAACAAGAAAGGGACTGATAAAGGACCGGGGCCTCGGGCTGAGAGTCCAGAATGTTTGGACTGGCCAGCAGGACAGAGGGGACCCAGTATGAGTGTGCAGGGGGAGTAGGCAAAGTATGTAGAAGGGAAGAAAATGGGTTATAGAGTTGAGAAAAGAACGTGTCTAACAAAATACAACAGGCGATTAAGGGGCTTCTTTGCAGGTTGGCTCTGCAGCAGGATGCAGCAGACGGACACTGGAGCTGGAACAAGAGAAGGGCCCAGGCAGCCAGCCAGGGAAAGGAGACAGGGCTCACGGACGCACGTCGCTGTGACAACGCTAGCCCACTCGCCTGCAGTCTCTCCCTGGTGTCTGCACTCCACATGACAGATGAACAATTCCAAGAGTTCTAACTTCCCTGGCTTTCTCTTACATACAGAGTGAACGGTCACCGGCACCGGGCTCAAGGCTCTTCTCAGTCGGACTCCAACCCAGCTTCCCAGGCTCATCCTAACCCGTCCCATAATCCCCTTAAATAAAATCCTCCTAGTGGTGACCGTTTCCCCCACAGTGCACAGTCTGTGGTCTCAGGGTTCCATCTCCTACCACTCTCTGCCAACCCCACGCCCAAGGCCACTGCAGGCTCGTGGAAACAGGGCATGTGAAGCTCACACACACCTCACAGAGGGCCTCTCACCATGCTCCGCTGGGAAGGCTCTAAGTCCACGTTACACTTACAATGTAGCCCCAGCAAAAAGGTCCTTCTTGACCATCCATCCTAAAATAACACCTCTCTCAGACACTCTGGAATAGCACCCAAGTGTCTGTCCATCAGAATCTTACCCCCACAGAATGCTCTCTTACCTTTATGTTTGTATTATGTGTCTAAGCTGCACCTCAGCTCAGCAGCCCCAAATCTGAGGGGTGTAAGAACAGAAGCTGTTATCATCTTCAAATACCAATACCATCTCGATTCTGGAACACAGCCGTCACTGTAGTAATAAACGTTTACAGGAAGAATAAGCCAACAGGGGCACCTGGATGGCTCAGTCGGTTAAGCACCCAACTCTTGGTTTCGGCTCAGGTTTGTGAGATGGAATCCCGCGTCGGTCTCTGCGCTGAAAGCGTGGGGCCTGCTTGGGATTCTCTCCCCCCGTCCCCGTGCCCCTGCCCTGCCCCACTCGTGCTACCTCCGTCTCTCTCAAAATAAATAAATAAACTTAATTAGAAAGAATAAGCCAATAAATAAATGAGATGCCTTTATCAGCATAATAACCTTATGCAAGATTTTTTCCTCTCCTAAAACCTTCTTCTGTATCATTGTGTAGCTCTTCTCTTTCTTTGGATGTATTATAGACAACTGTATAAAAACCAATCTCTTCTAAAAAACAAAGTCATATAATATTCATGATATTTTAATGCCCAGGAATTAAATACAGAAATGAATACTCGATAAAATGCTGGCTTAGAACTAAAGAATAAAGTTTAGAAAAAGCAGAAAACAATCTTACATTTCTATAACAAATATATATACCACTAACACTTAGAATTCCTCCACTACCAACTTGAGAATTTCTTTTAAAGTGGTAAATATGGTATTTGATCCACATGACCATGATGCACTAAGAAGGTATGTGATCACATAACCATGAGACACTAAGAGCGGCTCTCATTTCTGACCGAACGACAGAGGATGTCCTAGTATAAATGCATCCTCCCTTTCCCTGCCGAGTACATACTAATTCTGTCTGCTTAGCAAACTGTAGGAGCAATCGGTCTTCAAAATAACAACTAATCATGAGAAACAAAAAACACCATTTGAATCAGTTCAAGGAAGTACATTAAGTGTTCATACCGCAGGGCAAGGACAGTTTTAAAAAAGTCTAATAGGACTGCACAATGCTAAACACATTGCCCCCACACCAAAAGCTGAAGGCATACACAGTCCCAAGTACTGACCCGACTTTACAAAAATTCCCATTGCAAAACTTCCTTTGAATTATGTGAGCATTGATTTATGTAAGGTGGTTAAAACATATTGCTCACATAAAACGGGAATTTGCCAGAAGGAAAAAAGCGAGGAAACACGAAGTAACAGAAGTACATGAAATGCGCGTACCACGGAGCCCACTCCACTGTGCAGACACGGACAACGACTCCGGCCCGGAGCTTCCCGGCAGTAAACATAACGAGGAAAGCTCAGTTACATACAGGATTTGCTGGTGCTTAAGACCAAAATGACAAGTTGTTTCAGAAAGGCACAACCTTTCCTGGAATAAAGACCAGAGGGAAACTGGCCCCCAAGTCTCACAAGGAAGATGTGACCTGTTTTCATGAGCAGCAACCTGTAGCTCACAGTAACAAAGATACGACTTTTATAAGGTTACTTCTTAAAACATCCCTAAATGTAAGCAATTATCACAAAAACCAGGAAGAAAGCAAGTAACACAGTGGAGGAAAGCGGCTCTCTCACGATGGTGCTCACCGAGGTTGCGGGCGGAAGCATGTTCAGAAGGAAGGGAATACGCACCGCGAACAGCACTAAAACAGCCGGACAGGCGCACC
>NW_024412397.1:4377235-4378268 GCF_014898765.1 Herpailurus yagouaroundi
ACAGCACTAAACCAGCCGGACAGGCGCACCGTGGACAGCACTAAAACAGCCGGACAGGCATACCGCGGACAGCACTAAAACAGCCGGACAGACATACAGAATGCAGATACTCCGCGGGGCTTCTGAACACTCCGCTGAAGGGGGAGTGGGGAGGCCCTGATTCACGGACGCTGAGAAGCCAGATGAAGACATGAGCCTGAAAAGAGGGATTTGTATCTCCTTGGGGATGAGCCATGACAGTTAGCTCTAAGTAGGTCCAAATTTCTTCCCTCAAAAATAAGTTGGAAACTTCAACAGACAAATGAGGATCTGAGAACTGACATTCCAGACCACTGACAACTTTGTTAACTTTCATGAGGAAAATTCATCAAGTCAGAGTTAGAAAATACCCATTTCAGTAAGAAAACATTTGTCATGAAGCAACCATAGAACATCTAAATTACCCGTTTAATTGAGAAATATTTCCCAGATGCTGACAAGATACCTTTGGTGGAAAATATATACTTATCTCCATGTGTACCTTAATAAATTGTCAGTTTAAGTCAGTAAAGTATAAAAGGAAATTTTCTAAAAATAATAAATAACCTTGGCTTTAGATGAATTGATGTGACTTCTATCTATCTTTCCACGTAGAAGTAATTATTTAGAAGGGCCACCTGTCTGTTCAATCCCACTTGTTCACAATAAAACCATGTCAAATGATCACAGGACACTAATTCTACACTGGATACTATCTGCAGATGGAGAAATGGGAAAAGACAGAGAAAGAGTCCTGAGCTCACGCAATATGAAGTCATTAAAATAGGGCAATCTCCCACTCATTAAAAAAAGCAAGCCACGATGGAAAGAAGACATGTTTTCCTCCACTGTGGCTCAAGAGTTATTTCTGGTGTGTATGTGTGTGTGTGTGTGTGTGTGTGTGTGTGTGTGTGTTTTAATCAGAGAAGAGCCTATAAACACTTTATTTTTCCTAAATCAGGCCAAATAAGAAAGAAAGAAAGAAAGAAAGAAAGAAAGAAAGAAAGAAAGAAAG
>NW_024412397.1:4378278-4508278 GCF_014898765.1 Herpailurus yagouaroundi
AGAAAAGAAAAGAAAAGAAAAGAAAAGAAAAGAAAAGAAAAGAAAAGAAAAGAAAAGAAAAGAAAGAAACAGAAACAGGGAGGGCAGAAAGGAAACTCTGTTAACCATTCGAGTAAGAGAAGAAATAAGAGGGAAGGCCAACAAGCAGCAGGGGTGGGGAGAGACGGCCCAAGGCCAGCAGTCATACAGTGTGACCCACAAGTTGGAGAAAGAACACTCCATGGAGATCTAAGATGGGCATATAGCACTAAGTAAAGTATCTTAGTGTATCCATGAGAATAAGCTACCCATTTCAGTGACAGAAAACAATATTTACCCCCTCAAAAAATCATGAGGCATAAACACTAAGAAAGATTCTGGTCCTTCACTAAAGAATCACGTGCCAGGGCGCCTGGGTGGCGCAGTCGGTTAAGCGTCCGACTTCAGCCAGGTCACAATCTCGCGGTCCGTGAGTTCGAGCCCCGCGTCAGGCTCTGGGCTGATGGCTCAGAGCCTGGAGCCTGTTTCTGATTCTGTGTCTCCCTCTCTCTCTGCCCCTCCCCCGTTCATGCTCTGTCTCTCTCTGTCCCAAAAATAAATAAACGTTGAAAAAGAAAAAAAAAAAAAAATTAAAAGAATCACGTGCCAACTTAGCCCAAGGTAACTTTTAAAAACAGACAATCAAGTGACAATAATGAATTAACCTCATGCTCTTCTGAGAGGAAAAATTTGAGTCTTTTTAAATATATGTCATTCACAGTTTTTATAAAAAGGTATTATTTTCTCATTTAAAAGCAACTTAAGTTTCTAATCAACGCAAACCACTGCAGCAAAGCTTCAAAGGCAACTCCCTGTGCAAGTATATATGCTTTTCCCAGGACTGTTTCGGTCTGGGATACTTTCATGTTTCAAGAAAAAGAGTGATGTTTTCCATCTAAACTGAAAAGCAGGAAATAATGATGTTTTCATAAAATTTTAACATATAAACATAAAAGTTTATGAGAAGAGAGAGAAAGGAAAGGAGACCAGGTAGACCCCAAAGGCCTACACGATGTCACGTCTGGTCACAATGCGTTACAAGAAATTAGAACCAAGTATCAGAGTTGTGAGGATTTCTACCCCACAGTTTAGTCTAGGTAACACCTGGCATGTATAAAAGTGTGGGGGAAAGATTTTACTTAGCAATAAGATCAAAGGTACCATTAAAAGCAAGATGGCTAACCACAATCCCAAGAGTCTGATAAAAGGGGATAGGGCCAACACAAATCTCACAGCTCAAGAATCTGAAGGAGGCCTGGGGGAAACCCATTCACTGGAACAAAAGCACTAATCAGCCCTGAGCCTACCCCTGACCCCCTGCCTCCTCCCCCTCCTAGGGCCTAAACACCCCCCACAGTCATGTTGACAATAATGCTCTATCAGAGACTGAGAACCTGAGTAGAGGCCTACAAAGTGGCTTCACTAAGGTTGTGATGTAGATACTCATTAATAAATCGAAAAAATAGGTACACTTCCTTTGATCATGAAATTATTTAGCTCTTAGACTGTCTAATGCATGGATCCAATTTAAAATTCTCTGGGTGAGGGGCGCCCGGGTGGCGCAGTCGGTTAAGCGTCCGACTTCAGCCAGGTCACGATCTCGCGCTCCGTGAGTTCGAGCCCCGCGTCAGGCTCTGGGCGGGTGGCTCGGAGCCTGGAGCCTGTTTCCGATTCTGTGTCTCCCTCTCTCTCTGCCCCTCCCCCGTTCATGCTCTGTCTCTCTCTGTCCCAAAAATAAATTTAAAAAAAAGTTGAAAAAAAAATTTTTAAAAAAATAAAATTCTCTGGGTGAAAGTAGCTGGGGGGCTTAGGAGCCTTCCTGAGATGCTGCCTGGGCAGATACCTCCCGCTGGTGCCTGGACACCACAAATTCAGAGATTCCCGGTGAGCCCTTTGCCTCCTCCTATAGATCCACACAAGCACTGAACTAGGAAGGCCATCTCCTTCTGTTGTTACATGCGCCTGGCTTTCACAAGAGATAGACTTATTATGGCTGTTTCAGTTGTGGTAATTGTGCACAGGCTCGTTTTCTAGATTACTATTAGCAAATTCAAAGAGTCATAAAGATACTTTGGCTTACTATATTAAGAACAGAATTACTTATTTAAAATAGGAAATACTTTAGAATGAATTTGAAAATTAATTGGAGTTTATTATTTTGGAACGTGAATCAGATGTAGCTATATTGAGTTCTTGATATTTAAGTGTATGAGACTTCAGAAACACAGTAATGTACTACCTTAAAATAAGTTCAGGCAAATTTAGGGACAAAAAACTATGTTCTCGCACAGGCCACCACTTCAGGTGTTCATGAAGTCAAAACATATATATTTGAAATTATCTAAATTACTGTTGCTAATGACAGTCATGCTGACAAAATTTACTGGTTCATCAAACTGCAGTGCAAGTACATGAATTTATTGGTAATAAATTATCATTTTTGCATACATCAGTCAAAGCACAAGGCCTAAATACTTGCAAACAAAATGCATTATTAATTTAATTGTCATGGCCTATTTGGCTAACTTCTATTACTATTTGCTATAATATGCAACACATAAGAGGGGAGAATCAAATTTAAAACATAAAAAAGTAAGCTGATTATTTTGTCCTGGAGAAATTAAAATATAGCAAGCTTGCAAAACTATAGCCAAGGCATTAATGTTTTAAATAGGTAAGAAAAAAAGGTTTAACTCAATTTTGAGAACAGTAATGCCCAAAGTGAGGGTTCAACATGCTGATAAAGAGTTTCTTTGTTTCCTAAAACCATTAACAGCCATCAATTCCCTCGCCAAGGCAGGGAGGAAGGTGGAATGGAAGAAAAGAGCCCTTTGGCACCGACCGTGCTAGATTTTGCTACTTAAACAGGACCTTCCCCAGCTACACACATCTACTGGAAACCGACACTGCTGCTGGGGCCCTGGCTTTCTGACGTTGCATTTCTATGCAGTGAGAGGGAGCACCCCGAAAGCACATACCGGAAACAACAAGTGTTCTGAGACACAGAGGTCTTAATAGAAACAGCAATTCAATGGAAGATGTGCAGCTGAGGTGGGGCCTGCACCCTGGACTACGTAGGGGGTTACGGCCCCAAAGACAGGACGTGCTTTCCCCACCTGAGATTCATTCTCTGATTTTAGGACCAAACCATGTCAGGTAAATGGAAAACCAAATAGTACACCTGGCTTTTCAATTTCCTGTCATGATACATAGGAGGTTTCTACTGCTCTTAAGGGCTTCAAGGATGAAAATATGTATAAGGTGCCCAATTTTTCATTAGTATGAAACAATATGACCACTTACTTCACCCTTTACAATTCCTCAATAAAAGGCAAAATGATATAATGTGAGTCCAAAACATATACTAGTTATATGGTAGGAAATATTTTCTTTTTACTAATTAAATGACCTAGACTGTTTTCATCATTTGTAATTTATTTTGTGAACAAAATAGCCTAAGTACCTGTATATAAAGATTCTCAATGTGTACTAATTAGTACAAGGAAGAACAATGGGATTAGAGTCAGAATAACAACAATTCTAACGTATTCACTATAAGATATGGAATAAATTATTGCCTATTCCTGAATCTTGGTCCTTAGATCTATAAAACTGGAATAATGCACTGCTAATAACATGAGATAATGCATGTAAAAGCAACAAAAACATAGTACGTACAAAGTTTTGTTTCTACTTTCATAAACACTCAAGAAACATAACTCTGACAATTCTTGAATTATAATTTAAATAATATAGAATTTTTTGAATTTCAAGAATAATGCATTCGGGAGGTGTTCAACACATACAGTCAGGCTCAAATTAAATCTAATGCTACCAACAGAAGTCCCAGAAACCCAAAGATAAAAAAAAAAAGGAAGCAGGCATACACTCCATATTTTGAGGCGGTAGTCACGTCCAAACTAAAACGCTAAGAAAACGGTATGCCCTCAAAAGAAGTGTCAAGGTAAATTGCTTATAAACACAGAAAATATTGGTAAGAGCATCTTAAATGTTTTAAAAAGGCAATTAAACATTTACAAATAAGGAAGAAGTCCTGGGAGGTCCTGGGCTATAGAACAATCTGCATCATGACTGACATCTTAAAAAAGTATTAAAAACCAAAAGTTTCCAGGAGCAACTACAGAGTTTGAGATGCCGTCTCGGAGGGTTTGGGGGCAACCTACTGTGTCTTTGAAGGAAGAAGAGAGGGTTTTACTAGCTCTGGGTGAGCTGTACATTGTACAGATTTAAAAAATTCAGAAGTAGCCAAACTCACCTGATAGCTGACACTGTTCTATTTCTGCTCACCTAATATAATTAAGTATATGTGCCGAAGCTAATTATGACACAGTGGCAAGAGAAACGAAGGCCTGGCAGTTGATGACATAACAATCGTAGTGTTATTTTTCATGACATGGCAACTACAGTATTATTTTGGGGATGACACAAGATGTATTTCTTTTTTAGTGTCAGCAATGTTTAATTACAGTAAGAATTAAAAAATATTATTTTAAAACCTCAAAATAAAAATACAGGAAAAAATAGACCAAGTTTACTTTTACATACTTATTTTAGCCCATTCATACACATGTGCAGAGGTCATCCCCTCTAAATCAACTTTTCTACTGTTTCAAGATTATTTCACAAATTCAAAGTCCCTTAAATCCTTTCAAATATTTTTAGATTAGAATTTTTAAAATTAAAATGACATTAAATTTTGGGGGGAGAATGACATAAAATATATTATTAGACCACAGAGTACCACAAATGCAAACATGATAAACTGACTTGATAAAAATTCTAGAAGGCACTTAAACAAAGCCTAAAGTGAAAACATAACTGTATTTGTTAAATTTTTAAAAATGAACAAAAATTACCTTTCTTTGGGGGTGCCAACTCCATGTTTGCCTAGCAGATGAGTATTTAAGTGCTTCTTCATTACAAAAGCAACCCTGAAGAAAGAAATAACAATAATTATAGAATTCAGTCATAACTCTCTACTAAAAATATGTCCAGAAAGTATTTTCAAACAGGCATTTATATATGAATACAACAGGAATGTGCATATTACAATGGTGTTCTTGGTAAACCAGATGCTTGCATACAGATCAAATATACTGTGATATTTGAAGACCAGAAGAAATAAGTGAATTTAAATCAAATGGTTTGTTTTCTTACTTGAGTGTGTGAACAGGGACAAAAACAATGACTGTAGCTTAGTCACTGTCTTCACCATCAGAAGAAAGATAAAGCAATACCACAACATAACATTCACTGCCCCCTAGTTGATCCCACACTTCAATCATGAAATGAGTTTGAGAAAATGTCATTTTATTAAATATTTAAGAGACTATAAAAGACAAAATGAATAGCTTCCATGAAGCTTCCTTGAAAACATGGTAATAATTTGATAAAAGGTTTTTAAAAATGTTATAAATGTTTATTGTGTCTCTGGCACATGCAAAAAAGAAAAAAAAATGTGCTTAAGTGCCAAGAAGACGTCAATAACTAAAACAAACAAAAAGTATTACCTGACACACTATCTTATTTCATACACAAATCAGCTTACTTAATTCAATTTTGATTTCATAAATATGAAATGGACAGGAATCAGCACCCAGTCCATGGAACACTAGTTATCTCCTTCTGAATACAGTACAACATCAATTTAATTACATCGTGTGATTATTTAAAACAATTTAGATCTCATTCAGAAGCATCAGACTAAAATGGTTCTCTGATAAGCAAAAAAAAAAAAAAAAAAAAAAAGAAATTTAATGTTATAACTTCCAGTGTAAAAGGGCTTGCAAACATTTTTGTTAATTATGTATTACAGCTGTCCTTCATAAAGTTAATTACCAATAGCTGAAAGGCAACAGAATCTATTTGCATATGTACATGAAAGGCATGACATATGCAAAAATATGATTTTAATTAGCATTCTATGATATGAAGGGCTACAAATCAAATTGGCATGTTATAAGATTCTTAACATTAAACACCGAATTCATCTGGACATGTTTGCACAAACGGGCAATGTAAGACTATAACGTACTGCGGCCTTCTGGAAGAGACGTGTCAAAAGCTAAGACTGAAACAATTTCTAAAACTGTGAATGCCTCTTTTGTGTGTGTGTGTGTGTGTGTGTGTGTGTGTGTGTGTGTGTGTGTTTCCCCCATTTCTGGTCTATTTTGGTTATTTTCCTATAATATTAGGGAACCTCAGTTTTGAGGCTAAAACAATGCATTTGCATTTTTTAAATGACTGTGACTTCATTATTCAAATAATGTATGTGTATACACTGAAAATGACATTCATTCTTTTTTATACGTTAGGTAATAGATACGGACAATACATGCTTTACAACTATAAATAACTGATCATTCTATCAATCATTAAAATGGAAACATGATTACATGTAAAGAATCAAAGAGTGATGATATTAAATGCTTAGCAAGAATAATGGTACAAGATATTCTATATTTGTTTCTGCTTGATTTGGACAAAATAAATAACATTTTTCATTTCCTTAAAAAAGAATGCAGTAATAACAACAGTCCATTTAAGGCATAACTTCCCTACTGTCCTCTATTTTCCTATAATTAAAAAAACATAAAGCTAATAGCAAAGAGCAAAGGTTAAGAACCCAAAGTTGCAAAGCAAAGCTTATTTACATGACCAAGTATAATTTAAGAGACGTGAGCTTAGAACCACAGTGCAGTTTCTAAATGAAAAAAAATTTTATTAATTAAAATGTTTAAGTTTTAAGACTGGAAACAAAAATATTACCCTGCACAGGGGAGCAAACTAAAGTACACAGCGAGAGAAAGCTTCTACCTAATATAATTTCTCAATTATCTGCTCAATGTAACACTAAATATTTGGAGGAATAACAATTTTTTTATTATGGGAAAAATTTATAATACTAAAATACAGCTCAATTACAGCCAAATGTAAAATGTCCATTCAACTGAAATCTGACTTGACGTATAAAGTCTTTAAATTCGGTCTATACAAAGTACAAGTAGCATCAAAGTCTCAGTATCATCCTCGATTAAAAAATATAACTCAAACATGGCTAAAATAATCTTACCAACTTACACGAACAAAACATTGCAAACAATTTGCGATTACTGAATGTCTTCTAGCTTTCACTGCCATCTTCATAGCACTGCATTAATATCTTTAGCATATTAACTGCTTTGGAAATTTTAAAATCTAGATACCATCAGAAATAAAACAAAAATAGCCACAAATTTGAAAAGTGATACAAGTGAAATGCCTTCTTCCTCATGAATACTTCTGCCTTTTGGCCTCCATCGTGTTTCCCCACATGTACTGATCACTTCCTGTGTAGCGCACTAATATGTCACATCAGACAGAGCTGTGCCTTCACGGAGCTTTCATTCCATCACCTGTAGCCTCCAACAGGATGCACCCAGCCCGTTGCACTCCTGCGGGCACACAGCAAGTCCCGTGCTTGGTAAGGAACAGTTCTAGACAGATGCGATGCACACAAGGCAACACTTACGAGTCCTACCTCAGAAAATGTTAACACTAGTGAAACAGACAAGAACAAGCATCTTGAATAGTGATAAGAGGATAAACAAAAAGAAGAAGGAAGATCTGAATTCTATATTGGAATCAAAATTCTATATTGGAGGCTCCAGAATGTGGCTTGTGAGGGAAAGAGGCAAGGAACTGGCAGGGGACAGAGCAGGGAACAGCAGGCCACAGAAGGAAGGGCAGCCAGGACAGCTGAGTATGAGCCTAGTGTGGGGCCTGCTCCTGGAGGGGAGGGTAGAGGGGAGGAAGGGGCAAGGGCTGAGCAGGTGGAAAGGCAGGGGAGGGCAAGGGAAGGCAGGATAGGGCAGGGCAGGCCGTGTGGTGTCCCTGAGAGCAACAACCTCACAGGCCAGACAGCCCAGGCTCACACTCCAGTGAGAAAGGAAGCCCAGTCTGAACACTAGTGGGACACGTCTGACTCTCACTCTGATGAATTCCTCTAGCTGCTGGGCGCAGAGTAGACGGAGGGAGGAGACGAGGGCAGGGGCCACCAGGAGACTCTGGGAGGCACCCAACAAGAGGGGAACCTGCTGGCCTGGAGGTCAAGGGCGAGGTGCACGCTAGAATACACTCGCTGAGGTCGTCCACCTGCAAATGCCTGACAATCTGAAGGAATACCTTGAAATAATAAAAACAGTGTTTTCTATATATGATTGATTTCCAAGTATCTATAATTGCCTGAAATAGCATCACTTAAAATTGCTTTTGATGTCAAAAGAGCAGCACAGTAATAACATTTACATCCTAGCTATAGATTTCTACTTTTCAGTACAAATATTTCTTACTTTAACTTCTAATTTTAAACCGATTTCTCCTACACGATACGTCGACCTAATCACAGCCTCTTCCTTCAGTCCCTTAGGTCGTATCACTGCGGAATGATTTCCACTTCAGAGTCATCAAAGACTATCTGATTGATCTATTTAAGTAAATAAAACAGTGTCATGAATTTGGGGAAAGGGATGTGAAACAGAAACCTAGAGCCACAGCACGCGAGAGCCTCTAACACACAGCAAGTCAGGATGTTTAGCGGGGGGCCAGAGGTCAGCTGTGCACAGGCCGTGTTCCTCCCGGCCTCGAGCCAAGACGAGCAGCAGCCGTATGCCTCCTGAGTCTCTGCCATGTTATTCCTGTGTCCCTTGCCTCTCTGACAAGGGCACATGCTCCTCAAAGACGGGCCTGTAGGGTATATAATACCTAACTGTGTGAGAATTTCTGACCATCAGGTCAACGCAGGCCACACAGGTTACAGGAAAGAGGAACGTGTGTGCTTTTCAGCAGTTAAAATCCAAACACATTAACACAGTAGGTCAACAAGAATCTGCAGGACTTGTTAACACACGACCGTGAGGCAAGCCCATGTACACCCTCTTTAGGTCTTACTGAGGGATCCGAGTCCCCTACCCAGGTCTCCAGCGGGGCCCCCAACACCCAGGCACACACACCCCTAACCACTGCCCAGAACGCAGGCTACACGGAGACGTCTCACAGGTGCTGTTCAGTGTCAACCCCTTCCCAGCATGCCACCAAGACATGTGACTCTGGACCTGAACTTCTTGGTGTCACTTGTCAGTCCAGCATTAATTCACCCTGTAAGCTCAGACATGTGACTCAACAAGGTGCCTTCGGTTTCCTCATATATCAAATGGATGGCAGTGACTGTTCCTACCTAATAAGGATGTGATGAGGAGAACACGATCATTGTTTGCACAGCACAGAGCATGGTGACTCACACATTCTTAACGTTATACAAATCTTTGCCACTTTTAGCTCTTAACCACCTTAAACTCAAAGGTTCAAGGCCTAACTACCCCCCTCCTGATAATCTACCTCATTCCCACCGGCCAGCACCTCTCTGTAATCAGGCCACGTTAGCAGGAAGTTAGCCCAGTTAGCAATGTGGTAGGAACCCCACGTTCATAGGAGCTACAATGCAATTCAAAGTGATTCGATTCAAACACTAATTAAAAGGTTCACGTGTTTTAATACCATCAGTAAGCACCGGGGACTCAGGGCTACCCATGGAACAGACAGGAGAGGAGCAAGCAATGACAAAGAATGTTTAGGTGCAATCGCCAAGATCGCGAGCAGAGACCACAGAGAGAGGGAGCCACTCCGAGGTTCCAAAGAGGCCTCGGAGCACAACAGTTAAACGGGTCAAGGCATGCAGATTCCAGCCCACGGACCAGACATGCAATGGGGAAGGAAGTAACACAGAAAGGTCGAGAAAGGCTGCTAGAGAATTAGGTACCAACCTGAGATAACAAAGGAAAAAAAACCAAAACAGCAGAGTTCTAAATCACGAAGCGTCCTATGAGTCATGCCAAAAACTTTAGATTTTATCCAGATTCTCAACATTTGCCAAATATCCTGCAGATGACTGTTCTGCAGGACAGTCATAGGGATGTTTCCGAAAGGGGAGGGCTGGAGGGCGGGGTGTGAAGCCTCCCTCCCCAGGCAACACTGAGTTGGGAGAGTCAGACACTGCAGCCTCCCAGTCGGAAGGAGCCTGTGAGCACGGAGGCCCAAGAGAGGGAGGGGAGATGTGTGCAGCTCTCTCTGAACCTACTGGACTGCTACATATTTTTGTCATAAAGATGAACGAACATCTGTTAGAACTCTGTCTTCAGGACACAATTGAGAAAATGCTGCTGTAGAGTCTGAGGAACACTGAAACAGGACATGAACATGACCGGACGTACACTTCAAAAGGCACGGGTTTTGCAGTCAGCAATGAGAGCAGGGCCTACTCTACCACTTACCATGGGAGTGGAGCCCACACATTTCTTTTTTTTAATCACGCTAATCCTCTCCTTCCTACTTTGTAGTGTGGAGACAGAAATGCCTATCTCAGAAAGTTTTAAAAATGAGATAATAGGGGTGCCTAGGTGGTTCAGTGGGTTAAGCGTCTGACTTCAGCTCAGGTCATGATCTCACAGTCCATGAGTTCGAGCCCCACATCGGGCTCTGTGCTGACAGCTGGAGCCTGGAGCCTACTTCGGATTCTGTCTCTCTCTCCCTCTCTTTCTCTCTCTCTCTCTCTCTCTCCCCCTCCCTGCTCATGCTCTGTCTCTCTCTGTCTCAAAAATAAATAACACCATTAAAAAATAAAATAAATACAATAAAATAGGAAAATTATCCTGGACTACGTAGGTGGACTCAAGGCAATCACAAGTGTCCTTTAAAAGTGGAAGAGGAAGGCAGAAGAAAGGAGGCAGACAGAGAGAGAGAACTACGAGACCGGGACCAGAGACAGCTGCACTGCAGGCTCTGAAGGTGGAAGAAGCCGGACCATTAGCCAAAGAATTCAGGTGATTCTACTGGGGGACATGTGACCATCTTCTTCCCCCACAATGGTCTCCCGGTGGCAGCAGTGTTCATTAATTAATCTTACCTATCACAATCATTATAATAAGGGTTGCGAAATGACAATGTTCTATCATTTCTTCTACATTTATTAGAATGACATTCTTCTAGAAAGAACTTCACCATTTTCACCTGCCTCACCGCCTCATGCTCTCCTCCTTGCTCCCTTCCAAGGAGTCCATTTCAAATGGACTTTTGTATTTTCACTTTTATGTTATGTTTCACAATCAATTACCATAATTATGCTTTGTAATTCTCACACTGTCCCAAAATTAGCCAATGGAGGCCCTTTAAAGCTAGCTACTAAGTCCTTTTGACATCACTCCTCTTGGTGCCTGAGCATTTCCTTATTTTCCAGCGTAAGATGTTCCAGGCTCACCATGTCTTTTCCCTGCTGTAGAACTGGACTCAGCCCCAGTTTCTTATAGTAAGGAGTAGTATTTACAAAGCAAGATCTAGGTGCTACCTATGATGACTGCTACTGGGATATCACTAAATCCAAGCTCCTTTGGGGCACAAAACTAGGAAATAAATAAGTAAAGGAGCATCTGAGCGGCTCAGTTGATACAGCGTCGGACTCTTGCTTTCGGCTCAGGTCATGATCTTACAGTTTGCTGGTTCAAGCCCTGTATCGGGCTCTGTGCTGGCAGTACAGAGCCTGCTTGGGATTCTCTCTCTCTCTCATTCTCTCTGCCCCTTCCACATGTCCCGTGTGTGTGTGTGTGTGTGTGTGTGTGTGTGTGTGTGTGTGTTTGTGTGTGTGTGTCAAAATACATAAATAAAACTTTAAGAATAAATAAATAAGTAAGTAAACACACAAAGAAATATGGTGGGTATACTTCCTGATGGCCAGGAAAGGAAATATACAGAGGATCTCAAATATAACGGCTACTCTTAGGTAATGAGTATTCACTACAACAACTGAATGTATCTTTTCATTTTCTAAAATACTATATGTTTTCAAGTGGCATACAAGCATGTTTTATATAAAAAAAAAATCACAGTATACTCAGAGAAAGAAGCAGCTTTTACTGTGAATCCTCCAAGTGGAAACGTGCTGATCATGACTACTTCCTGAAATCTCCAATTACGTGCTTCTTGCACAAGTTCTCAACCATCCCTGAACACTCCCTGCTTCCCACTATTGTCAACTCTTGTCCTTCCTCTTACCTTCACGGGATGACATTACCATTCTTACTGCGAATTACTTCATACTAATTCCTTTCTGGGCACCAAGCGTAACCCCATTGTGGATGAGTCTGAAATATGTACCTCCACCATGGCCTTTCCTGGGGCATGTTTTCCTTCTCTGAACTGACAATACCTTCAAACAGGCCTGACCCCAGTCATGACCTTCCCTCACTAATGGTCTCTCCAAACTTCCCTGATTCCAGCAACTGTACCACGTGCCCAATTCAATAATCATATCCTCATGTTCATGAATCATCTGTTGTTTGGGTCACAACTGTTCCCTATCAAGACATTACATACTTCTCTCATTCTCCTATGATTGCACTAGAACAAGCCGTGTTAGAGTGTGAAAGCATCAAGGTGCTCTCCATCACAACTCACCCCGTATTCCACCATCACATCATCTGTCCCTAAATATGTTCACACTGCACCTCAGTCATAAACATTTTATGATTCCCTACCGAACTGAATAAAGCACCAAGCCTTAAGCGAGCAAATATTAGTCTTCAATAGTCATCTGAACCAGTTATCCCAATTTTTGGAATATACCCTCAAGAAAGAATCGGAAATGAAGGGAAAAAAGCCGCACTCCAACTGAAAAATAAAAAGACCCTAAATGCTCAATAGTAATGGCATGATTATATTAGGATATTATGCACCAATTAAAAGTACAGAAAATTTCTCAAGGCATATTAGATTAAAAAAGACAAAAACATTACGTACAATGTAATCCCACGTGTGTATATAAACACACATGTATTTTTGTACCCTAGCATAAAAACATACAAACACAGACATGAAGCAAATACAAGTCAAATACACTTAACATGAGATTTCGTTTTAGATTATTTACATTCTTTGCTTTTCTACAATCAGTAAAATTTTTAATAGTGAAAAATAACATGCTGCTTTATACTTTACACGGCACACTCGTGTCCCCTCAGCGCCTTGTCACAACCGACTGCATGAGCAGCACAGCCGCCACCAGGGTGACCGGAGCGAGGACGGACCGGGGCTCCCAGAAGGGAAGTGACTTTGACTTTTACAAGAAAATGTGGCAAAGAAGCTGAAGACGTAAAATCAAGATTCACGCCTCCTGGCCTTGACACAGAGCTCTTTCTGCCTTTCTGTGCCTCCTGCGAAAGGAAGATTATGCCTCATGGAGACAAGAAAAAAAAGAAAAAGAAATGCTACAGAAATAGAAGTATTCACAAAGAATATCATTATAGCATATTAAATACTGTTCTAAATGAACAGGACTCTTTAGAAACTAATGAGTGAAAAATCAAGTAGTTGATGTAGAAGTTTTAGTTTTTCATTTTTTAATTCAGAGATTAGGAAAGTACTTATAATATTTAAGAAGAATACATTTATCCTGTGGTGAAAATAAAAACTAAAAATTAATGACCAGTGAAACAGGTCAGATAAAACAATAAACACAACGCAATCAGTTAACAAGAATAATTATGCTTAGAGATAAACATAAAGATGCCAAGTGTTATTAAAACACTGGCCAGTGGGGTTAGAGCGCATTGGTTTTATTATGAACAAAATCAAGATAAAATAGATATTTTGCTCTCAAAGTATCAGAAACCAAGATCATGGTATGGCTGTTTCTAAAATGTAAAACATGCTGCACAAAGTAAATCAACACTTAACTGAAGTATTAAAACTTCATTAGCGTAACATTTAAATGAAATACATTCTGGGGCGCCTGGATGGCTCTGTTGGTTGAGCGTCCGACTTCAGCTCAGGTCATGATCTCGTGGTTTGTGAGTTCGAGCCCCGCACTGGGCTCTGTGCTGACAGCTCAGAGCCTGGAGCCTGCTTCAGATTCTGTGTCTCCCTGTCTCTCTGCCCACCCCCCGCCCCCCATGCTCATGCTCTGTCTCTCTCTCTCAATAATAAACATTTTTTAAAAATTTAAATGAAATATGTTCTATATCATCCTAAACGTATATGTAAACAGGTTCCCATTTACATTGTTTTAAACATGACTTCACATAAGAGTTTTTTCCATCCACTTCTCTGGCCTATTAATTAGCACATTAACTTAAATGAACACACAAAAAAACTTGAAGTTTCTCAAAGGAATTCAAATCTATCAAAAACTTTATGTGGCAAATGAAGAAAAAAAATCTATGATTACATGAGATTTGTTTATTCCAAAGCTCAGAAGTGATTGGGTGTTAACATTTGAAAACTACAGTTCTCGGGGTGCCTGGGTGACTCAGTCGGCTAAGCATCTGACTTCAGCTCAGGTCATGATCTCAGGGTTCGTGAGTTTGAGCCCCGCGTTGGGCTCTGCTGACAGCTCAGAGCCTGGAGCCTGCTTCCGATTCTGGGTCTCCCTCTGTCTCTGCCTCTCCCCTGCTCACACTCCGTCTCTCTCTCTCAAAATTAAATCAACATTTTAAAAATTTTAAAGCAAAGAAAAGAAAACTAGAGTTCTCAAGCTTTTTGACCAGATCATTCATTGCTAGGCCAAACCAATTATGTCTATCGGGATTTCCCAAGTATCTTACGATACCATTTCTTGAAATACCAATGCCCTTTTGGTTATAATCATCCCACAGAACCCAGAACTTCCACATCTGAAATCTGCCCTTGCAATTTTACATAAAACCACTTCCTCCAAAAACAAATTATCGACATCCCCAAATTTAAAATGACCAAATGTCCTTTAATATTCAAAAATTCTAATTATTATTTTCCTGAAGAAACAAAACTTAACAAAACTTTTGTTTATTCATAAAAACCAAAAACTCTTCTATGTGTCACACCTCTCCTGAAAGTAAGCTTTGTGTGCACAAAAGCAGCAGTGAGCTCTTAGATATAATGCAATGTTAGCTATGGCAATCAGACATATTCTTCCAAGAAACCGCGAGGTAGTGACATAAACCCACAAACTCTCACACATGCCCACAGGGCATTGCCCACGCTCTACAGGGGAGGACGGGGAGATATCCAGAGACCCAGCACTCCTCCTTCTCAAGAGGGCATTGCTAAGGGGTCCTATAAGAATATCACTATTAGTATTGTCAGAATTATAAGTGTTACACCTTTCCAAGAATGTTAAATGTAGATTTTCCAGTATTAACCACATTCTTAATAGTAACAAAAGCCATCTCCTATTAGGTTTTTTGTTTTATTTGTAGGGAGGGAAATTACCAAGCTCTGTTCTGAGTGCTTTACATATATGTAACTTACTGAACCTCACTTTTAACAACCCGTGCACATACTGTAAAAGTCGGCCCCCACAAGGCTGCACAGCCAGGGAGTGGCCTTCGGCATTTGAGCCCACTGAGTCTGATCAGAGCCCACACGCTGCACTCGAGTACCAATGCTTCTCTCCGTCTTACAAATTAAAATTCATATATATTACTCTTTAGTTCTTGTGTCCGCATTTTTTAACTAAAAAGTCACTTGCCAAAATGAGTAAGGAAATCAAGGACAAAGTGTATTTGGTTTCTAAGTTTATGAAACAACACAGGCAGCAGCACAGAATCACTTGCTGAAATTGCGAGTGAAAACCCTGGGTCTAATCTAGGCTCTGCAATGAGGAGTGATGTGGCCCTGGCTCAGTTAATAACAATGACACACAAGACACAATGACGTTACGACACTTACATTGTCTCAAAGACTACTATGGATTTAGTAAAACACCTGTATTAGTGGTAAGCTATAGAATAAGGATTGCCATAATTGATGAAATGATAATTAGAAGGGAACCAAAATAAACAATTCTAGATGGGTTCAGGATAGTTATAGGGAAGGAAGGAAGGAAGGAAGGAAGGAAGGAAGGAAGGAAGGAAGGACGGAGGGGCGGGGGGGGCGGAGGGAAGGGGAGGGAGGAAGAAGGGGGAAAGGATGATGGGTGGGAGAGAGAAGGAACAAGGGAGGAAGGAAGGAGGGCAGGGAAGGAGGAAGGGTAGGAGAAGTGGGGAAGGGAGGGAGGGACTAAGGGAAGAGATGCGGAGGGAGGGAGGGAGAAAGGGAGGAGGGGAAAAAGGGTGGAAGAGAGGGAGGAAGGGGGAGGGAGGAATAAGGGTGGAGAAATGGAGGGAGGGAGGGAAGGTGGTAGAGAGGGAAGGAGGGAAGAAGAAGTAAGGGTGGAAGAAAGGGAGGAAGGGAGGGAGGGAGAAGGGGAGGAAGGGTGGAAGGAAGGGGGGAGGGAGAAGGGGGAAATAGAAAGGAAAGGAGGGAGGGAGGGAGAAGGGGGAGCAAGGAGGAAGGGTGAAAGAAAGGAAGGCAGCAAGGGAGGTGGGAAGGAAGAGGGAGGGAGGAAGGGGGGAAACAGGAAGGGAGGAGGGGAGAGAGGAAGGGGGGAGACAGGGAAGGAGAAGGCGAGGAATGGTGGAAGAGCTGGAGGGAGGGAGGGACAGGGAGGAAGGAAGGGGGACATAGGAAGGAAGGGAGGGAAGGAAGAGGGGAAAGAAGGGTGTGACAAGAAGATACTGACCACAAGCCACCCTCACTGAAAAGGTTCCCAATGATTTCAACACACAACCCTTGGCCTGGAGCTGCCTCAACCCTTCTGAAGGTGGCAAAACAGTGGTGGGGCCTTCTGTTACTGTGAGGTATTACCCTAGAAATGGCAAGTGGTAACACGGTCAAGGGAAATTAAAATTCGTACAGCACGCTGGGGAAAGTGCAGAGCGAGGCCCCGAGCGCACCAGACCTGGGGCTGAGTCCAGCCGGGCCATGGCAGAGGAGGACACCAGCTCACCCTGGCCGTGAAGACTGCGTGACAGGCGGTGTGGCGGGGCTTCCTGGGGCGCTGGGAGCCTGGGGACCATTCGGGAATTGTTGGCTGACGTCGTGGCAATGACAAAAATTAGGACTCCTCCTCAGAACAGGAGGAAGAGGAGGACACAGGACACGCACCGGGCTTCGCACTCGCACACGAGACTCTGAGTCCCAGCTTCGCCCTTCCCGAACACGAAGACCTTCCTCACCAGGCTAAACGAGTTTGAAAACCACACGCTAACACAATTTACCATTTTGTTGACAGAACACTGTAGGCCAAGCAGAGCAGCAAATGTTTGCCTGGATTCTTCAGATACATAGTATTACTAACCTCAATTTCCAAATAAGAATATTGGGGCATAGTGGAATTAAACAAAACAACGGTTAGAGTAAAAGCTATCTATATGCAGTATATAAAAGCCTATACAGTAAAGTGTCGGAATATTGCAAGAAATGCACTAAGGTCTCGATAAATGATTGCTATTAATAAATTAAGAGTCTCTTCCTACCCAAGCATATAATCCTGGTATTGTCCTTATTGATTAAATGTGCAAAAGCTAAAATACATCAGGGTGTTGATGTCGAGGAATAAAACACCAATCGATAAATCCACCAAACAAGTATTTCCACTTGTATATGTAATTTGTCCTCAAATTTCTTCCATGATGATGTTTTATGTAAATCTATAATACAATAACAGGAAATGAAGCGCATGTCAGTGGAGGAGTGGCGACCAGCCCCTGGTTCCAGTTCCGCAAGGGAACTGAAGGGCCGGGCCCACAGGGACGAGAAGACAGTTGACTCGAAGTTCCATTTGAGATCTCCTATTCCCTAAGACATACTCTGGTCATTTGCAGTAGAGAACTCGCCAGTACACAGTGCTGACCTATCCAACACCACCATTTCCAAGGTGCCTTAGTACAGGCACTTCTGATATCATGGTAATTTGGGGGTAGAGGGGTGCTTTTTAATTACTGCTTTTAAAATATTATTTGGGGGGCGCCTGGGTGGCGCAGTCGGTTAAGCGTCCGACTTCAGCCAGGTCACGATCTCGCGCTCCGTGAGTTCGAGCCCCGCGTCAGCCTCTGGGCTGATGGCTCAGAGCCTGGAGCCTGTTTCCGATTCTGTGTCTCCCTCTCTCTCTGCCCCTCCCCCGTTCATGCTCTGTCTCTCTCTGTCCCAAAATAAATAAACATTGAAAAAATAAATAAATAAATAAATAAATAAATAAATAAATAAATATAAAATAAAATATTATTTGGTAAACAAGAATACTTAAGTTGCAATTGATGTGAAAATTAGTAGAAACTGGCCGTACACGTTTAGTATGTTTATGGAAACCAAAATATATTGCACTGTGTATAAATAAGAGCCAGAAATTGAGATTTTAAAATGATACAATCTACTTTTAAACTAATTTGGCATGAACACACCATTATGAGATACACACAGATAAGGGGTAATCTGTATCTTGTATCAAGGCTTACATATAGTTAAGATAAATATCTTTTGTGGAACACAATTATGCAAAAAATTAGAACACAATAGAAAACATTTAATAATAAAATGTTATAGAATAGAATTTAATCTTTATTTAATGATTCAGCAGGCATATCAAAAACATGCAGTGCTTCTGGGAGATAATCATCATCATCAATTACTGCTGCATAGGAGAAATACAGAAGTGTCAAGTAATAAGAGTTCTGGCTGAATTGCTTCCCTATAACAATGTATAATAAACCGAGTGAACCAATTGAAATAAGAAACATTTAAGGAATTTTTATAATAACTGAGTGAACCAATTGAAATAAGAAACATTTAAGGAATTTTTATAATAACTGAGTGAACCAATTGAAATAAGAAACATTTAAGGAATTTTTATAATAATAAAGTCAGGATTATTTTGTTCTCCTTTTAAAATTTCTTTATCATCTGAAATAAGGTGTCTTAACAAAGTTTACTTAAGTGATAGACAGCAAAGAGGAATGTAAATTAGAAAAAGAATGGGGGGCGCCTGAGTGGCTCAGTCAGTGGGGCATCCAACTCTTGATTTCAGTTCAGGTCATGATCCCAGGGTCATGGGATCAAGCGCCACTTTGGGTTCTGGGCTAAGAGTGCAGAGCCTGCACGGGATATTCTCTCTGTCTCTCTCTCCCTCTCTGCCTTCCTCCCCACCCACCCCTCCCCGCCCTGCCATCTGCTCCTCACCCTGATCATACTCTAAAAATACAAAATATCAAAAAAAAAAAAAGAAAAAGAAAAAGAAAAAATATTCCAAAGACAAAGACAGACTGTCTATCCTATTCAGGAAGTTAGCATGTTGTTGGCTGTAGACTGCATCGTGTACCACGTTGGGCAGATGCAGAACATTATTTCCATCTTTAGTTACAATTTTTGTTTAATTTTTTTAATGTTTATTCATTTTTCAGAGAGAGTGAGAGAGAGAAACAGAGAGACAGAGACAGAGCGGGGGAGGGGCAGAGAGAGAGGGAGACACAGAATCCGAAGCAGGCTCCAGGCTCTGAGCTGTCAGCACAGAACCCGACGTGGGCCTCAAACTCAGGAACCGTGAGATCATGACCTGAGCCGAAGTCGGACGCTTAACCGACTGAGCCACCCAGGGGTCCCTTTAGTTAGAAATTAAATGCAAATTAAGAGGATATGTACAAGTGCAAGGTTGGCAAGGGGAACACCACAGGTGCTCTGTACGAGGACAACAGGGCCGGACCAAACTATGCTCCACAGATCCCTATTCCTAGGATTCACCCAGTTAGGAAAGGCCATGAGAGAGACTCTGATGGGACACATGGAATACAGAAGTGGGGCAAGGCTCACACATGTTGTAATTCATTGCCAAGATCATCTGTCGTAATGCAACAACCAACACACCAACACTACTCTCCTCTCCATGAACTGGGGGTCTTCCACCAGCTTCTGCTGGACTGCTGGACTAACTGGGTAAGTTTGAGTGACTGAGGAAATGACCAGCTTTTGCAGAAATGCATGCCTCTCATCAATGTGAGAGACAATTAAGGATTCAGTCTGTGCTCTTGGGCCCCAGTTCATGCTCGCAAGTCCCCTTACTCTGTACTCCCCACTCTGGGTCTTTCCTCACCTCTCAACTACCTGTCCTATAGACAGTTTCAAGATCCAACATCAAATGAAATGACAGTACCTTACGGAGACTGGTTGAAACTGTTCCCACAGTTGTATAAGACCAAATCACCATAACGAATCCCTTAACTTTCTTAGTATAACCACATACACACACATACACACACATACATATATACATATTACTGGTTCTAAATGCCTGATTGATGCAGAATTTTACAAATGGAATGAAAAGGACTTACCCTTCCCACCGAAAACAAAGAAAAAAACCAACATATATGAAATATATGAAATAACAATTTTTAACACAGGGAACATCAGGCAAACAAAGTGATCTCAGAGAGAGACAGTTCTCAGACACTGGCACAGGCTGTGGAAATGTAGTTGAAGATGAGTAGACCTATGAAGGGCAATTTATGCAGATGAGCTGAGACAAAATGGACTACATGAAGACCAGGGAGCTGGAGACAGGAACAGGAGAGACCTACATATACAGAAAGAAATCAAGATCAGCAGAAGGAATGCAGGGAGCATTCAGTTATTTATTGATCAAACTGCATGTCTAAAGAAACTACACAAAAGTATGGTTAAGAATAGACAAGGGGTGCCTGGGTGGCTCAGTCAGTTGAGTGTCCAAATCTGGATTTTGGCTCAGGTCATGATCTCACAATTCGTGAGATCGAGCCCCATGTCAGGCTCCGAGCTGAGTGTGGATCCTGTTTGGGATATTCTCTCTCTCTCTCTCTCTCTCTCTGCCCCTTCCCGGCTCCCCTCGCCTCCCTCTCTCTCTCTCTCACAAAAATCAATAAATAAACTTAAAAAAAAAAAAAACCAGCAACAGACAAAAAAAATTACAAGAAAAAGTGATCAGTGCTCACACAGGACCAGCCTTGAGAACATGACGACTCACACATGGGGCAAACAGAAAGGTCGGCCTCAGCAATACACAGTAATTAACCAGAGACTAAGCACTATCCCAATTCTGCTCTAAAGTGATGCACAAAATATCCAACTTTTTTTCCAACTGAACTAACTACATCCCAGAACAAAGCTCAAGAATATTTATTAAAATACAAGATAAACAGTAGCAAAAAAGTCAAATTCACAATGTCTAAAATAGAATGGAAAATTACCAGACATACAAGAAGTAGGAAAACAGGACCTATAAATAAGGAGAAAAATAAGGAGAAAAATGAGAAAAAAATAAATAAGGAACAGACGAGATATTAAAATCAGCAGACGAGGATATCAAAATACTGTCATACAGGCAAAATGACCAAAAAGATACATATTAAATGGAAGGCATAAAAAAGACTGAAAGGAAACATCTAGAGATAAAAACTGGACTAGAGGAGATAAATTCACTTAGATGAAATTAATGATAGACTTGACACCCCGAATAGTGAACCTGAAGAAATAAAAATTAAAAAAAAAAAGCAATTAAAAGCAGAGAGAAAAAAGAAAACTTTGATAACTGAAAACAGGATTAATTGTCAATTTCAAGTAATATAACTGGAAAGTCCCGAATGCAGTGTGGGAGAGTGAATACCTGAGCAGTCACCAAAAATGTCCCAAACTTGACGAAAATTATAAACCTACAGATACAAAAAGCTCAATAAACTACAATTAAAGCAAATACAAGGAAAACCAATGATAAAGAAAAAACCTGAAATGTAGGCAGAAAAAAAAAGTCATTATGCACACAGGACCAAAAATGAGAATGATGGCTGATTTACAGACCCAATTCAGGAAACAAACAAAGACCAAAAGAAAGGGTAATTCTCTTCACCTTACACGTTTCACCATTTACAAAAATTATATCAAAATGGATTGCAGGCCTGAACATATAACCTAAGACTGTAATTCTTTTACGAGAAAACATCAGAGAAAATCTTTGTGATCTTGAGATAGACAAACATTTCTTAGATATTACAACAAAAACAGATCCATAAAAGGGCAATTGGTATAAATTCAACAATATTAACATTTACAATTTCTCCTCTAAAGAAAATAAAGCCACAGAGTTACAGATAATACTTGCACAACATATATTTGATAAAGGACTTGTAGCTAGAAAATATAAAAACTCAAACCTAAAAATGAGGAGGAAAAACTGTTTTCACGGGTGAAAGACTTTAATGGCTTCTTCATCAAAGAAGAAACATGGATGACCAAAAGCTCACTAGGAGATGGTTAACATCATTAGTGAAATGCAAACTAAAAACAAAAGTATGCCTGGACATATCTGAAAGGAATGGCTGAAATTAACACACTGACAATACCAAGTGCTGGGCACGAACATGGACAAACAGGAACGTATTCACTCCTGATGGGAGTATAAAGCAGTACCATTCTCTGCAAAACACTTAAACATACACCTATCATGAGCTTACTCACAAGTGTTCACCCAAGAGAAATCAAAGCTTTTCCATACAAAACCTTCTACGTAAATGTTCATAACAGCCTAATTTTAAATACCCAGAAACTGGATCAAAAGGGAAATAGATAAATACATGATAAAGAAAAGTGTACTTCTACTCAGCAACAGAAAGGGATGAACCAAGGATACCTAAAGCAACACTGGTGAAATCTGGAAATAGCTATGATAATGAAGGGGCTGGACAAGAAAAGAGGAAACACTGCACCGTGACTGGAACAGGAGTTCTAGGAAATGCAAACTAAGTAACACTGGCAGAAAGTAGACTGCAGGCAGCTAGGGCATGGGAGGGAGGGGTGGGAATTAGGGATTACCAAGGAAAACAGGAAACTTTTTGGCAGTAACAGAAATGTCCACTATCTTCCTTGAGGTGCTGGATTCGTGGAAATACATGTATGTATGTGTGTATCTTTCAAAACTTATCGAATTGTATAGTTTAAATGTGTTAAATCCTTTGACCCTTAAGTTAAAAATGATACTTTCAAAGGAAGTGAATTTCCTAAGGTATATTCACGATGAAGTCAGAAAACATGAGTATTTCAGGCATTATGGCCTCCTTTTAAATTAATAACCACATTTTGTTATTATTATCCCCTTTCCTTCCCCCTTTCATTGCCTTTAAGGCTCTCTCACTTGGAAAAACTTCAAGTTCTTGAGTAACAGAGAACAAGTCAACAACAGGAGTAGTAAGCGTGACCCAGTCCCTGCTAACTTACTTGCACATGAGGCATGGATGCTATGTGGGCAGGATGAATAGCGGACATCTTACTACAGGGGCAACGGAGAGAATTTCAGCAATCATTAGGCAAAGCCTAAGGTTTAGGAACTGCGGCAAAAACTTAAAACAAATAAAATACACACCATAAAGTAAGCAGCTTCTTTGGATTTTTTTTTTCTTCTAGAATTGCAACTGTTTCATGTTAATAAAGCAGAATAGTTCAAACCAAAGAGGATCAATGTGAAGTTTGGGGGGAAAGTTATACATGATAAAAGTATACAGATAGAAAGATTTGATGAAAACATTAGTTTTGGATTACCTATTTTACTTAGCATCATTTATACACTGATATAGGATTTGCATATAGTAGGATTTGTAAATGTACACATGTACCTGCAAATGTATGATGCTCATACAGTTTTTTTTAAGGTAATTTATTTTGAGAGAGAGTGCATGCACACACAAGCAGGAGTGAGAGAGGGAGAATCCCAAGCAGGCTTTGCTCTGTCAGGGCAGGACCTGACGTGGGGCTCGATCTCATGAACCATGAGAATATGATCTGAGCCAAAATCAAGCAGGGCGGTTAAACTATTGAGCCACCCAGGCACCCCATACAGTTTATAAAAGTAACACAATTAACAACAATGTAGTAATTTTAAGAAATGAATGAAGGCCATAAAAAATCATAATCATGAAAAGCACTCAGCTGTTTCCTAAAGTTAGAAATAATACAAGAGACAACCAACCGTGAATAGCAGATGATGGAAAAGCGAAAGATGTTAAGTTTATAGGCTTGAGAGGTTATAGAGCACGTTAGATTAAAAGGGGAGAACGTGTATCTGTGGGTGACATAAGACATGTCAATACTGTTAGCAACCTCTTACACTTAAGCATGACTTAAAGACTTCTCTGTACAATGTAAATTTTATATCTAGTAATACAAACCAATCAATAAATTTCTGATAAAATCCTTTGTCCAAAAAACTGTGCTAAGGGGTATTAGAAAGGGCCAAAATAATTTAAAATCTCAGGATCTAACTGAAGAAAGATATAACCACTTTACACAAGTTAAAAAAAAATTGTTTTTTAGATCCTAAAGAACACAAAATGTAAATGCTTTATCACCCTATCAAACCCAAGTGTTACAGCAAGTAATGTATAATGCCTGGTAATTACATTAATAATGCCCCAATATTAAATTAATATATAATATAACCTATTAAAAGACAAACACTGAAAAGGCCAAAATACTGCTCTAATAAATATCACTAAAATAAACAAAATAATTTAAAATAATTTCTATTTCTACACAATTGGGCAGTAATACACTGAAAGACCTAAGGAAATTTTCAGAAGTTTCCAACTACATGTACAATCACCATGATTGAAGAGATTTCCAGAAAGGTAAAGTGAAGACCTCCAAATATCTTCTCCATGAAAGCAATGGGGACATGGGCAAAACCAACTTTTTAAAGAATGCTGGTAGTTAATCTAAGACTAAAACACACTGAGGAATGTAAATTCATGAAAATGGCTGGATATTGGCAAGGACAATGAGTTTTGTGGCGCTTCGACTGTTCCCAATCCTTTGTCCATCTCTCTAGAGTCCTGAGACCCTTGAAAACCAACCAGATCACAACTATGGTGGCTATGAAAAACACCCAACAGCCTAGCAGCCATGAGGGCAGTGAACAGGTTTAGAACTCACCAGAAGCCCATCAGAGATGTTCCACTAACCGACAAGACCCCTTCTCAGGGCTTGTCTTCATTTGACCTGACTCACAACCCATTCTTTGTGAGGAATCCCTATCACCTGAGCAAACTTCAGGGTGGGGGGTTGGGAGGGGAGGGCAGTACCAACTGTTTTGAGAACACAGCTGCTTGAGAGTGCCAGCGGTTGAGGCTAACAAGATGTTAACTGATGAAGCTTCTATTAAAAGGAAAAATTTGAGGATGGGATATACATCAGGAACTTTGAAAAGCTCCTACACATTGCTCACATCTAAAAGGCCATACACAGGGGCGCCTGGGTGGCTCAGTCGGTTAAGCGTCCAACTTCAGCTCAGGTCACGATCTCGCAGTTCGTAAGTTCAAGCTCCTCCCATGTTGGGCTCTGTTCTGAGAGCTCAGAGCCTGGATCCTGCTTGGCATTCTGTGTCTCCCTCTCCCTCGCTCCCCCCCGGCCCCCCCCCCCACTCATGCTCGCACACTCTTTCTCTTTCTCTCTCTCAAAAATAAACACATTTAAAAAAAATATTTTTTTAATAAAAGACGGGGCTTGTGTCAATGCCAGGGAAAGACCTGAGACCTGTGATTATACTGTATTTCGTCTCTGGGTGATATGAAACCTTTGTACAAGCAGAAAGTGTAAGTAAAGCAAGAGCTAATAACTGCCTGCTGGTGCATTGAAAACCTTCCATAATGGAACAGGGGTCCTTAAAATATGCTGGGAAACTTACTGATAAAAGGCATTTAAGCAAACCTCTGTCTAACCATTAAGTTACTCAGCAAGCAGTCAGTTCAGTGGCCATATATAAAAAAGAATACTACATTAAAAATTCATTTAACAAAGTCACTTACAATCAGCAACAATAATAAACAACAAGTCAAACCCTGAGGGTGCGGGGTGGGGGATCTGATTTCCAGAGTGGTCACATTAAATTATTTAAGATGTCTAGTTACTGGGGCGCCTAGGTAGCTTGGCTGGTTAAGCGTCCAACTCTTGATTGCAGCTCACGTCATGATATCATGTTTTGTGGGTTCGAGCCCCATGTCCACTGACAGCAGGGAGCCTGCTTGGGATTCTCTCTCCCTCTTTCTCTACCCCACCCTCATTTATCAGCACATGTGTGCTCTCTCTCTCTCTCTCTCTCTCTCTCTCTCTCTCAAAATAAACATTAAAAAAAAAAAAGATGTCTAGTTACCAACAAACATGTACACAAAAATTGAGACATGCAAAGTAACATAAAAATATTATCTATATAAAGGGGAAAAAACAGTAAAAAAAAAAATACTTCTGACAAATCACAGACGATGGAGTTTCTAGACAAAGAGTAAATCAACTAGTATAAAAATATACAAAGAAAAAAGTGAAATATATGCACAAACTAAACAGAAGAGGATGATGACTCACCAAACAGATAATATCAAAAAAGAATTACTAAATATATACATAGTATACGTGTGTGTGTGCGCGCGCGTGCATGCATAAATTTTGGAGTTAAAAAGTGAAGTAACTAAAGGAAAAATCACTACAGAGGCTCACAGATTTTTTTTTTAATGTTTTTTAACGTTTATTTATTTTTGAGACAGAGACAGAGCATGAACGGGGGAGGGTCAGAGAAAGAGGGAGACACAGAATCTGAAACAGGCTCCAGGCTCTGAGCTGTCAGCACAGAGCCCGACACGGGGCTCGAACTCACGGGCCGCGAGATCGTGACCTGAGCCAAAGTCGGACGCTCAACTGACTGAGCCACCCAGGTGCCCCTCAACAGCAGATTTGAACTGGCAGAGGAAAACAATCAATGAACACAGGGAAAAGTGGACACAGGGAAAAATGAAAAAAAGGAGGAGCAGAAGAAGAAGAAAGAAGAGGGCAAAAGAGACAGGGAAGGGAAAGGAAAAGCTTCCAAGAACCACAGGACACTATACTGTACCAAAACAGTCATGGTGGGATTGCTAAAAGAAACAAGAAAGGAGCAGGGAAAAATTCAAGAATAATGGCTAACACCTTTACAAATTTGATGAAAACTCAGTCTTCACATCCAAGAACCTCAACAAATAAATACCAAGTAGGATAAATTGAAAGAGATCCACAGCTAGATTACAACAGTCAAACTGTCAAAAGCCAAACACAAGGAGAGAATCCAGAAAACAGTAACAGAAAGGCTATTCTTCCATTTCAAGGTAAGATAACTAGCAGACTTCACATTGGAAACTATGTAATCCACAAGACAGTGGAATAACATTCAAAATACGGGGAAAAAAACTGTCAACAAAGAATTCTGTATCAGCAAAACATAAACAAACAAGAAGAAAACATAAAAGACATATCCCATTAACAAAAGCCAAAGAACTCCTCATTAGCAGAACTGTACACAACAAATTCTAAAGGTACTCCTCCTTCAGGCTAAAATTGAAGAGAGAAATGCAATTCCATATGAAGAAATGGAGAGCACCAGTAAAGATAACTACTCAGATAAATAATGGACAAAATGAAATAAAAAATGAAATTCATTTTTTCCTCTTCAATTAATATGGCAATAATTATATACCTGCATTTATTTATCAACACACAAGTATAAAAATGCACTTTGTATGAAAATAACACAAAACACAAAGGAAGAAGAAGAAAATGAAGCTATACAGAAGCAAAGCATTGGTACAGTATTTAAGTTTGTATTCATCAAAACAAGAATGCTGTAAGTTGAAATATTAATTGTCATCCCCAGGGTAATAATTACATATATGATATATAAACTATATAATCAGGAAGTAATAGAATTATAAAATAATATATTAATACAATCATAATTAACATATTTATTACCTAATATAATCATAATGGACATGTATGTGTGTAAACATACATATGCATTACATGTATGAATCAAAAAAGGAATTTTAAAAGGTAAACAACAAAACACCTAACACAAAAAATAAAGCAATAATGGTCACAGAGAGGAACAAAAATGACACAAGGACATGTAGAATCAAAGAGCAAACGGCATATTTAAGTGAGTCCTATCATATCAGTAATCACATTTTATGTAAGTGGGCATGTTCCAATCAAAAGGCAGAGACTGACAAAATGCATTTTCAAACCTTGATCCGGCTATATGCTCTCAAAACAGACAGACGTTATGTTTAAAGAGTCAAAAGAATTGAAAGCAGAACAGAAAAAGATACAGGATATGATCATTAACCTAAAGAGGTTGCAATGGCTATACTACTAATCAAACAAAATGGAGTTTAAGACAAACATTGTTACTGGAGATCAAAAGAGGACATTTTATTCTAAAAAGGTCAGATCATCAGTAAGACAGGAGAATTATAAACACATATGGCCCTGACAAGACAGCCTCAAACTACATCAACTGAAAACTGACAGAATTGAAAGCGAAAAAGAAAAATTCAAAAATATGAGTTGAGGACATTAAATCCCATTTTCAATAATGAAAACAACCAGGTAGAGGATAAAAAACGGAAAGGTAAATTTTGAATAAAATATGTATTAACTACAACACACAAATGTCTGTAGACCATGTCACATAACAACAATCTCAAGTTTACATGGAATACTCTCCAGGAGTGGCCATAGGTTAAGACATAAAACAAGTCTCAAGAAATTTGCCAGGAGTGGAATCAGGGACAGAATACTTTCATTTCCTTTAACCATATTAAATAAAATTAGAAATCTACAAAAAGGAAGTTTTGGAAATTAACAAATATGTGGAAATCACATAACATAGTATTAATTAAATAAAGGGTCCTTAGAATAAATAACAAAATAAACTTTAAAATACTTTGAGATGAATGGGAAAAAAAAGAACACACCAAAAATTATGGAAAGCAGCTAAAGCAGTAGGGAGAGAAAACTTAATAGCTGTAAACATCTATATTTAAAAAGAAGAAATTCTCACATCAAAAACCTAAATATCTATGTTAAGCAGCTAAAAGAAAGAAAAGCAAACAAAACACAATACAAGCAGATGGAAGAAAATAAAAACTAGAGCATGAGTAATGAAATAGAAAAATAGCCAAAATCCACAAAATCAAAGTTACTTCTTTGAGAAGATCAGCAAAACTGACCAACTGTTAGTTCCAACAATCAAGGGAAAAAATGAGACTCAAGTGACTAGATTAGGAAAGAAAAGGGGGACATTACTACTGTTCTTACAGAATAAAGGGAACTAAAAAGGAAATAGTATGAACGGTGTGCCATCAAATTAGACATACTAAATGAGAAGGACACATGCCTGGAAAGAACAAACAAGTGTCACTGGCTGAAGAAGAAATTAAATCATCTGAACAGACCCATGACAAGTAAAGAGACTGAATTACTTATCAGAATATTGTGAACAAGGGAAGCTTAGGTTTAGATGGCTTCACCAGTGAATTCCACCAAACATTTAAAAAAGAAGTAAAACCAGTCCTTCACAACTCCCCTGAAAAATACAAAAGTTTATTCAAACACTTCCCAACAGAATCTATGAAGCCAGCATTAGTCTGACACAAAAACAAGATGAAGACATAATCCCTCAGGAACGTGGAAGCATTATTCTCAACAAAATACTAACAAACTGAAAACCAGAACCATGTGGGAAGAATTACGTACGTTTACCAAAGGGGATTCATCTAAGAAGGCAAGTTTGGGGAAACATACAGAAATCAATTGAATATAATATATTCCATTAATAGAAAAGGATCTGTTCCAGATATAAGAGAATGGTCAGAGACGATAGAGACGAGCCAAAGGAATACAGAAGACAACACACGGTCTTCCTGTTGACCAGTATGGGGTGATGTGAGCACCATATTGATTACAGAAATGATTTCTAATAAATAAAAAACAAATCCATGCGTGTACATTGACACAAACACAAACAAAGCAAACGTAAATTGAAAAATTTCTTCCAACAAATGTAGGAGCAACAGACATGTTACAAAATAACATCAATGTATTCTTCAAAGTTTAAACTGTTGCCTTTCCTCAATCAATCAGCATAGAGTTGATGATATATTAACAATATCTCATTTTACTTGATGAATTTTAGCCTTTGTTTAGCTTTAGAAAATTGCAAAAGAGTTGACAGAATTTCACCTGCATCTAATTCGTACAGATGGCAATAAGATATCTTATATCTCCAGTTTCTTATTCTTATACTAATTTGATTTCCTACCAGTACAGTATTAAAGGAAAAATAATGGTTTTTATTATTTGGACATTAACTCCCCCAAAAGATATAAAGACTGGGGCTTACTGTGATTGACATTTTTTTTTACATATATTTATTTATTTTTGAGAGACAGAGAGAGAATATGAGCGGGGAAGGGGCAGAAGAAAAAGAGAGAGAGAGAGAGAGAGAGAGAGAGAGAGAGAGAGAGAGAGAGAGAGAGACGCGGAATCCGAAGCGGACTCCAGGCTCTGAGCTGTCAGCACAGAGCCCAACTTGGGGCTCGAACTCACAAGCCGTGAGATCATGACCTGAGAGGAAGTCGGACACCCAGCCGACTGAGCCACTGGGCACCCCTGCTGTGAGGGACTTTCAAGCACAATGTGCTCACATGCCCGTGGACCCGCCTATGATTAAAGCAGCACCATGCTTCACCGTTAAGCAAAATGAACCCTGCAGCAATGGTCCTGCAATGCGCAGGATTAGCCCCTCAAACAACACGTCTGCAAAACCGTCCGCACGTGTCAGCTTAATTCCTTCTACCTCTTTCTCTGCAGTCGGACACTGTTGTCGGCGGGTGACAGGGTCAGGAGGAAGTCCAAAAGGAAAGTACCACAGTTAGCTTTTATGATCATTTACAAAGTAAACAGCCCCTGATACTAACACCGCAGCCCTGGAGCAGAGACAGCACTGTTTATTAAAAAATTCAAGCAGATTCCTGGAATAGCACAGGTCATACTCAACAAGGGTTGCTAAAGTAGTGCCTTCTGGTAAAAAAAAAAAAAAAAAAGGGAGAGTGGGAGGTGAAGGAAGGTAAGACAAAATAAGGTAAACTGAGGTAGGGTACGGCCAAGCAGACGTGAGAGGCAGGAGAGACCTGCGTAGCCAGGGCTCGGATATGCGAATGGCGATGGATAATATTTCGCAAAGCAAAATTGACTGAGATGGAAGCTATTTTGCATGGTACAGTGGCGATGGCTAACAAATGAGAGTTTTGTGGGCTGCGCGTCGGTCCCCTGCCTCATCTGCCACCCCTAATGACAGCAGCCACCTGCTGTTTTATTGTCACAGCTGGAGCCAGTTCACACTCCTTGGTGCTGAGCTCTGCCCATGAGCACCAAGCTCTCTCCTCGCCTCATTACTTTGATGAACTTTTTATGGTCAGCACCCATGAAGACCTCATCTAGGACTACGCGACACAGGCCGGCTTCGGGGAGCACTTCCAGTTACACGAGGTGATGACACACAGTGACATGGGGGCTGCCTGGTCTGCGGCTAGTGCTGAAGTGACTGTACCACACTTTGACGCTACAGGGCCCACAACAGGTAAAAATGCCAGGAAGTGCTCCTGCTTAGTAATGTTCTTCACCCCTCACCGCAATGTAAAGATCGTAAGATGCTGCCATAATGAAGGTTTTTAATGGTACATGTTATTATAGAAAGCCTAATGTACTGTTTATGATTACTGCCATAAAATTAAAATTCTTTTCATTTTCTATAGATTGAAAGCCATAGGAACAATTTTTTTTTTTTTTTTTTTTGGCTTTTGCTTTTAAAGTAAAAAGGGACAAAAACTGAAGTGGAATCAACATGGTCTTTATATCAATAAACCATTTTAAATAAAAACTACATAAACTGTTTTTTAATAAATAAAATGCAACAGCGATACAGCAGGTGATTTTAGGCTAAATCCGCCACATGTAATTTTCATGGTAAAAAGGCTACATTCAACTCATGATGTCTTAGATACCAAAAGACTTTACAAGCTTTACTGATAAGTGCTGGTCAAACCTATATAGAAATCATCAAAGAGTTAACTATTTGTAGAGGGGAGAACTCTGAGATAATTTTAAAATTTAGTAACATTTAAAAAACTGACCAACTGTCAAAACTTGCTGTGTGAAAATAACTGATCATCATCTCTATAATTTATAAATACTAACTTACGTCTGATAATGTTTAACCTGGAAAAAAAAAAAAACTCTTTACAGCATTTAAATATTTCAACATAATCCCACTTATATACACACTAGTAATATTTTTTAAATGTTCAGATGCCACCAAGTAGTATTTAATGTTCTAATGCCTAAAAACCATAATAGGCAAGATTTTCCTCAGTGGCATTCCAGCTGACAAATTTGACAAATTCTGCAATGTTAGGAGCCATTAAATATTACTTAAACTTATTTTAAAATTCTACCTACAAATATATATGTGTCTATGAATACATGAAGCAATTTCTTTTAGGTTACTTTTTCCTCAAAGCAGATTATGTTTTCTGCTTTTCTCAGTTCCACTATGAAGTTTCCATTCATTGTTAGTATTCAAAATACTGGTATTTTAGTTCAAAGACATGATAATGTGACCTTAATGCTCCCAAGGAGCATGCACACTGTTCTCAAATTTGAGTTCCAAGTGAGTGCTAAACTTGGTGCTTGTATGTGCTCTGTATTTCCAAACAATAACAAAGGTGCTGATTTTCCACCATGTAAGTTAACAAGCTGAAAGTTTTTACATAGAAAGCTTTCTTAGAAACATTTTTGAACAGCTTACCTAAATACATAAAATTTTTTAAAGTTATTAATACAAAAGGACATGTCATTAATTGACAAATTTGGTGAAAACTAGTCTCCATATCATTTCACTTTTAAGTCAACCAGGTAATATTTTTTTTAAATAAGGATAATTAAAAGATTAACATGAGAAGAGATGCTCTTGTATATCTGCACTTTAAGTGCATTTACGACTGGTTAGGAGTAGGAGGACATATACACACTCATGCAGGTTTATTTTTTTTTTAATGTGTTTATTTTTGAGAAAGAGTGTGAGAGGGGGGAGAGCAGAGACAGCTGGAGACCCAGAATCCCAAGCAGGCTCCAGGCTCCGAGCTGTCAGCACAGAGCCCGGCGCGGGGCTCGAACTTGTAAACCGTGAGGTCATGACCGGAGCCGAAGTCGGATGCTTAACCGACTGAGCCACCCAGGAGCCCCTCATGCAGGTTTATAAGGCAGAAGCATTCATCTTTATTCCATGAAACACAGACACTTACTTCTCTTCAGTAATCTAATAATGTCAAACTTACAGTCTGTGGAACCTAACTTTAAAAATAAAACAGTAAAAACGCTCAGTGGCTGTACTTAATGACGTTTAACTTATCAATCAAGTAACCATGAAAAAATAATTTACCCAATTCCACACACTGTCCTTTTTTCAGGCAAATATCCTTCAAAGTGTGAAGTGATTCTGTATAAAGAATATGACGAAACTCCCTTCAGTAAACGAATGGATGCTAGGTGCCTTTAATGAAATCATGGAGGTGGCTTCTGTTTCAGTGGATGACTGGTTAATTGCTAATTCTATGTCTCATTGTGCAAGAAGAAGTAAAAGAAGAATCGACTGTATTACTAAATGTATAAAAAAAAAAAAACAACCTAGAAATGGATGTGAGCAAGAAATGGGTTATATACTTCAGATGCAGTGACACCCCAACAGATGAACACACACAGCAAACCTGGGCTGCTGGTATGAGCACAGAGTGAGCACAAATCCAGACCTCTACAAAACAGGATCCTGAGCGGAGACAGACCCACGCAGGGTGGTGATCATCTCAAGGGACAGAACCACAAGGGACTGACTAGTTTCCTAAACCATACAAAACTGACGCCTGTCTACCATAAGTGCTTACTTATACAGAATTTATATTCCTCAATACTGCCAGTGTTTGCTTTTTTTCCCAAAGGAACCGATGGACAAAGTGTGTTGAAGTAACTAATACAAAAGATGCACGTGCGTTCTACTACTAAAAACAGGTGAGCACATGAACACAGTTTTAAGCAAAGCAGGAAGTCTGTGACCCACAATATCAAATAATTGTGACTGCAAAGAATACCAGAATAGAAGAGATGAAGAACTCTCACATATTAATAGCATCTAAATCTTGTAGTTTTTCCTATATACTTTATTACATCTGATGTCGACAATTATCCTGTGAGACCAACAGTAATTTTTTACTGGCTAATGAAGAAATCAGCAATTTTCATTTCCTTCTGTCCAAATCTAGACAAATTTCCATCTAGTGGTTTACTTTCCATAGCACACCATTAAAATAACTTACAAAAATATCCAAAAAGACACACTCATATAATGCTAGGAGAGTGTTTTCATTCATTTCCTAGGTGTACATTTGTGATTCTCCAACAGTGTTACAGACTGAATGTTTGTGTCCCCCATGATTCCATGGAAACCTAACCCTCACGGGATTGGCATCTGCAGTGGCTGGGAGGTGATTAGGTCACAAGGCTGTAGCCCTCGTGATGGGATTAGTGCCCCTATAAAACATAACCCACCCCATAGAGCTGCCTCGCCCCTTAGGTCATGTGGGGACACAGGAAGTAAACAGCCATCTCTGAACCAGAGAGTGGGCTTTCACCAGACTCCAAATCTGCAGGGGCGTGAACCGTGGGCTTCGAGCCTTTTGAACTGGGACAGATGAGTGTCTGCTGTTCATAAGCTGTCCAGCCCGTGACATTGTTAGAGCAGCCAGAACACAGTAGGGCAACAAAGTAACCAACTGTGTTGCCTTTTTAAAGCAGATCTTAAGGACTTTTTCCCTTCCAAAATATTTTATATAGACCAAAGAACATATGTAATGTCAAGGTAAGAATGGAGGATAATATAAAGCTGTCTGTATGGTTTTCCCTAATCTCATCTTATTATATTTTATAATGCAATTACAAAATTATATTTTATTATATTTTATAATGTAATAAAATAATAAACACTATATTGCTTAATTTGGCTTAGTTTTCAACTTTTCAAAAATGGGATCATATGGTGGTAATAAATGGACATTTGGGTTGTTTCTAATTTTTCCTGATTCCTGGACACAAATTTTGTTTTTTAAATAGTTTCTACTTCAGCAAAAACTTCTTTGTTAAATCTATCAACTTCCAAGTGCTTTGGTTGTGCCCATATTCTCATTTTCTCTTCTATAAAAATCTGTAAGTCTAAAATTAAGAACAGTAGGGGCACCCGGGTGACTCAGTTGATTAAGCATCCGACTCTTGATTTCGGCTGAGGTTATGATCTCACAGTTCATGAGTTCGAGCCCTGCATGGGGATCCATGCTGATAGCCCAGAGCCTGCTTGGGATTCTCTCTCCCCCTCTCTCTCTGCCCCTCCCGTGTCCGTTCTCTAAATAAATAAATAAATAAATAAATAAATAAATAAATAAATAAATATACAAACAAACATTAAAAAATAAATAAAAATAAGAACAGTAAACGTGTTTCCATTTTTCAAAAATTATATACATTCACAAACATGGGCAACAAATCTACAACTAGTCAAACTTATTTGAAGTATTACTAAATAATATTATCTAAAAAGTCATTTGAACCTTTCGGGAGACACGATTTCCCAGATGGTACTAAACGTACAGTGAGGCATGACTACCACAGTCCACACAGTAGTGTGTGGTCCGACCGAACATTGATCTCCATGTTTGGGAGAGCTGAACTTGGCCACGTCCCTGCTGGGCCGTAAACAGCAGCCCGCCACAGCACAGCTACGGCACAGAAAGGAAGCTGACCAAGGGCTAGAAGGCAGGAAGAGCAGATGATATTTTCCCAGGAAACGTTAGATAACAGCAATTCAAGTAGTAATTTACATTAAAACACCAGCAACACAGAAGTAAAAAATCAATTATACATCATATCTTTTCCTCAAAATTCTACTTGAGTCCAAATTCCAAAATTAAAACGGGAGTACTCTTCAAGGAAGAAATCCTGCCAGTCCTTTATGACTCCCACGTCTTCTTTCCAAAGGAGAAACCTAGCATTTAAACTTCCAATACCATAACCTTAACATAATACTAATAATGCAATTATATGGTGGCATTTGTAGATATGATACGAGGTACAGTATGACCTAACTAGTTACCTATTACAACAGTGGGGATTCAGAATACAACTTTCGTTTCCATTTTTAGATGAAAAATAGTGGATACCAAGTAAAACCAGAATTCCCTCAAAAGAGAAAATATAACCCTAGGATTTATTGGGTACTCTGTGATAGGAATATCAACATTTTCCAATCAATCAAGAAGTAAAAAGCACAGCAATAACTTGAATGTACATTCTTAAATTAGGAAAAATCATACTCCCATAAATCCACTGAGACAGACTTCAATACTTCTACAAATAGTCATAATAATTCCTATTGCTATATTTCTATGAAAGAAATATTATAGTTATTTTCTTTTGTGCAATGTAGTCATAAAAATGTTTGTATACACATTGATGTTTTTTAAAATTATAAATAAACATAGCTAGCTTTAGCAAAAGAAACACCGTGCCAAACACAAAGCTATATTCTCATGATAGACTGATTTAGTTAGAAAGACGTTGATTTAAACCTATTATTCAGACAAAAAAAAAAAAAAAATGAAAGACAGGCTATAAATCTTCAATAAAGGATATATCACTATACCATGTTTTAGTTAAAGGGAACTAAAGAGAAACACTTGAGAATAATTTGGGGAAAATGTCTTCAATTGCATGTCACTTATAAATGTAGACAAAGGAATTTAATAAATATATAAATTTAATAAATATAAATATATATATGAAAAAATTCACCCTTGGGGTACCTGGGTGGCTCAGTCAGTTAGGCACCCAACTTCAGCTCAGGTCATGATCTCATGGTTCCTGAATCTGAGCCCTAAATCAGGCTCTACATGGACAGTGTGGAGCCTGCTTGGGATTCCTTCTCTCCTCTCTCTGCCCGTCTCTCTCTCTCTCTCAAAAATAGACACTTAAAAGGGGCGCCTGGGTGGCTCAGTCAGTTGAGCGTCCGACTTTGGCTCAGGTCATGATCTCGCGGTCTGTGAGTTCGAGCCCCGCGTTGGGCTCTGTGCTGACAGCTCAGAGCCTGGAGCCTGTTTCAGATTCTGTGTCTCCCTCTCTCTGCCCCTCCCATGCTCATGCTCTGTCTCTCTCTCTGTCAAAAATAAACATTCAAAAAATTTTTTTAAAAAATAGATACTTAAAAAAAATTCACCCTGATTATTGCTGTGCAGTAAGACTACAACAGAACTTTTGCTGAAGATTTTCTTTAATTTCCAAATAGTCTCTAATTGATGTCCTCAATGCAATAATCTGAAATCTAAGATTATATTAATAAATACGGGTAAATACATTTTTCTTGGTATCTCCTCAAACATTCTCATGCTATTTAAACAGAAGATCATCCACACGAGTGCATTTTGAGTGACAAAATTCATCCCACCGACTATGGAGGTGGGAGACCTAGCGAGTCCACAGAAATCTTGGACCACCACAAAGCAAAGCTGGTACTGGGCCATGGGTCGGGTCAAAGGTCGTGAGCCACTTTCAGGTTCACACTTAGCATGTGCTAAGACAAGACCCTAGCCCTGGAAATACAAAGATGAATGAAAATAACCAAAACACTGGGAAGGCTTATAGCTTCATGAGGGGAGTCAGCACATAACAACTGGGGGGATCACTCCCTAAAGTAGGTGACAGACCGAGGGAAGATTGTTAGAGGAATACTGAGTTCATTAAGACATTCTCAGTGTTAATGTACTGCGTTTCCAGCCAGAGGTTAAACACTAAACTCAGTACTATAAAATAACTGAAGAGCCAGAAGTGGAATCAGCTCATCCAAGTGCCCCTGACGACAGTAAATGCCTGCTGCAGTGCATTATAATAATTTAGTGTATTTACTTGATTCTGATTCTGGGTATTGATTTTGAGATACACAATTGATTTACTAACACCTTTTCCAAAGGTGAAAAAACATCAAATTAATGCTCCAATTAACTCTATAAACACATTGCAATTTCAAAATGTTAAAATATGAAAAAACATATATGTCATAAGCAGGAATCAAGTAATAAATCATAATATACCTATTCTTTTAGAGGCAATAAACACACAATATATAAATATCTACATAAACAAAACGTCCCAGGTAAAGGCTGAAGTAGTATAGTAAAATTTCTTTCACATTTTACATTGCTACAGGTTTTTGCCACTAAAAAATACCTGTATGAATACCAATTAGGCAACTTCACAGATCTTAAAACAGTGACAACTCATTAGGATTTTATCACTACCCATCCTTAAAGGGAATATTATATACTTCAAATAAACCTTATGATGGTCCTTATCTTATTTAGTAATTTAAAAACTCAGAGAGAATCTCCTATTTTATAAATATGAAAGCTTTGTAGTATCATATTGTCTTACAGTTAACTAAAGCTGAACCAAAACATTAAACAAGAATTGGGGTATCCTGTACGTACACACACACACACACACACACACACACACACACACACAGATCTGATATGACAGCATAAATCCTGACCAACACATTCGTGTTCCTTCTGAGTATCAAAGAGAAAAACAAATTGTGTTCCCATTTTATAGTAGTTATTCTATCTGGTGATATCACGGCCACAGCTCCACAACCAAGTAAGAATGATTTTTAACTACATTTTCACTTGTATGTACACACACACAGACGAACATACTTGAAGCCTGACTCCCTCTCTGCAGCTGCAATCTAATTTCCGCCGCCTGCTATGTACCTGCCCCTGAATACTCGGTCACTATAAATTCAGCACAAATAAAGCTGAACATGTCCTCTTGTCTCCCACACTGCAATCCCTAAGCCCTGGAACTTGCCCGTCTCCAGTGTTCTCTCTCTTGGCTAAAGAAACACCATTTTGTAGCCAAGCATCCAGATCACAAATCTGAAGTCAACTATCGCTGTGCCAACTCACACCCACGCTGTCACTTACCAAGGCCCAGCTGTGCGCCTCCTGGGTGTACCTCCTCCGCCATCAGTCTTTGTTTCCTTACTTAATGGCTTCCTCATCCATTTGCTGAACAAATTAAACTAAGGATCCTAACCGGCCTCGATGCCTATAATTATTCTAAATTCAGTGTCCTGAAGACATACTATGTACAGGATAACAACATTATATTTTATCCAAACCACAGCACTTATAAGACATAAAGAGGGGCCACCAGACAAGACGCTAAGACATCAGAGACGAAGCTTCTCTGTTGCTTCAGTAGAAAAAATGGCGAGAATAGACACCATGAGCTATGTTCTACAAATGAGGACGAAACAAAAGAAAACATCTGAACACCCTATCGCTCCTCCTAAAATTATATAAAAGAGTCCACTAAAATAATGGTTATTTTCATTTCTGACTTCTGACTTTAAACAAAACAGCAAACAAAGAGTACAATTGAGTACTACGTCAACAGGTATTCAAAACAGAACAAAGCACGAATCAGGACATCTCTGAAAAATGTTGGGTTGAACAAAATAAAACTGTGGTTTCTTTATAGGAAAAATGCAGTCGAAGTCAGCAATTTCATGTATCTCAACCTAATTAAGGTACCGGTCTCCTCTCTCTTTAAATTATTTTTCATTGTCTATTTAGGAAGGACAAGTACTTCACAGCTCGATCAGACTGCTAATTTCTTAGCAGAGTTCTGTTTTTGCACTTAAAATACGTCCTCCTAAATATTACAGTAAGGGGAAAGATAGGATTGCCTTACCCAATAGTATCTTTGTAAAAAAAAAAAAAAAAGTTTTCTGTGAATATTCTCATTTCTCTTGAACTAGCTTAAAAATAAAGTCTTCCAACTTTCTTTTCCGCTAAAATAAAAAAGGAAGGCTTTGATTACCGTACACAACTAATGAGCTAAAGAGAGGAATAGAGAGAGAAATGTCCCACGATGTAATGGACATTTAAAAAGCACTTCAGGAATTCTTTTAATTGCCATCTCAGCTTTCCCATCAGGTGTGGAATTCCAGAGGAGAACTACACCGCTCTTCCGTCGTAAACTTTTCCTCATTCCAGGTTTTCACTCCTAATTCTGGAGTTGGAAAGAACTGTGTGATCCAGCTGGGTGGTTTATTCAGACAGCACTTTACATGTGTTTCTAGCCTCCATCAAGGGTATTAGAGAGGCTGTTTTCACGCCGGTGGCACTGTCCACTGTTATATAGACCTAGGTGTGTAAATTTGACAACCAAGAGCAATTGCTAGATGGGGTGCCTGCGTGGCTTGTCGGTTAAGCGGCCGACTCTTGGTATCTACTCAGGTCATGATCTCACGGTCTGTGGGTTTGAGCCCCACATCGGGCTCTGTATTGATGGCACAGAGCCTGCTTGGGATTCTCTGTCCCTCCCCCACATGCACACACTGTCTCTCAAAATTAAATAAACATTTTTTAAAAAAAGAAAAAGAGCAATTGCTAGCATTTGAAATGTACAGATCGGGGTGCCTGGGTGGCTCAGTCAGTTAAGCGTCTGACTTCAGCTCAGGTCACAATCTCGCGGTCGGCGAGTTCAAGCCCCGGGTCAGGCTCTGGGCTGATGGCTCAGAGCCTGGAGCCTGCTTCCGATTCTGTGTCTCCCTCTCTGCCCCTTCCCCGTTCATGCTCTGTCTCTCTCTGTCTCAAAAACAAATAAACGTTTAAAAAAAAATTAAAAAAAAAAAAGAAATGTACAGATCAAGTATGCCTGGGTGGCTCAGTCAGTAGAGCATCCAACTGTTGAAGTCAGGTCAGGTCATGATGCCACGGTTGTGGGATCAAGCTCTGTGTTGGGCCCCCGGTTGCGCCTGGAGCCTGCTTAAGAAATTCCCTTTCTCTCTCTCTCTTTCTCTCTCTCTCTCTGCCCCTCTATTCCCACTCACACTCTCTAAAAAAAAGAAAGACATGACAGAAAGAAAGAAAGAAAGAAAGAAAGAAAGAAAGAAAGAAAGAAAGAAGAAAGACAGAAAGACAGAAAGACAGACAGAAAGAAAGAAAGAAAGAAAGAAAGAAAGAAAGAAAGAAAGAAAGAAATCAGACATAGAAAAGATATAGAATCTATTGTGGATAAAAATCAGGTATATATTATTGAATTCAAAGATAAAGTCAATGTCAGAGAAAATCTCAAGTCCAAGAACCAATCCTCCAACTCTGGGGTCCCAATAATGTGACTTCACACTGTGTTTAGATTTGACCAAATGATTTTTAAAAATTTATTAAAAGATGAATAAATCAGGGTACTGTCATATTGGATAAATACCATTAAAAAACACTAAATAAAGCAGAATGCTTATATTTGACTGATTAGCATGCTCTATCATCTACAAAAAAGGCCACGTGGGAAGTCAAATTATAATTACAAGGCTGATTCACGAGGATACAGAGTAAAGAGCCACTTTCCTTATTACGGTAATAAAGATACCCAACATGATGGTCCTCATCCCTACAGTGTCCTATTTAAAGGCTTTAAAAACTCTTGGCTTTGTGTTTACCTGGTTTGGGATTTGATGTGGACTACCATCCTTTTACCAATATGACTCTTACTCAGAGAGGTTATAGTATAAATGACTTAGATTACAGCTACCTTTCATTTCATCCTAGTCCTAAACAGTCAGTTTAATTAAATTCTAAGGCTGTCTGATGCTAATTTAGAGGTAATTATGTAACTATCCAAATCATGTGCATGCATATGTACATTAACATGCATCGTGTACACCTGAATATACACATTTATACATAACTGTACACTTTACCTATACACATACACAGATATACATTTACACACATGTATGTGTATACGAGTGCATATAAAACTTTCCAGATATGATTGCAGGAAAGGTCTTAATGATTTATCCCACCTACACTTTTCTCAATGGATTTACTGCCTAACATCTTAGACATTATCCACGGACTCTCCTAACCCACCTCATGTAAAACAGCCACTCCTTTTTACATCACCTGACCAGTGATGAGCTCAAACTTCCTATGATGAAGCTGCTTGTCATCTGTTAGTGAGAAAAGACACCGGTTATCTGCCAACTTTCCCAGGAAAATGAGTGACAGTGATAGACGGGTACAGAGCTAATCCACAAACCCCAGCAATAATCACCTTTGTACAATGGAAGAAAAGCCAAAAGAGAATTCACTGGGTTACAACTTCAGCGTTGATACCAGGGAGGGGAGACCAGACTACTAGGGGAAGCCCCTGAGTCTGCTCTAGTAACCATTCACCTCCCAACAGGGAGATCTAAAGCTTTGTCTGGGTTGAAGATTCGGGGACCAGAAGAAGAGGCAAGATATCAACACAAAAGGAGTACCTGAATCAACTTCCCAAAAGCCCTTCTGGACAATGCTATCGCTTAGCCCTGAACTCCACAGTGCAGTTGGACACAGGCAGTAATGGAGCTGTCCTCGATCCAAATGCTACGATCCCCTGTGCATGTCAGAGAGAAGAGCCTACACGGCACCTTAGTTCTTTGGACTGAACCTATAAGGGAGAAATGATTGGTGGGAGAGACCTAAAGGAGATATCCATATACATCGTAGAGGGCAGAGGGGCCACCACCAAAGATAGCAGGTCCTAATCCCTGAAACCTGAAAATGTTACCCAATATGAAAGGGGCGGGGGGGGGGGGGGGGTGCAGATGCTATTAGATTAGGGTCTAGGTTGGGAAGATTCACTTGGGTTATCAGACAGAGCTCTAAGAGCAATCACAAGTGTCCTTCAATAAGAGGCAGAGAGAGATGTGACAGGCAAGAGGAGACAGCAGGAACCAGGGAGGTGGGGACTGGCATAAGGTCCCCACAGCTGAACTGTGCCAGCCACAGAGGGAGTGTGGCTCTGCCCACATCCTGATTTTCACCCAGTGATGCCAATGTCTGACGTACAGCCTCCAAAACTGAGAGAAAATACACTTCTGTTGTTTCAAGGCGCCAAGTATCTGGTAGTTTGGTACAGTATCCACAGGAAGCCGAGATTCATAATTTGCCGAGAGTATTTATAGGATATATTCTAAACTGAAGTTCTATAAAAACGTATCATAGTACAAAGTTAAATAAACAAACATAAAGTCCTTAATGACATTCTGGGCATTATATACATTTTTAAATGTACAGAATTCCCTTTACTTCAATGTAAAAAATATCATAAAAGCTAGTTCTTTTAAGCCCTCACATTCTACTTTTTTCATTTTTATTTATAAGTAAGCATGTGGGTGTTTTTTTTTTTTTTAATCCTAGAAAATTAAAACATGCTGGACCATTTTATAAAGTTTTATAATTGGTGTGAGTCCTACTTCAGAGTGTATTTTTGGAGTTAATTAAGTTCAGTGAGTATTCTTACAATCATGTTCTGCCTTCCAGGAGTATTAGCCTAGACTGGAAAAGGGTGGTCAGAAACATGTTCTCCCTCTAAGTTAAGCTGGAAATGAGCTTTTAAAAAAAAAAAAAGGCTGGGGCGCCTGGGTGGCACAGTCGGTTAAGCGTCCGACTTCAGCCAGGTCACAATCTCGCGGTCCGTGAGTTCGAGCCCCGCGTCGGGCTCTGGGCTGATGGCTCGGAGCCTGGAGCCTGTTTCCGATTCTGTGTCTCCCTCTCTCTCTGGCCCTCCCCCGTTCATGCTCTGTCTCTCTCTGTCCCAAAAATAAATTAAAAACGTTGAAAAAAAAATTGAAAAAAAAAAAAAAAGGCAGAGTCCAAATGTCAGGACGTTTTCTGGAAGGAAGATATCTGTTTCAGAGAGCCCCTACTTTTCAGTTGCTGCCAACAGAAACATGTCCTTCAGGCACGATGTCTGACCGCTGATCCCCTAGCAACTGGAGCTGAGAGGTCTCAGAACTCAATCAATTACCTGGTTCTCTTCCCTTCTAGCCCCCACCTCCGGGGAGGGGGGCATGTCAAGGAGGAGACACTGCTAATGAAACAGTTAGGGTTCTAAGCATTCCCTCCCAGATAACCCTAAATTCAAATATTCAAACCAGTAATCTGATGCACACCACAGCTTCAGGGATATGAATACTTTAGCAATAGGAAATATTAATCAGTGAAATCATACACTTCATGGTGAGAAAAAAAAAAAAAAACTTATTTGGCACTAAAGAAATGAGAAGTGAGCAGCTCCAAACACTGAGATATAAAAACGCTTTCCATTTAACAGTAAGTAGGTCTGACCTTCTACTAATCTCATTGAAATGCAGAAAAAGACTTTAAGATAACAGGGTCAGGACAAACTATCATGTTAACGACCACTAATATAATTGAGCACCACATATGATTTTTATTTGTTCTACAGTAAGTCTAAATAAATACAGTGAACCATATGGCATATACCAAAATGACAAGGAATGGGTGTCTCAAAATTCAGGTAAGTTATTAATATTCTCACGTAAAAAGTGCCATGCAAATGTGAGGGGGCTTTTAAATTATAAGTTGACCAAGAGACGGTTAACTCGAGATATCAAATATTTGACTCTACTTCAGAGAAGTTCATATACCTTTTCAAATCTCCTGAAAATAACTTATACTTTCTATGAAACACCTGCAACTGGGTTTAGAAGTTGCAGTACTCATCTTCCAAGTGTTCTTCTGCACTACTCTATTCATCCGGAGACCCGAATGGAAAACAATGCCTAAACTCTCCTTCTTAATCAAATACTGAACATTAAAAAAGACACCGACTCTATGTAAGACATGGTTACCATTGCACGGTACCTGATTTTTAATCCATTTTCAAACTTCAATTTTTTATTGTACACTTTTCTTCATAATTTCGGCTAGTGTCTAAGGAAATCCAACAAACTCATGAATTTCAATATAAAATAAAGTTAGAGATTTTGAAATAAATCTCTCTGTATGTTTAGAAAACCACCATTGCATTTCTTAAGCAGATATTTAAATGCTCTCAAATATAACAAGGGATACTCTATCATGCATAATTAGTATTATAAATACCCACAATTAATTTTACCATGATGGTTTTAAATCTAGAATATGTACCACTCCCCAAGAATTTAAAAATCAGTCTTACTCCCAGTTGTAATATCCACAAAAAAACTGCCTGTGATTCTCATATATACCTACACACATGTAAGAGCATACACATATGCACATGTGTGCACGCACAACACACACCCTCATACACACGCACTTGTGGTTCTTTGTTGCAAATGTATACCTAATGGTATAGACGAGAAGTACGGTAGTCACCTATGACACTAACCAACAACAAATTAATTTTTCATCTCTACAGATAACAAATAATCATGATTGCTTAATACATATGTACATATAAATGTATAATTACATATTGATTAGTTTAGCTTTTAGCAAAACACAAGAGTATATTGCATTTCTCCAGAGTAAGATAGTATTTTTTAAAATTACACCAACAGACCATTAGCATTGAGTGAATTTATTTTCCCCAACAGTGCTAAAGATATGCAAAATTTTCATTCTTTAGAGTTGCACAGTAAATGATTAACACCAGCTCTGCTCATTATCTCGCTTAACAAAACTTCTCTAAAAACAAATAAATCAAAAATGCCTCCAACATTCCTGAATAAATAAATTACAGACCTATTCAGTGGCAGCAATGATATTTTAAAAAGCTTGTGCAAGCTCATTGTACAATTTTATTACAAAACCACATTTGATAAAAGAAAAAACTGTCCACTTTTTCATCCTCTACATAGTTTTACTAGCAGGGATAGCTTCTCAAAGATGAAGAAACTTTATAATAGCAACAGATCTAGGAAGTGTTAACCCTGTGTTCCAACAGATTATAGTCACTGCTAATTAGGAGCTGATACTTCTTATAAAGATACTTTTAGGAGCCAAGAGTATTTTTCTCTCATAATGAGAATATGAGGATAATGACAGCTAATAGGAGCCATCAGTATATGATCAGAGGCCATAAATGAGAACATTTATATAATGGGAAACATAATTCTTAACTTTAAAAATATAGGTTGCAGAGAATCATTTTTACTTCTACATAAACCCTCACAACTTTTCCCTAAACAAATGCCACGCGAACAACGGACAAAGCCATCTTGTGTGCCCTGGTTTTCAGTAAAAATGGGCATTTATACAACAGTGGTCCCGACACTTTATATTTTACAAAATCTCAGTGCAGAAACAGTACTAAGTAAGCATAAATGTTAAGAGAAAAAAATTAATGAAGTGATGAAATTGCATTATTTTGAAGTGAAAATCAATGTATCCTAGGATTCAGTAAAGCTCACCAGGTAATAAGTCCACTGCATACTAAAGACTGTAAGCTAAAATCTAAAATTAGGTTCCAACGAGTTAACCTATATTTTATTCAAACAACCACTAAAAAACCATTTTCTTTTATGACTGACAAAAGTTATAACACTAGAAGATCTAATGTAGAAAAAGCTTTATAATTATTCTAATCGTGCCATTAAAAGTATCCTTCAAAATAATTCTACCCACAAGATTCTGCTATTTCCAAAAGCACACGTACACACAAAATAATTCAGTTCAAAACACAATGAGCTCCTCTCTCGCCATAACCTAAAAGATTTTTCTTGGAATTAAGAAAGAAAAAAAAGGGGGGGGGAGCATGTAAATTAAGGTGACTGAAACATGCTTTCATCTAGCAGAGTAATATGGTAGCTATTCATCACCTGAAGTCATAAAACACTAGGTCTCGTCCTTAGCATATTCTAATGAAGCCTATCATGCAAATGAGAGTGACCTTTTCCTTGCGTTCTGCAAGTTCACATTTATTCCAGGAGTACATAGAGTTTGCCAATACAAACTAGCCAAAGACTGGTAATTACTGTAATCAATTAGTAGTTAGTGTCGTTCTGCTCATTTTCAGCTAATGTCAACTAAGCCATTTTTGAGAGAGCCACCCTTGACAACAGCTCTTCCGTTGTTGTTTCTAAAATGAGGTGAAAAAGAAAATAAAAAGACGAAAACATTCAAACTTTCCAATATGGCCGCACAGTTGCATCCCTCCAAATGACGTGAAGATACAAGACAGGGCCCCAAAGTTTATAATGGACAAAGACTCTGGGGTAAAGTTGCGTCTCCTTAAAATGACATTGAAGTTTTCTGCCTATACAATTAAACATTAATATTTAAATATTTAAATGAAGGACACTCTCCTGTGCAGCAGTTCAGACTTGGTAGAACTTGGGCACTCTTCGCAACGGTTGAGTAAACAGGCCATACCCTCTGCTCGGGAACAGTCTATTCTGTCGACAGTTATGGATAGGAAACATTACGGCAGCCGGTAATTAAAGTAAAAACTAATACTGTCTCAGAGATGGGGAATTTTGTAAAGGAAAATCATTTATCATGGCTTACAGTTCTCACAACTGAAATGAATTATCTTTTCCTTTAGCACATATCCATTTTGAAGCGAGTGTATTTACTAAACTACAGTGAGGCCCACTGGCCCATCTTAATTGCATTAGCCGGTAGGCACGGAACAAAAACATAATAGGTCACAGAAAAATATCCCACACATACTGCACAACCGAAAGCCTTGGAATATACAAAGTGGGCCTCAAAAACAAGTAGCAATTTAAGGGCTGGTGAATCACAAGAAAACCAGACTATTAAAAAATCTATAGTATTTTCCTTAATGTGGTTGTTTTCAAAATTTACAATAAGGACTGAAGGAAAATACCTCTGTGGTTACTAGTACAGAAATGTTAATTTCATATCAACCAATGTCCTAGTGCTGAACTCGGCCAACATGTGAAGGACAATATATTCAACACTCACTTATGAAAATGTATGAGAGGAAAAAAAGAGGCCACTCCTATGCCAGAAAGAAAATGAATCTATGCTTTCTCAGAAGTTATCCAAAAAAAGAAAATAATAATATTGAGACAAATCATTTCACTGAGATTGCTCAACTCAACCGATAGAACCGAATGCCAGCCTTGTTTGTGTCTGTCAAACTCCCACGTACGAAGTCATGTCTTCCCTCAATCTACACAATCCAGGACCTTTTATGAACTGGAATCTCGGCCTGCTAAGGAATTCGTGGTTTTAAAGAAAAAGAATTTACTTGGGAGGAGTACTACAGGGGTGAATATATGTAATCATTACATGACTGATATTTCTATGTATCTATACATACCTGTAAAACACCGACTCATAACTGCGTGTGTGTGTGTGTACTTTTATCTTCTCTGAGGGCATTCAGTTCACTTCCCGGTGCCTAAAAACATCATTCTTAAATCCCAAACCTATCAATGAAATGCAGTCTCTTTTTTAAATTAATGTCATCTATGAAAGATTAGGTGCGTGTGGAAAGAAAACTACCACACTAAAGATCATTTTTGTCTTGACTCTGTAACCCCGCACAGAAACAACTTTCCGAAACAAAGGCGCAAGAATGGTAAAACCAAACTGAGGTATACTCCGGGTACACAGGTCTTCACAGGTACCCCCTGATAATGTCAGAAGGCCAACAGAGGTAGGGGAGTCAACCTTTTCGAGTACCCGCATAATTGTGGAGTGTTTTGGGACAGGGGGTGGGGGGCACCTTGTTTAGAAGTGTTTGTTTCTGTGGTGAGATCAGGGTCAAAAGAGCAATCAAGTGGCAGTAAGTGGAGCGACGTTGAGGATTTATTGGCTGGCTTCCGCAGACTGCTGGGACCAGTCACCTCCCACGGCGTCAAACACGCGCGACTTGTCGATACTGACACGGAGCCAAACGGCAGGAAGACGGCGGTTTCCATTCTCGTCAGAAGAACAAACCGATGTGGGCTCTGACAGTTACCGCGAGGGGACAAGAGCAAACAAGATGAGCGAAAGGAGAAAAAAATATCCAGTAAGTTGGAAGGGCCTCAGGCTTCTCTCTCTCTCTCTCTCTCTCTCTCTCTCTCTCTCTCTCTCACACACACACACACACACACGCACACAAATGATGCCGGGCACAGAAAGGGAGCAGGTGCCTGACTTGTCTCAAAGAAAAGGCTAACATGAAACGCTTCACAAAAGATAAAGCTCTCGGAACACTGCCGCTCAACCCCGAGATGAGGTCTTCACGGTAAACACTTAAGACAACTTGTGACCAAAGTCCTGTTACGACACTAATTGTCCACGAAAGCTGACCTGCAGCAAAGCAGCACAGTTCAGTTCCCATAGAGCAGGCTCACGGGCAGTAACGTGACTGGAGATGACAGAAGACATTCACAGATCACAAAAGACCGAAAATCCTGAGGGTCACCGCACAGCACGCGCCGAAGAGACACTTCGCACGCTGCGTACTTCTTAAGTGGAAATAACAAACCTCGAGTACAACAGCCTAGCGTTTCTCATTATTATTTTCTTGGTGTAGCTTTTCTTATTCTAGTGATGGGACACCGAGAAAATGACTGGCAATACGATTTTTAAGAAATTGGATGCGGTTACTGCATCAACTTAAAAATCTTACAATAAAAAAATTGAGGAATAATATTAAGTTTCTGTTCATATGTACTCCATGAATGATTTAATGCTGCTAAAGTGTTTCAATTTGTTAAGAGTGCTTAGTATAGAAACGGGTCTGAGTATTACATATTGTAAGTTACAATTATTGCAGCATTTCAATTCTTCCATAAGCTAATCAAGTGCATAAAGCACATTTCTAATGCAGTAATTCAAAACTACATTAAGTAACGTTAAATTACCTTGCTTATTATATCTTGTAAAAAAGCCATGGAGATAAAAACTAGTATTTTAGGGGTGCCTGGGTGGCGCAGTCGGTTAAGCGTCCGACTTCAGCCAGGTCATGATCTCGCGGTCCGTGAGTTCGAGCCCCGCGTCAGGCTCTGGGCTGATGGCTCGGAGCCTGGAGCCTGTTTCCGATTCTGTGTCTCCCTCTCTCTCTGCCCCTGCCCCATTCATGCTCTGTCTCTCTCTGTCCCAAAAATAAATAAACGTTGAAAAAAAAAATTAAAAAAAAAAAAAACTAGTATTTTAATTGATAATTCAACAGTTAAACATTTTTTACTTGAAGCAGAAAAATATGGTGAACCGTAAGCCTATGTGTAACTCCTATATTTAAATGGACATACTGTAAATCTTGTTTAACTTTGAAACTATTTCAATGTTTGGACTGATCTACATAGGAACAGTATAGAGAATTAAATTGATGGGGCGCCTGGGTGGCGCAGTCGGTTAAGTGTCCGACTTCAGCCAGGTCACGATCTCGCAGTCCGTGAGTTCGAGCCCCGCGTCAGGCTGATGGCTCAGAGCCTGGAGCCTGTTTCCGATTCTGTGTCTCCCTCTCTCTCTGCCCCTCCTCCGTTCATGCTCTGTCTCTCTCTGTCCCAAAAATAAATAAACGTTGAAAAAAAAAAATTTAAAAAAAAAAAGAAAGAAAATTAAATTGATTAAAATTGAACCCACTCATACAGATTTTATAATTACCCACTTTCCATATTTAATAGATTTCTAAATGTTACATACTGCAAACACTCAGATTCTTTTTAAAAAGTGAAAATATGACTTAAACACACGTGGAGAAGAGGAAACAGTGTGATGACCAAAAAAAAAAAAAAAAACCTGAGAGCTTACTTTTATTAACTTTGAAAAACAAAAGCAGAGTAATCCTTTCCATGTACTTTAAAATAAAAACGTTCACTATTCCATTAAATTCTATAAGAATTAGAACGCATTTACAATCGGCTCCTGACTACCCACTGGGGAATAACATGAACTGGTGTACCTCCAAGGGAAACCTTGCTTTCTAATTCGACAACTGCCATCCATACACCTTGTTTGTTTTGTTGAGGAAGGAAGGAAGGCTGCCTTAATAGTGGCTCGGAGACAGTCCCCTCCAGTTGACGGTTAACACCTGTTTCCTTAATTACTAGCCTCTGCAGATGTTTTCGAAGCATGATGTTCATGTCCACCAGAGAGTACCGGGAGTCTTTAGCATCAAGTCCAAAGGCTAGGTGAGAGCTTTTAGAAGTAGTTCTGCTTAGTCTGTTCTTAAAGAGCATAGGAAAAGTAAAACTAAACAAACGTTGCTTTGGAAACACGAGACAGTCTGCAGGAGTAGTTTCAACAAGAATCTGAATGTTTAAAAAGTGTCAAGTAGGTCCATTTCTTTTCCTAAGATGTCCACAAAACGACTTGTTATTTAGATTTCAGTCAATTCCCAAATCATACCTATCTGAATTCAAATACGGCTAACTATGGAAGTCTTGAGGGAGGCACCTGAAAGGTTCTGACACAGTGGGGACCCCGCAGTTCTGGCACTGCCCACCAGGGTTATTTTGTGGGTGATGTTGGCCCTTTTTGCCTCCATGAGGGCCAGCATCTTTATCTGTAAAGTGAGAGATTCAGACTAGGTGACCGTGAACTTGAAGATTTCTTCCTGCTCTGGGAGGCAGCACCCGTTCTACATTATCTGTCCCTCGGTAACCTCTGGGTCACCCAAGGTTTGGGATCCAGATCTGCACCTACTGAATCATGGAGACGTTCTGCACCATTCCGCAGGCACTGATGCCTCACACTCAAGGTGGACAGTGACTCCCCTGTGACTCTGCTCTCTCAAAACAGCGTATGTAATAAACTTCTGACCATCAGAAATAAAGGCCACATAACAGAAACACTGGGAGTGGGGGGAAGAACTTGAACACCAATTAGCAGTCATCTTTCCAAAATACAGGATGCCGAAGTCAGAGTTTTCTGACTCCATTACTCCTTCTTACTAGTAACTGAACACGTGCTTGCATTTCATAAGTGAGTTTAGCCTCAAAAGGCTGATTAACTTCACCCCAAAAAATAAAATCAAAATTATTCTTCTTCACTTATTACAAGGAGGTGACGATTTCGTTGGACGTTAGTGAAATCTGATAAACTTACCTAAGAAAAACTCAATGAACTAACCAACTTACAGAATTATCAGATCATATAGCCAGACAGGGTCTTATCCAACTAGTTTGGCTCCATAAGTGACACCCCTGAATCACATGTAACAAGGGCACCCTCTTCCTCTTACAGGAAACACATACTATGTAAAGCAGCCCATCCCTTTCGAACAAATTTAATGATTATATAGTTCTATTCACCCAAACTCTATAATTCCACTACTTTTTTCATGAATTGCCAAATCAATGCCAAGAAATACAGTGATTCTAGATACTAATAATAGTTGATGGGAATTTATACCGTGCAGAAAAAGATGCAACATTTTGGGGTCTTCTAGGTATGAAAAAAAGTATGTCAATAAATAAGACTGTCCTATAGGCCATCAAGAAAATCATCAAGAATATTCTGTTCGTCTCATAGAGGAGGAGGAAGAAAGAGAGTGAGAGATGTTACATCCCATAATTAAGATTTAAATGTAAGTTCTTTCACAATTTAAACAGGCTAATGAACAGGTTAGTCAGGAAAACAAACCTCATATATAACAACAAAGATCAAAAAATGACTCAAGGGAAATATTCATGACTTACATTCTCCTTCGACTTTCACTTTACAAACAAGTGACCAATCCTTATTTAAACGATCCCTTCTGATGTATCTACATTGGAAAAACTTTTGACATAATACATCATTTCTCCTATAATCCCAAAGGGTCCTTTAGAGAACAGTGAAAACATGAACACATTCACAGACTAACAAGAATTTTCGTCAAACGTCACAGGTGCCGGTGGTCCGATACACTACAAGGTAATGCTCAAACTCCATCTCACGTTGTCAATGCTCATCACAATACCACTAAAGCACAAGGTCAAAAGACAGTTACCAGTGACCACAAAACTAAAAGCAGTGGTGAAGCCAACCACAAATGAAGTGAATGTAGATCTAGACGGACAAGTCGTCGTGAAAGGCAACACCTAGCTCAGGAAGCGAAGAGTACAGGGCAGGGATTGCGGCATCCTGAGAAACGTCGACGTATTAACGGGAATGAGCTGAATGATTCATCACGGTGCACACGTTTCAGAGAAAACGAGCATTTCTTGCATTTTAACCCTGCCCAGGAATGCAAAGTAATCTGCATTTCAGAAAATATTCACACTAGAGAAGCTATAGAGGTAACATTAAAAACAAGAAATGAGAAAACTGAGGGAAAATATTAAAACTGGAATGCATAGAACTTCCCAAATACTGAAAATTCCACGTCATCTCTAATGCATGATTTCCTACCACTGCACCCAAGAGTAGTAGATGCCTCGGTCCTGCACATCATCTAACGGATGCTGTCTCCCAGCACCTAGAACACTGCAGGGTACCCCGTGTTCTGTAGGCATCCGTTGAATGAATACTGGATCATACCACAACAAACTGGTCTTTCCAACCCTACTGGAAGAGATGACACTTGTTTAAAAAGTGTCACCTTCTAGGAGGCCACTCAGAACTTCAAAGCATCATACGCACGCGCATGTGCGCGCGCACACACACACGCGTGCTATTAAACTACCTCTACAAACACTGCCCACCAAAAATATCACAATGATAATCATTTTTTGAATTTTATCCTCTTATGCATACTTCTAAAACTAGTTCAAAAAATGTTTCTTTTCACTGTGCTCACATTTACACTGAATATAAGGAAACACTCCACGTATAAAATCAACAGGTTCAGAAGGATTTTTTTTAAGAGTATAGTTTCTATATATATGGCTTCTGTATACCACAGTGATATTTTATTAATCCATATCTTACTAATGACTTTGTTTAATCCATACTCCCTATCCCCATGGTATCTGACATATTATAAGCATGCTGAGTCCTCTGCCAAAATACACAGTAAACTCAGAGTTCATGAACAAATGAGAGAAACAAGACACATGTGATGAAAATTCACAATTCATCTTTCTTCTCTGGCGCATTTAGAACAGAAGAATCCATATGATCCAAACCATTCCTCTAGTTGTGAAAAGACTCTCTAGAAAAATTAATTCGTGGGCACCAAGAACAAGGGAGATACTAGCTATGAGAGAGACCAAGAGAGTGTCCAAGTGATTTCTCATCTCTCAGTGTGCCAACAGCTAGCCCTTCCCCAAGTCCTGGGCAGATGTTCAATAACTACCAGCTAATAGTAAATAATTAATACCAAATTGCTGCTGGTTCTCCTCCTCTGATGGTCCCTTCATAATAGCTATTCACTCGCCCTCATTCTAGTAGAAGCAACAAAATGCCTCTAAAGTAAATAGTGGGCAATGACCATAATACTAAGACACCAAGAGCTACTGTATGAACCAGCAATTCGGATTAGAGTCTATATATTCAAATCCAAACCTGTCTTGGCACCTACGCAAGAAAACGCTGGATGTACTACCTTCTGAAGCAGCACGGGGAGAAAAAACCAGTGAACACAAAGTCCTGAAAGAACAGTAAACAGAAGCATGCTGTCAATGCAATGCCAAGTAGGAGACTTAGGGAGAAACTCTCCTCCTTATCTTCTTTGAACTTGAACATCAGTCACTACTGCTGGCTAGAGTGACATCTTCAGGGCCCTCTCTGGTTCTACGTCTACATGGCATCTTCCCCATTTTTCACTCTCCTGCCCTGCTCTGATAGCCCTGTGTGTGACTGACCCATCGCCCAAGTGACCACCACAAACCCCCTATCTCACACTACACTCTCCATATGTACAACCACATTCACTAGCCAGGACTTCAACTACCATCTCGATGAGATAAGAACGAAGTATGCTTTCCAGGTCTGGACCTTTCAGGCGAATCTCAGCGGCTTTTCTAGGCGCTTCATTAACATCTCCCCCTTATTAAGTAGAAGTGGATAGTCCATCAACATACTTATTTATATATTCATAAAACCGAACACACCAGGAATCAACATGCGTAGGAATCTTAGAGGGCATGTACTAATCCCTAAGTTAGGAAAACTAAATAAAAAGCAGGTAAAAACAGTGGCCGAGGGGCCGGAGCTAATCCCAGACTAGTGCTCTCCCCATTGTGTCACACAGCCACCAACCAGCTTCGTTCCTGACGCTCAGACAGCTCAGGGTCCATCTCACAAATCAAGGCTTCTCATTCCTCAGATTTTCAAAACCTCGCAGGGTAATCCCCTCACGCCTGATTTTCTAAGCATTCTCTCAATCATTCACTTTGAACTTCAGGACTGCCTTTGACTTGTTTGTCTCCTTGACTTCCCACACCAAATTAACTGCCAGATCTTAAGAGTTTGTTCCAATGTTTCTTCAGTGCATGTGCTATATCTCACTGCTGTATTCGCTCTCCTGTCCTTCATTATCTTCCCCCGAAAACAGCAGCGAAAAGCCCCTGCCTGGCCCTTCAACCTCTTCTTTTCTGTCCACACTGAGCCCACTCATGAGAGGCAATTTAAGAGAGGTCCTGCTTGAGCTTCTCCACTCCTCTGCTCATCAACTTTTCATGAGTCTGTCCTCAAGTGTATCTTCCACCTGGCGCTTTCACTGACTCCCCAACACCCACAGGGTGAATCCTAAGTTACTTACCCGCCCGCTGTGTAACTTGCTGTCTATATCTCTACACTTACCACCCTTTCAATGTACATTCTGGGAAGTTTCACAATCCCTTAGCCACAATTCTGAAATCCATAAAGTAATATAAAAACTGAAAGTTTCATCTTTTAAAATCAGCTGGGGGGGAAACCAGACTGGAACTGACAGGAGGCTGTTCAGAAGCTTCGCTGACCCCACCTATGTTGAATATGCTTCAGTAACCATAGAAAAATAGTTGATAATCAGATCAGGATGCTACCCTGGAGAGTGCCTGGAGTTACTTAAGATGCAGCACACAAAACCTGTACACTTCCTAAAATCCAATCAATTGTGAATTGCCAAAGCGCCTCTGTCCCCAGGGGCCCGGCTAGGAGAAGACCCGAGCAGAACACAGAGTCCTGGAGCTCTGAGACGTCCTGAACCTTCCAGGAGGCACTGCTCCTCCCTCTCCTTTTGAGCCTTCCTCACCTCAGTTTTGGGGCATGAACCTGACCTCAGGTCTAACATCCTCTCTGAGGCATCCACAACCTCACTCCCCTTTTCATGGTGATTTAAATGTTGCTTCTCTAGGTCCCATTCAGAAGGACAAAACCATACTGCATCTATTATGATATCCCTTGCACTGGCTCAGTGCTTGGCACATAATGGAAAGCTAATGTTTGTAGAGCAGAATGGAGTAAATTAATCCTAACTGTTGATGAATGAAGTTAGGAAATGATCCTTAGTTCCTAAGAGACACATAGAAAATATAAAAATCCCTAGGTTTCTCCAGGAATTGACTTATAAAATGACTAGAATTTCTACTCACCTCAAAACATGGACTGAGACGCCACAAATGCTAAGGACCATGTAAAATAGTCACAACTGGCCTTTCCTTTAAGGAACAGTTACATAGTTAAGTAATAGTTAAATGGTAAATTCCAATATGGAGTACAGGGAATCTAGAATCTGGAGATTTCTGTAGGATTAAGATTTGAGTATTTCCCTATGAATATGAAAATTAATGTGCATTAATTAAATAGCCCATGATTTATAATTCAAGGTCCAGCCAAATTAGGACCTCTAAGTGGGCCGCACTTTAATTCCATGTGCACGGTACACTATAATTGACAATACTATGAGAAAAAGGGTCAGTGGTAGCAAAACTAGGCACGTTAACAAAATTCCCTGATGAGTAAATTAAAGTCAATATATCTATACATATTCTGAAATTCTAACCCAATGTACATTGCTGCTTCATTTTTCCATGTAATTTAGTTTATGCATCTTAATATTTTGTTCTACTTTTCAATGTTATTATCAAAGGTAAAGTTGTTCTTTCCACACACAGCATCCCCAGGCTTATACATAAATTATTGGCTCTAATGATTCAGATGTGGTGGTCGGTCCTGTACAATTCTCCACACAGCAAATATACTGTGTGAGGTATTAGCTGGAATCACTCTTGTTTAATGAGATGATCCATCATGGTGTCTATAATTGAACACACTCTTAGCCATGACTCTTGGACAAAGAAAACACAGTGGCAAACAATATGGACCCAAGAGGATGAGGTGCAACGAATCTCCAGTGAATGCTAACTGCAAGGGGACGGTCAAACAGTAAAAGGGAAAAGAGGTCTCAATTCATGTCACTGAACAAGAGTTCTATGTAAAAACATACTGTATAAAATGTATTATCATTACTTCACTACCGCCCTCCAAATAGCTGACCACAAACTGTCCAGAGAAACAGAGAAGTAAAAATACCCCTCCAATTCTCCCCAACCCCCAAAGACATGTCCAAAACATTGTACACACATAGAAGGATCCAAGTAAAAACCAACATCAAATAGTGTGCCAACGGACTGTCTCACAGAAGAAGTTTCCTCATGTAGAAAGACAGCATGAATTTTGTATCATTAACAAAGCATATTTTCACCAAAAAATTAATGGACATTATTTGAAATATTATAATTATTTTTCAGTTAAATACCACCTACTCAAATATGAAAGCACATATGAAAACATTCAAATCAAAAGAAAGCAGTTTTTCACATTTTATAACAATGGAAAATGACCTCTCTAAACCCTAATGAAAAACTATAACAGGCTGAAGTTGCTTTTAAATCTCAACCCAAGTCCAATCATTTTGTTTTCAATTAGAGTCTAGTGCTTATGTTCCATCAGGTTTAGTAAACTTCAGAATACTAGGGAGAGTAAATGATACAGCAAACACGAACTTACTCAGGAGCATCGGTATTTCGTTGTTAATAAATATTACAACTATGAGATTAGGTTCTGTCTCACCTACCAGAAAAATATTTCTAGAATCAGTTATTAAAGTAGAACAAAATATATGTTTAATAGGCACTGAATATAAGTAAATCATTTAAAAATAGGTAGAGGGGTTCCTGGGTGGCTCAGTCACTTAAGCATCCAACTCTTAATTTTGGCTCAGGTCATGATCTCACAGTTCCTGAGTTCAAGCCTCATATAGGGCTCTGCACCGAGAGCATGAAGCCTGTTTGTGATTCTCTCTCTCCCTCACCCTCTGCCCTTCCCCTACTCAAGTGTACGCACTCTCTCTAAATAAATAAATATACAAATATTTTCTAACTAAATATAAAATAGGTAAATGTAAATATTCTTAAATGGCGTGAAAACGTTTGACCAAACAGTTCATCAAAAACCACCAAAAATAGGTTAGGAAAGTTCCCATCCATCAATGAGAAAATATCAAAAATCTACTGATAATGGCTGGAAGATGCAGTAAGGGACATACTCTCACGAGTGTTAAACAGATAAGACTTTCTAAAAAGCAATTTAGTCGTATGTGAGAAAGACTTCAAATAGCATCAGTCACTTTGAAATCCAATGTTTCTACTCCTAGGCATGCCAAGGAAATAATATGAAAAGGGCACCATAACGTATACACAAAGATGCATAATGTATCCACCACAAGGTCACGTGGGAAAGTAAAAGTGGTAAACAACCAATGAGAGAAGCTTTAAGAAACAGTCATATAAAATGTTCTAGGCATATATATGGAATGTTATACTTCCATAAAAACACCTATCAAGAATATTTTAATGGCATGGGAAAATATTTCTCATGTAATTTTAAGCAAAAGCAGATTTTAAAATTTTATGCATAGCATTCCATTGTGTAATACCAAAAGAATTACATCAAAAATGTTAGAGTGGATTAAGGGGGATTTTTTTTTCACATTCATTACAATTTATTACCTCCTTGCAATTTCCCACAATGAGTACACAATGCCTTGAGAATAAAAGTTAGAAGAGTTTTTTTTTTTTTAATAAATTAGAGGTTTTTCTTTTAACTTCATACGCATCTGGTATGAAGTAATAAGCTTCTAACAAACCAGATCTCTTACAACCAACAGCTATAAAGTCCAGACAGAATGCTAAAATAAATAAATAAATAAATAACCATTTAATAGTTCTGGAGACTCCACAAAAGCTAGAGTTTTTATTTATCTATCTACCTATCTATTTTAATGTTTATTTTATTTTTGAGAAAGAGAAAGAGCATGAGTTAGGGCAGGGAGTGACGGGGGCAAAGAGAGGGAGACAGAGAAATGAAGCAGGCTCCAGGCTCTGAGCTGTCAGCACAGATCCCGACGCAGGACTCAAACCCACAAACCGGGAGATCATGACCTGAGCCGAAGTCGACTCAACCAACTGAGCCACCCAGGCACCCCAAAAGCTAGAAGTTTTAGAGCAGAGATAAGGCCCGAAGCAAGCAGATAGTGACAGGTGAACCCAGCCCCACTCCCTCCTGGCAGCTTTCCCCAGAGGACGCCAGAGTCAGAGCCCCCTGAAGGCAGGTAGGCAGCGAGGCGCTCAGTGGGAAAAGCAGCTGGATCAGACAGGAGGTGTCTCAATGCAGGGACAGACTTGAAGAGTAAGAAGGAAACACCAAAAGAGAGGGTAGCCAAAGGAGCACCTGATTCTACGAAAAAGCCCGGAGTAAGGAAACCATGTATGAACAAGGAAGAGTTCAAGCAGACTGCAATTAAAACTTAAATCCAGAGGGGCGCCTGGGTGGCTCAGTCAAGTTAAGGGTCTGACTTGGGCTCAGGTCATGATCTCACCATTGATGGGTTTGAGTCCCGCACGGGGCTCTGTGCTGACAGCTCAGAGCCTGGAGCCTGCTTAAGATTCTTTGTCTTCCTCTCTCTGCTTCTCCCCAGCTCAGACTCGGTGCCCTCTCTCTCCTTCAAAAATAAACATCTAAAAAAACAATAAAAAATAATTTTAAAAAACAATAAAAACTTAAATACCAGAAATGAGATTCGAGCAGCTGCCCACTGCAAACATGAAAGATGCTATTTTGAAGGTAACTGAGTTAACTGCTAGCCAAAATGAAAACACCAACAGTATCAGCAGCACTAAAACAAAATCCAGAGACCAAGCAACATGACATTCAAAATGTCCAGGATACAATAAGAAATTACTTGACTTAGGAATAGGCAGAAAAATGTGACCAAACCTCAAGTAAAAAGATATATGGCAAACAAGATGATCAAAATGCTGTAATTATTTTAAAAGGACTTCAGAGTAGCTATTATAACTATACTACATGAGGTAAAGGAAATACACTTCAAACAAATGAAAAGAAAGGAAATTTCAGCAATTATCTTTTTAAAAGTCAAAAGAAAATTTTAGAAACAAAATATAAAATATTTAGAATTAAAAATGGGCCTAAAGGGGAGCCTGGGTGACTCAGTTGGTTAAGCATCCAACTTTAGCTCAGGGCATGATCTCACACACAGTACGTGTGTTTGAGCCCCTCATTGGGCTCTCTGCTGTGACAGCTCAGAGCCTAGAGCCTGCTTCAGATTCTATGTCTCCCTCTCTCTGTGCCCCTTCCCTGCTCGTGAACTGTCTGTCTGTCTGTCTGTCTCTCTCTCTCTCTCTCTCTCTCTCTCTCAAAAATAAATACACGTTTTTAAAAAATGGGCTTAGTAACAAAAAATAGATGACAAATAATTAGTGAGTTAAGGACAGACCAAGAGCAAGCACCCAATATGAAGAATAGAAAGGAAAAAAAAAAAGAATTAAAAAAAAAAAAGGCAAGAGAGCCTTAGGGACCTACCCAAGGGACAAGTACAAAAGATCTAACATATAGTTAAGTAACTAGAGTCCTGGAAGGAAAAGAGAGAGAGGAAGAAAATGGGGCTCAGAGAGGAACATCCAGCTTTGACAATTAAAAAGAGGCCACCAAACCTTCTCCTCAAAAACAAGACTAGAACTGCACACCATTGTTAGCAGTCATAATTCATGATTCCGAACATCAGATTCAGGTGACAAGTGGAAAGACACCTGCCTGGGATGCTACTGCTCCTTTGACCTACCCTTGACGTGGTGACGGAGCATGGCAGTCTTGCTAACATATGTCTGCTACTAAAACACAGGAGCTGTGACTGTGAGCCAAGGTGGTAGAGGGAGGAAATGATTTCAAGCAGGAAGCAAAACCACACAGCTATGTCAGATCAAAGTGACAGAACTGGTAGGACGCAAACGACTACGATATTATAACACAGATACTGAGAGGTATGAGCCCAGTTTGGGGAACTGGCAAGACTCGCAAGAAATTTAGCAAGGAGATCCAATAAAAGAAAGACCAATGAGAGGACTAGATGAAGCTCACCCCACATTCCTGGTGGACTAAGCAGAGGCGCAAAGAAAACCCAAAGGAACAGAGCAGTTAGCAAAAGCCCCAAGAAAAGCTTCACAAAGAGGTAAACTCTGACTGTGCCTCAACGCACACAAGAAAAGAAGGGCAGAAAGCAAAGACCTTACTAGGCTCAAGGTGTTTGAAACAAACGCTGCCCAAATCGCCGTTTGACCACTTAATCTCACAATCACAAAGGAAACACCCAAAAAGTCAAAGTAAAAATAAATATTTAAATCATTTAAAAACTGAATAGAAACACTGGAGTCTATACACCATGGGGAGATAAAATTCCATGGTTTTAAGACCGTGGATCATGCAATTTAAGGGAAAAAAAGACATTCTTTGAAAAGTGAATCAAAATCCAAACTTACCACACCACACTATATAAAATGTCCATTTTCAACAATGACAATAAAAAGAAATCACAATATGTGTTTGAAAGGAAATGTAAACTGTGATCCAGATTCAGGAAGAAAAAAAGTTAATAGAAAAGTAGAAAACTGGTTCAGATGATGCCAATGCCCAGAGGCAGAAGAGGTCTTCAGCTAGCTACTGTAAAGATGCTCCAAGAATTCTTTTAATGTTCAAAAATTAAAGAAAAATATAACGACAGCAATTCACTACATAAGGAATATTAATAAGGAAGTAGAGATTACAAAAAAAAAGAACTAAATAGAAATACTAGAGATAAAAAGTACTGACCAGAAATAAAAAATTGCTACGTGGGAGAACAGGAGAATTTAGAAGGCAAAGGAAAGAGGAAAATGGAAGAAAGAATGATATTAACTAATCAAGAGATTAAAAATAAAAGAAAATGTTAGGAAAGATGAACAGAGCCTCAGAGACCTCTATGACAATTTGAAGTATGACATATTTCCACAAATGTGCAGTAAGAATCCTAATAAGAGAGAAAAGAAAGGGGCAAGAAAAATTTTTGTTAAATAATGACTGAAAACTTCACAAATTTGATGAAATACATTCACCTACAAATATAAGAAGTTTGAAAACATCAAAAAGTATAAATACTCAAAGACTCACACCTGGAAACGTCAGAGTCAAAGAACAAAAGAAAATTCATCACATGAAGGGAACAGCTACATGTTTAACAAGTGACTGCTTCACATAGAAGAGGAAAGAAAAAAAAAGAGCTGACTTATCAGAATCAAGAGGCTAAAAGCTAGAAGAACAATATAATGAAAGTGCTGAAAGAAAAACTATCAATAAAGAATTCTATATCCAGCAAAACTATACTTCAATAACAAAGAGGAAACAAAGACACTTCCAGATAAAAAAAAAAACGAACAGGGCTCACATCAATGCAGAGCAAGGCAGCAAAGGATCAACAGATGAAAAAAAGACACAAAGACATACAAGAATAAAGAGCAAAACACAAAGGACAAATCCAACCAGTATATTACATTAGACATTAATAAAATGAACACCATGGTTAAAAAGAATGACTTATCAGACTGTATGAAAGGAAATGACCAAAGCTATGTGCTGTAAGAGACACACTTTCAGAGACAAATATTTTCAAAATAAAAGACTGGAAAAAAACATTCCATACAATCAAGTAACCACCAAACAGCTAGAGTGGGCATATTAATGTCATACCTAATCAACTTCACGAAGAAGATATTACTGAAAATGAAGCAGGACAAAAAAGTGAAGGTATAAGTACTGGATAGATACAAGCAAAACTATTTCCATCCACAGAAAATGTGATTTACATACAAAAATCCTTAGTCTGGGCTATATATTTACTTATATTTGTATTTATAAACACCTTACAACAAATGAGTGAATTTAGGGAATTCACAGGAGAAAAGTTAATGTACAAAAATCAATTACACTTTAAAATATTAACAACGCACAACTCCGTTTCAAACAGGGCGACCATAAATTTAACCAAAACCTGTGCGAGGCCCACACACTAAAGGCTATAGAGCACAGAGCACAGCTGAGAGAAACTGAAGACGACTCACTGGCAGCTTGTAAAAACGTTAAGCAAAAAGTCGTCACACACACCCCAGTCACTTCCCTCCTAGGGTAATTACGCCTGAGAAACGAAAACATATGTCCACACAAAGACTTACACAAGAGTCCATACTAAACGATATAGCAAATTAACTTACAGTGACAAAAAGCAGGTCACTAGTTCCCTGTGGCAGCCAGGAAAGGGTGGTGGGCTGCAAAGAGGCACAGGGATATTTGGGGGTGACACAAATGCTCTTTTATCTTGTTTCTGTCAATGTTTTTGGAGGGATAGACAACGGTCAAGACACATCGCACTCTGCACTGTAAATGGGTGCTGCTTTCCATACTACGGTCATTCTGCAATAAGGCCATCAAGGAAAGAAACAAACAGAAAGAATAAGTGAATGAATGCACATGGGTTTTAAAAGTAAATAAGCCTTACACACCTGCTTAAAAGTAAGTAATAAAATTTAAATGCAGAGGAAAATTTGTAAGTGTAAACAAGTTACACTTTTTTAAAGAGCTCTAGTCTTGTTTCTTTTAATTTGTTTGCTTTGAACCTTGAATCTGTGCTGAGTGTAAGAGGTAAATGCCTCATAGGTTTTACTATAAAAACAAGTCACACAAACAAATTATATAATTACGACTATAGAAAAAAATGACCTCATAGATCTGTATACATAATTCAGTTTATGACTGAAAACAGCACCTATTATCTGGAAAACAAGTAAATTTTATTCTCTGATTCACCTTGAATATTTCATGTCTGTGTACTCCAAAGAATCACAGAATGCAGAGCTACTCTAACATTTAAGCAGAAAAAAAAAAAAAAGTGTCACTACCTAACAGACTCAGGGTACAGTCTAGACTTACAATCTTTCTGTCCAAAGCAATGCTGATGAAAACAGACTCCTCCTTAATAGGAATTGTCACAATAAGTAATTGCACTATGAAACAGAATGACTGCATTTCAATTACTGCTTTTATAGAGCATTTTTACATTCCTAAAATTCTGGCAAAAGCATTTGATTAGAATCACCTGGGCCAATTTGAAAATGCTAAAAGATATGTAAGTACACACACACACACACACACACACACACACATACACACACACACGCACACAATCTCTCTCACACACATATGTGTGTATGTATATGTTTTTAAAAGGTAAAGACAAGGGGCACCTGAGTGGCTCAGCCAATTAAGTGTCTGTATGACTCTCGGTTTCAAGCTCAGGTCATGATCTCACAGTTCATGAGTTCAAGCCCCACATCGGACATTGTGCAGACAGCATGTAGGCTGCTTGGGATTCTCTCTGTCCCTCTCTCTCTGCCCCTCTCCCACTCATTCTCTCTCTCTCAAAATAAATAAACTTAAAAAATAAAAATTCAGAAAAAGGTAAAGACAAGAATGACATTAATAACAGACAGTATATCTCTGTATTAAAATACACACACAGCGATATATGCATGATAGGGTCCTGGCGATGCGTTACTGCAAAATTAACAGAGCAATTAATTCACAGGGTGGCACTCATTCCTAAACTCATCATTCATGAACCTGATTCCATTAATAAATAAAATTAATAATGAATGAAACTGATACACTTTATTCAAAATTGATCACAATAAAAAAATGCCTGCTGTGATACCGTCATTGAAAAAAGGCTTATAAGAACAAATGGATAAAATAAACCCTGTCTATCAATTCTCAAAACATAAACCATATAAGAGTATTTATGTAGCAAGACAAAACAAGATAGACCATGTCAGGAGAGCAATGAAAACAAAATGACTTGAATCATGTCGGAGGAGAAAATAACAACTCAGCTATCAAAAACTCACCAAGGCAAAAACATCCCCACCAAGACTTAGCTAAAAGTAAGAAACATGTCAAAAGGGCCTGGAGCAGCAACACATACATTTAAAGAGAATGTCTGCATTTAGGTACTCAGTTTGAAGCCAAGTCTGTTATCTCTCCAGACCCATCACCCCCTCCGGGTACTGATAAGCCTGAGTCCCTGCCCTCTTGTTGAGGGCAAGTAATGGGCAGTGCTTGTACCACAACAGACAAGGTCACTGAGAAGAGTCAAGTGGGAAAAACTAGAAAAGGGAAGAAAAACTAGAAAAAGCAGATAGAAAACCTTTAAAAAAAAAAAAAAAGCAAGAATCACTCAGTGTTTAAAAACATAGTTCTCCAGGTCAAAATGCCCACAGGACATGATTTCTTAGAGCCCAACCTGGAAATGTACACAATAATAATGCTGAGTCATTAAGGCAATATTAAATCACGTTACGGGAAGGTTCTAACAGCCGAAAACTAAGAAGTTAATTCTTCAAAGATTCTCATGCAAAATAAATTAAGAGAGAGAGAGAGAGAGAGAGAGAGAGAGAGGGGCTGTGAGAGGTAAGTCCTCAAGGATTCTGGTCCCTTAGCCAAGTGGCGTACTCAGTGTGCTGGCAGAGGAGGCCCACGTGCTCCGTGGCTGTGCTCCCCTGTCCTCGGTCTCGGCTGTGCTGCCTCCTCCAAGCCTCCACACTGAAGAGCCATAAGCGGGAGAGGTGCTGCTCTGCTAGGCATTCCCACACGCCCAGGCCCCCCACCACGGTGCTGACTACACTGCCTCTGACCAGACCACGCGACCGTCTGGAGCAGAAGAAATAAACTTTCACCACAATATCCCAGAGTCCAGCACGATACCCAGCTTGGAGGAGTTTGATAAACACGGAATTTTTTTTTTTTTTAATGAATGATAAAAACCACAAGCTATGTTCTGTCTGCAAAGCACAGTTTGATAATAACAATAATAAACACACAAAATATAACAGGACCACAAAGAAAGGAGTTCCCATTGACTGCAGAGACTAGCAAAGTCTTCACAGAAAGGGTAGGGTTTGAACCATACCTTCAAGTTCAGGCTGAATGTAACCAAATGATTAAAAAAAAAAATATCCCGGGAAATAGGGGTACTATGGAAGTAAAAGACAATGAGAGAGCAGGGTCCCAGACATCAATGGTAAAGGCAGCTAGTCAACAGGTAGATGTTTGTATGAAGGAGAGTGAGACGTATCGCTGGAAAGGGGGGCAGGGCTGCAGGGGAGCAGCCGGGGGTAACAACGGGGCGCCCAGGGTCACAAGGGAGCTCTGCCTCCAAGAGTGACCCCTCTTCCCAATGGCCAGTGGTTTCCCTGTATTGCAAGTAAAAGCAAAGGAAATTCCGGTTTTCCACACGACTCCGGAGGTCAACACTGTTTTACCCCCTACCAAATGAAAGAGGGGGTCCTGTAAAAAATACTTCAAAACACTACCTCATACCATGAGGGAATACTGGCAAACCTATTTCCAGGGGGTGAATACTATTCAAACTGCATATAATAAAATACTCAACAATCCTAAGAAATTTTACTCTTACAATACAATTGCTATGTAATTTTGTTAAATTCTTCAATTTTGAAATAAAGTTGAAAGTATTGTGTCAAAAGACAGTGAAAGAGTTATCATTAATCTTCACAGCTGACGAACAAAACAGACATATAAACAAGCGCCACGATAATAAAAATGGTGCTATTCACTTTGTAAAAGAAAAAATAAATTGTACTAAAATTATTAAGCTAACAAAGCAAGGGGAAATACGAGTAGAAAAATGACAGTTATCTGCAAAATTCATAAATGTGTCTTTTGTATAACCATAATGATCATATTTTATGCTGTCATTTTGCATTTAATTGCTCACCCTGGTACTTTTCTTCATAGAAGCCATCAGTATCCCACAGAGCCAGATGCTGAATTGCAAAAACATACTGTGACCATGGACTTATAAGAAAGTTACTTTGCTGAGCTGTGGTGTATGACAAGTTAATTTTTGCCATTACACTTTTTCCAACAATAAATGAAGCTACTGCTTATGATTATCCTATCTTATTAAAAAGAGGCAAGAAAATATTCTTACAATAAACTAATCAAACTCTTTTAAAGGCGTCAGTTGGTGTAAGAAAGTTAACTTTTCAAATCGATTTTCTAAAATATGTCCAAAAGTAAAAATCACCGCCTCAGCTGAAATACATAAGCAGCTTAATGTGTGGAGGCATGACTGTGTTTTCTGAATGTTAATATACAATGCCAAGGTATTTCAAGCCTTTTAGGAAATGTCACATACCAACCTTAGTCTTTTGATCATTACTTTTTCTTCTGCTATATTATGCTAAACATAGCACTCAAAGGATAAGTCCTATAACTGTCACTTAAAAGAAATGGCTATTGCACAATAATTTATCTGCAAGGTGTAAATTGTTCTGAATTTAAAATATTTGCAATGACCGTCACTGTCATACAGCCAACAGTAATAAAACAGTAGGGCGTCATGCATTGTTAAAACATAAGCTATTCCCCATAACACAGTATCTTCGTATAAATGCGACAAAATTTGGGAGCTATTATGTTTTGTTTTATTCATTAAAAGACAGAGAGCAGGAGGACATTTCTCTTTTAGTAAACATCCCCCACATTAAAGCCCAAAGAGTTATTTCATGGTGAATGTTAATGTATCAGGACAAAACAGCCTGAGCCACATTTCCCAAATGCCTAAGTCAAATTTGCTTACTGGAGGAGGGTGTCTGAAAAACAGCTAAGAGTTAAAAATAGTTAAATTATTAGTTACTGCCTTAAAATTTAGCTTAGGTTATGTTTTAATCACATAATAATATTCACGTAATGTACATTTTCACCACATTATATAAAAATGGCACATTAGTTAAATCTGGTAAGCTTTTCTCAGGACTCTAACAAATAAATAATGGGATTGATTTTTTTTTTAACGAGCACTGCCCTCAGGTCGGTTCCTGATCTGAAGGGGTCTGTGAGGGTGTTAATTCAATATATATTCAAGACTTATTTCAATAAAAAGGCCTAGAATTTTGAGAATCTGGGAGATCGTATTTCAAATCCCTCGCGTGTTTTTTTTTTTTTTCCTACTCTGGAATAAAATACGAGACGTGGATTTTACGCTGGCAGGTGCGCTCAAGATCACCAACACAAAGACTGGCTGCAGGAGACGAGAAACGGCACCGGCCGTGCACACGCAGCCATCAAGACAGCAAACGTGAGGCCCTCCGCGTTCTAATCCCCACCGCTTCGGAGGGAACGACAGACGTTTCAGATGTCACGTTGGCCACGTACTAGGCAGGAACCTGCTGGGGCCCAGGTGCGTGTTTCCACACGCCCGGCTCTCGGCCCTGAACCCCTCAGTGGTCTCGGGGAGTCACTCCTGCCTGCGTCTCCGTTCCGACCCTTCTCCCCGCCTCCAACCTCTTCGTGGACGAACCTCAACACGCAACAGAGCCAGAAACAAATCCGTCCTGCTCTCCTCTCCGAAGCCTGCCTCTGTGGAGCTAGTCCGCGGCTCTCTGCTCCGTCCGTCCTCTGGGTTCTTCTCGGTTCTCCCTCATCCCCCTCTTCCTTGGGTTGGGCGCTCAAGCATGGCAAACACGTACCACGTCAAACGTGTACCTCGGCTCCGTCCCCGTACTCTATCCCTGCTGCCTCCTACGGTGCCTTCAACTCCAGCCTCTGGCGTTGGCCCCAGAGGGGCCACCCCTCCAACAGCCCCCATGGTCAGCTGGCGGACTTCTCGCGGACAGAACCGCCCCCACGGTAGCGAGGCAGGCTTCTCACGTACACAACGGCCCCCAGAGCCAGTCAGGGGGGCTCCTCACGTACAGACCCCCGGGGGTGGGAGATAAGACAACTCTGATGGCTTCACCACGACTGGAAGGAAAAATACCGAGTAAAACACACACCACACGCAGGCTGTGTCGCCAGAGCCCCTGACAAAGTCTCCCTCTTTGTGCTTCTCCGTCCTTCGGGCCGTGCACACTAAGCTGCTGACTGGTTCTCACACAGCCGAGCCTTCCAACCTGCTGCCTTCTTTGCTTCCTGCCTGCACGCAGGAAGCTCCCATGTGTGTTCAGCGTGTCTATGACATTGTCTGTAACTTGCCCAGGCCAAGCCAGTTACTGGCCCTGATACGTGCTCTGTCAGTGCCAGGACCTTGGGACTGACTGCTGGTGTCACTGAGGACCACAAGGGCGCAGAATGGGATGGATCGCTTGTTGTGCCCAGTACAGCCACTGCTCAATAACTTTATTAATTTTAAATTCACTGAGCTTGTTGGGAGATAAAGCATTTCAGGAACTTGTATACATGGAAAATTATCACTTCCTTTAAACTTAAAATGTTTGACAAGCATGAAAAAGAAAAGTAGCAAATTACTTCTGGGAAAATGCAAACCAACAGCTGCACTCTCACTTCTGAGTCCGTCATACAAATCAGACCAAAGAGAAGGAAGGGAGCACCTCTCTGGTTTTTCAAGTAAAGGCAACCAACACGGTAAGTCATGCCAGCTGCACGGGACCGAAGACCGAGAACTCGCATTTCCTGACCACTGCCACGCAGAACTCTCCCGTTTCCCGTGCTAAGGCTACAACAAAAGATGGAAAACTGAGTAACGGTGTATGCAGACACAGCATTTTATAGTTTCGAAGCCACATACACATATATTATCTCATCAAACACTTAAACACACATCATCTCCCCACTCTGAGGTGAAGAAACTGAGTGCATTTTCCTGTAACTAAGATGTACAAGCTGGAACATGAACCCAAGACTTCTAACTGTAACTACATTACCTCCCTCATAAGCACATTTTAAAGGTGTCCGACACAAGGCCACAGAACAGGAGCCACGAAATGGTCGAGACCCATCATGTGTCTAATGCATGTGGGGCCAAATCACACACCTTAAGTTTACAATTAAATTTCTCCTCAAGTTTACAATTAAAATTAGAATAAATAAACATTAATAAAATGTTTTACTTTTAAATAAATCTTCACGGAGGGGCTCCTGGGTGCCACAGTCAGTTAAGCATCTGGCTCTTGATTTTGGCTCAGGTCATGATCTCATGGTCCGTGAGCTTGAGCCCCACTTCTGGCCCTGAACTGACAGCGCAGAGCATGCTTGGGATTCTCTCTCCCTCTCTCTCTGCCCCTCCCCTGCTCACGTGTGCATGCGCACATCCTCTCTCTCTCAAATAAACAGACTTTAAAAATAAATAAACCTGGGGCGCCTGGGTGGCTTAGTCGGTTAAGTGTCTGACTTTGGCTCAGGTCATGATCTCGCGGTTCGTGGGTTCAAGCCCCATGTCAGGCTCTGTGCTGACAGCTCGGAGCCCGGAGCCTGCTTTGGATTCTATGTTTCCCTCTCTCTCTGCCTCTCCCCCACTCATGCTCTGTCTACCCTTTTTCTCAAAAATAAACATTAAAAAATAAATAAATAATAAACAAACAAAGAAACAAACTTGGGGAGCCTGGGTGGCTAAGTTGGTTGGGTGTCCAACTTTGGCTCAGGTCATGATCTCACAGCTTGTGGGTTCAAGCCCCACATCAGGCTCTGTGCTGACGGCTCAGAGCCTGGAGTCTGCTTCGGATTCTGTGTCTCCTCCTCTCTCTGCCCCTCCCATGCTCATGCTCTGTCTCTCTCTGTCTCTCAAAAATAAATAAACATTAAAAAAATCTTTTTAATAAAAATAAATAAACTTTATAAATAAGTAAATAAATAAAATCTTAATGGATAACTTTGCTTTGGAGTATAAATAAATGCATTAGGGCTGCTGTAACAAATTACAACAAATTTAGTGGCTCAAAATAATACAAATGTATTATCTCCCAGATCTATACTTCTGAAGAACCCTTTCTGGGAGTTCTAGGGAAGGATCCCTGTTCTTGTCCCACCCACACTTGTTAGCTCAGGGCCCCTTCTTCCATCTACAAAGCCAGCAATGGTGGGGGAGTGCTTCCCACATTCTATCACTGTGACCTCCTCGTCAGGGCACCCCCACATTAAGGACCCCTGTGACTACACTGGGCTCACCCCAAATCCACTATACTCTCCCCATTTTAAGGTAAACTAACAGCAACCATGAGTTCCACTGAAACTTTAATTCCCCACTGCCAAGTAACAGAATCCAGTCACAGGTTCCAGGGATTGCAACGTGGCCATCATCTGTCTTGGGGGAGCAGGGGGAAAGACAGTCGCATCATTCTACAAACCAAAACAACCCAGATTAAGAGTGGATACTAATTAGGGGCGCCTGGGTGGTTCAGTCAGTTGGGTGTCCGACTTTGGCTCAGGTCATGATCCCACAGCTCGTGGGTTTGAGCCCCATGTCAGGCTCTGTGCTGACAGCTCAGAGCCTGGGGCCTGCTTTGGATTCTGTGTGTCCTGTCTCTCTGTCCCTCCCCTGCTCACGCTCTCTTTCTCTCTCTCTCTCTCTCTCTCTCTCTCTCTCTCTCAAAAATAAATAAACATTAAAAAAAAATTTTTTTAAGTGGATACTAATTAAAATTTAAACTTAATTTGGAAGTTTCACACCCACTCCTCATGAAACCATGAGGTCCATGGAGAACAGAGACCATTCATTTATTTTAAAACATTGTCTCAATTGGACATTAGAAAAACTATCTTACTTTATAATAGTATATAACAGTATACTAGTAATAATAGTATAATATTTTTATAATATAAAAATAAAGTAAAGACTCTTTACAATCAGATAGCAAAATGAAGAATCAGTCACATTCTATCTGTAACTATGACTTCATGCGTAGACTAAGTGTGACTGCTCTAACCTTTGTTTGCAGAGACTGTTTTTCCATTCCCCACTCAGGTTCACCTGTTTACTTAAAATGCACAGGGTGAAGGTCAAAGACAATGATTAACTCACTTTGTCAACTTAAACCTAGTGAACCTCAGTGAATAAGTACCAGGTAATAAGACTAAACTACTAAAACTTATAGTTCTTTCCTGCTTAAGATGTATTCTTATAACCTCACTGGACTCTGGCATCACTGTGAGGTACATCGAGAGAAATACTGCTCACATTTTTCAATGACAGCCAGAGAAAAGAGGCGATGTGGACAATCCCACAATGCACGCGCCCGGCGTCAGCCCACGAGGACCGTACTCACAACACTGGAATGGCTATGGGAAAATGAACGGTACCTATTAAGGATAGAGGGGGGAAAAAAACCTAAATTCAGTAAAAGCATCACAACACTTCCCGAGACTGCACAAGGCACATATTTCAGAGATGCTCATTAGAAAAAAATACATGACAAAAATGTGTAATTATACACTTCTACTCAAACAATAAGAAAAATCTAAATTAATCAGAATTTTAAAGAGAGTATTAAAACGAGAATCAACACTCCTACATGAGGAAAAAATGAAAATTTTACAGCAGTTTTTTCTTTTTACTTTTCTACTAATTCTGTGTAAACTCTGCAGGACTAATCAAATCAACAGAGATTATGTGCAAAAGCCCTGGAAGCTTAAATACTGCAGTAAACTTTTTAAAGTTAAAATTTACCTGTCCTCATTAAAAACTGACTGAAAAATATCACCAAATGTAAAAGCACAAAATTTCAATGACAGTGACATTTTTAGTGTCTTTATATGAATCAGCAAAATAATTATCTTTTTGAACAGAAGTTACAAACAGACTTTGAGGTCGAAATTCTTTTAAGATATACTATTTGAACTGTTCATATGTCTCCATTAATGTTAATAGAGTAACATTTCGATGCAGACAATAGTGGAGAAACTTCATTCCCTCCTCAGAATTTTTGCCTCTAGAAGTACATATAACAAAGTTGGAGGAAAGGCAGAAGGCTTGTTGATAGTGACAGGATTATTTCAAAACCCAATTATATCTGTTCATTCCCTTTTGCTTAATTAAAGCAAAAGGCATCAAAATCTTTCTCGGCAGTAATCATGCGGAAGCTGCAAAGCCCAGATCCGGTAATTAACTTAACCTTATCACTGAACTGTATTGGGTCATCCGGGTGCAGCCCAGTATCAAAGCTAAGAATCAATGCTCTCGGGCTAACATCTGAGAGTGACACAGAGATTGAATAACGCCATCTGTAAACGGACAGGCTTTGTTCCTGCCTCGCTGTGCTGGATAAATGTTCCTGCTCATAACTTTAATGTGGCAGCTTAACCATTTAATCATTGTACATTAATACATTATCAATATCATGAACATGTAACTACAAAATTACTTGTCAAAGTAATCAGATATTACAGATTTTGTGCATAAATGCAACATGGGGGATTTTGCGTATTAATTGTACACTTACAAAGAAGATATATTACAGATTTATAAACACATAGAGAGACATTTTATGCCCAGTGATGTTTAAGTTCTAGAAGAGTGTGTTTTTGAAATTTAAATGAAATCATTCCATGCTACATCTTTCATCAGATCTATGCATGGGTGATTTTAACATAGCTTGATTCAACCTAAAAGACTGATGTTTATACAATTTTCAAAAATTCAATTTGTTCAATTATGCCAATTTACTTGATATTTTATTTGTTTTCCTGGAAAATATTTCAAAATACAATAAATCATCTTTTGAATATGCATTGCTTAAGGTCATCTCTTCATTATTCCCAGTTAAGCTTAAGCATATTTTGTTATTTTCCTAAAGGATCAAACATTCTGTTGCCAAGACTTGATTTTGAGGTCTTTCACTTTCACCAAGTAAGACACTAAATCATAGGGGACGGTGATCAGCAAATTCTCTGCGACAGGCCCCGAGCCTGCTGAGGTAATGCAGCTGACAAACTTTGATGTGCTATGCCTGGGCACATTATGTTCATGTAGTGTGTACATCTGGGCACCCTTTATGGCAATGCAGCAAACAGCCACTCATTTATTCCACTCTAATTAGCACACATGTAAATCCTCACCAATCAAGCCGCGTGCGGGGTTACTGTTGTGGCAGCCATACAGCAAGCTGGCAGAACATGCGAACGAAGGACGAGAAGACACTTCTGGGCTTGATCTGAACCTGCCATCACACCAGGCAGGCTCCCCCAGAAAGGGCTGTGACCAGCTCTCCCTTTCAAAACTGATCAGGGGGCCCCAAAAGAAAAAGGTCAACAGGCAGAAGGCTGATGGGCCACAATTCTTGATTCTTTACCAGTCCTAGGAATACACCTGAAGCAACATGCTTCTCATTCACTTATATTTTTTTTCAACGTTTATTTACTTTTGAGAGAGACAGAGACAGAGTGAGGCAGAGTGCAAGTGGGGAGAGGGGCAGAGAGAGAGGGAGACACAGAATCCGAAGCAGGCTCCGGGCTCCGAGCTGTCAGCACAGAGCCCGACGCGGGGCTCGAACCCACAAACTGTGAGATCATGACCTGAGCCGAAGGTCGCTTAACTGACTGAGCCACCCAGGCACCCCTCATTTACTTAAAACCACAACAGTTGCAAGCAGAAGTCACAATTAGGTTACAAACGGGCTTTAAAACAGAGATAAAAAGCAATTCTGAAGCAAGATTGTCAAACCACAGTGCACAATAGGTATGGGATTACTAGAAAATCAGAAACGAATCCCTCTATGCCCGTGTGCCATAGGACGCAATGCCCACAAAGGCCTCTATAATCGGTAAAACAACCATCTGTTAAAAGCCAGCGTAAGTCACTGTTTCCTTTTATTAGTCATATGTTGGCATATAAATTTAAACTGATTTTTCATGCCAGATTACTAAAAACGATAATTCCATCTTTAAACATACTTATAAAAATTTTATCAAAAAAACAGCACTAGTTTGGGAATTTTTAATTTGTTTCTATTATTTCTTTCACCATGATGAAATCTTCATGCCTTTTTTAGGTAACATCACGCACAACAGTAATTTGAGAAATAAGAAAATTGTTCAAAGTTAGAAAGAACAGAGATGGTGCCAGTAAAAGTGGATGTAGTATCCACATTTAAACATGTTTTACTAGAAAGGTTTTTCCCAATGAACCTGAACTCAGGCTGGTTTTGGACACTCATTTAGCTTGCTGTGACAATTTGCATCATTGAAGCAGTGATGAAGTATGATGGAATGCGTCACACGGGCAGCATGGCACCAGGTGCAGGAGACACACACACACACACACACACACACACACACACACACACACACACACACACCCCAAAGCAGGCTCCGCCCACCCCCCAGAAGGCAGCCATTCCAGGCAGAGAAGGTCACGTTAAGTGTGTAAATGCATCAGACCACTACAAAAAGGGCACCATGTGGTTTTAAAAGGACGAGTCTTCCTCAAAAAAGCCAACGACCCCCTGACTTCTTAAAATACTGAGGTATTTTAAGGTACCTAAAATCCACTTATTAGACACTATTTACCAGGAACTCACTCTTAAGTGTTAGAAGCGTACTGAGTAAAGAGAACAAGTACTGTCTCTGTCTTCGTGGAATCCACAGCATGGTTTGGGGGGAAGACACTAAACTTGTCAACACAATCTGCCTGCACAGCTGGAGGCTACAAGTGAAGGCCAGGTGCATGTGCCAGAGGGCCTCCTCCCCGCCCCCCCACTGCTCCTGTAGGCCTTGCAGGGACCAGACTCAGTAGTCACCTCATCTGAAATAAAATTACCATGCCCACCCGTCCCCACTCTCCATCCTGTTCCCTGATTTCTGCTTCTCCAAAGAGGTGACACTACTTCGGAACACTCCCCCTTACATGGTCTTGGGTCGTGTTGATTTTGACCCTCCTAAAGATGAGGGGGCTCCGTCAGAGCAGACACACGGCTGGCTCTGTTCACAGCTGAACCCCACACCAAGCACGCATCAGGCACTGAGTAAACACGTGTTGAAGAGATGGATAAACAAAGGAACAAATGAACATTCCAATCAATACATGATATACAGAACTCTGGCTTGACCAGATCCAGGGAACATGGATCATCTCCCCTGCCAGGGCTGAAAGCCGTGGGGGTCGTTTACAGTTAACTTTAAGAATTTATTACAGATATTTGCACAATCAGGAGCAAATCACCGTCTTCACGAAGAAAACAATCAAGGTAATTCCTATGATGTCTCCAAAACAAAAGTGAAAGCTTGGAGGAAGACAAGAGAGCAATACAGAAGATGTATTTCAACATCTTTTAAGCCCACAAATAAATCCTGTAAAAATGATAATTCTATAATGATCTGATATTAAAGAATTCCTGGATTGGAATTCATTTTACCTAATTTGTCTTAAAACATATAACCACCCAACATCATAATCCAAAGCATCCATGATCATGATCAGCCACAGGCATGGAGAGATATGTACTTGAGGTCACTGAATAGGCAGGAAGATATGGAGAGACACGCAGAATTCGACACTCCCGTCTACATTAGCCCTAATTGTTAGCTGGGAAAAGAAAGCAAGAAAATGATCTTTAGTAGCTGACAAGGACACTGGCTCATAGACAAGTCAGTGCAAATAGAGTCTAAGAGATACAATATAAACTACTCTTTCATCTATAAATAGTAAGTACAGTTTTGTGTTTTATATGCATCGAGTTTCTTCTCACCTGCAAAAGAAAGTTCACATCTCACATCAAGACCTTACTTAACCTATTTTTTTTAATTTTCATATTGTCAAAAATGTCCAGTGTTTGTTTTCTTTCTATTTACAAGACACAAGCTATTAATTTTTAAATATATCCCTATCTTATTTAATCACTAATAAAGGACAAAAATACAATTTCACCAACAAAAATGAAATCTGACTTTTGCTACACTAATATGGTTTTTCCCCATAAGATAAACCATATTCAAAACAGAGCAAGCTATATGAAAAAAAAATTAACCTACATTCAAAAATACCATCTTTAATCTACAAATATACATCCGTAAGACTACAGATGTGGGATATAAGCATGAGACATTATAACTAGGATATTTATAGACTCCATCTGAAGTTGTTTTAAGGCATATAATAAATCTTAAGTTCTATCATAGAATAAATAGCATCTGGGCAACTGAGCACTTTCTGCTGTATTTCCAAAGGGCATCCTATCCGACTCAGTCAGAGGTGGCAAGTAAGTGGCTCAGGCACTGCCCCAGAGCCTTCCGTCCCCATGATGCCACAGGCAGCCTCCAGCTCTCTCAACAGACTCCACTCGTCCACTTCTAACAGAGCAGAGCAGAAATCAATCAATCCTCCCTGGGCTTAATCAAGGGTACTTTCCTGACAAGTTGGACTCTCTGAGTTTACAAAAAAACAAAACAAAACAAAAAGAATTCTCAAAACACCTTAAACATAACATTATTTATCAATCCTCTATAAACCTCCTGAGAAACTAACTCAGCATGGCATAACTTGATCAAAGTGTATTTGACATTCAATGCAATGATATTTAGGTGGCATTAAAATGCAAGTAGGGAAGGGTCGGTCTTCTAACCTAGTACTGCAGTCTGTGTGAGCTAAGGAGAAAAAGAATCTCTATGAAAAGCAAAACGTCTGCCATCAGAAAGACACACTTCTACCACGTTGGTTGTTAAAATCAAAGACGCGACAAATTACAGGAGGAGTGTACCTGCAACTGCACAGGGCCCTGCCAACACCCATCCCTTTCCTCTACTTTCTCCCAGAAAACAAAACTCTTAGTGCAGGGTCTAAGGCGTGGAGACGTTAGGCTAAAGCTGTTAATGCAAACAGCACAGCAATTTAAGCAAGAAAATGCAAATTTATGCTTCACAAAGAGTGGTCATGTCCGTATACTGGTGGCAATGCCAACACTGTTTCAGCATTTTATAGAACGGGACATTGAGCATTTTGAGAGGGACGTTTCATGGACCTGCAAACTTCCAGAGGTGGTCAACCAACATAAAATTATCAACAACTTTCTTTGGGTCCCTCTGGCCATGAACCCAGGTCTGTGTTGTGCTCAGCACCACTGAAAGTTACAGCCATACTCAGGACTACAAAAAAGAACTCCTTTTTCATTTCGTTCTCCCAATTATAATTTTACAAAATCACATCCTATTAACAGCACTATCCTGATTGGGTAGATGGCTATATAAAAGAGCTCCTTTTCCATTCCAATAAAAACAAAATCATTTCAAAGGCCTAAAGAAACCGGGCATGTTGACGTTATTAACGATATTAACTGATTAATTAATCAACATAAATGTATGTTTAGAGGCAGCTTGTGGATATTTGTTAGTACATCACTTACCAGCAGGACAGGTCATGGTAACATAACTCAGTGATGATTTTATTACTAAAACCATTACCATATTCTCTAAAAATCAATGCCAGTAGCAACCAAGTAAGGCCAACTCCTGTACTATGCACACTCACGTATCTACGTATGTCTGTGTGTGTGTGTGCAAGTATATGTGCATGTATGTATAGGTGCATGCAGGACACATTTGTTTATATGCAAATGAGATATATCTATATATAAAGAAATATGTGTATATGCCATTCTACTTTTCACTGATAAACCATTTTACCAATATATAAAACTCATTTATGTGCATTGAAAACAATGTAAATCAAAAATAAATTGATCTCATGTTAGATTTTCAAAAAAAATTCTACTCTTATTTAGAGTAGAATTCCAGGCAGAATATTTTTTTTCCATTCCAGGCAGAATATTTACTACTTTATTAAAAATCAATAAAATAAAAACTAAAAATAAAATTAAAAAATCAATAAAATATCTATAAAGAAGATATTGATAAAACTGCAATGTATTTATAAGCTTAAGATATGGGTAATACATGTCTATCTCACTTACAAATTTGAGTATTGTTGAACTGTTGTATAAAAGATGATGAAGGAGTTGCCTATTAAATCATACATTTTCGGTAACTGCCATTGAGAATCTCAGAGATGTATTTAGTAAGAAACACCAACCCAGGTGCAAATAAGACACAAGCAGCCTTCCCATTTTACATCCAAACTCGGAGCTAAGAATCCTGGACACTGAGCCGGTATCACACCAGAAAGTTGATGTCAACTGAAAAGGCGATGTAATAATATGCAAACTGCATTTAATCAGCAGCCCCTCCAAAATGTAATGCCACCTCTGATCTAATACCTCATTAGAGAAGCATTCAAAAATGGAATATTCACAGGCATGTCTCCTTTATAGATATTTTCACTATAATAATGGTAGCTGAAACGGCACCCCACAGAGGTCTATGTGCATACCAAGCTAAAACATAAGCAAATTAAACCACAAACTCTACTTTGAAGCTTGAATTTCAGGATTTACAAAATAAAGCTGATACAGGCATTTTTATTTATATATAGCGGCTTATGAAATGTATTTCCCAAATCTGTAAAATAGTCTTTTCTCTCCACAACGCAATGAAGAAACTGGGGAGGGGGTATGGAATAGGACTAGATCGGTAACAGGTTAAAGGCCAACAATAACGAAAGAAGCTGGAATGAAAGAAAAAACTGAAAAACAAAAACAGGGGCAGAAATCAGGGTCAAGTTGAAGATTAGATTCAAATCAGAAACACCATATGGAAGAAACAGCCTACATCACAACTGTTGAATGACAAGTTAGCTGTAATAGTTGTCTTCCATGGCCGATGGGGGGCGGAGAGGGGGGGCTCTGTTGATGGCTGAAAGAAGCAAGAGAAGGTTTCTGGTACTGTATTCCTGATCCTGACGCTGATGACATGGGTATATTCATTTTATGAAAAGTCATCAATTTGTACACTTGAGATGTGTGCACTTGTCTGTACGCGATATACATACACAATCACAGAAAAATTCAATCCCGAGTTCCAGAGTAGCCAGTTAGCAGTCCGTACAGGAAAACCAAAACAACACAGGATGGTTGATCTTTGCAATAAGTTACCTCACTACATGCAACACCAGCTGTTTCCTTCTGGGGAGTTGATCAGCAAACTGATTCAAAGAGGGCAAGCTGGTTCCAGCACCAAATAGCACTTATGACAATTGTCTATGGTCTCAGCCAGCTCCGAATGCCGTTAACAAAATATGTACCGTAGACTGGGCAGCTTAAACAACAGACCGTTCTTTTGTCATAGTTCTGGAGGCAATTCCAAGGGCAGGGACAAGCTTGGTCAGATTCTGGCAAAAAGTCTCGGTCCGACTTGTAGATGGCTCCCTTCTCACAGGATCCTCATGTGGGGGTGGGGACAAGACTGACAGACAGAAGGAGGAAGGGGGAGGGAGGGAGGACCACAAGCTGTCTGGTGCCTCCCCCTGCAAGGACACTAATTCCATCCTATCAGGGCCCCACCCTTAGGACTTTACTTAATCTTAAATTAACTCTTTATAGATCCTGTATCCAAAACTACAGTCACACTGGGGATTAGGGCTTAAAAATTTGAATTTTGGAAGGATGCCATTCAGACCACAGCATCTACTAAATGCCTGGCACCATTAGAATACCAGTAACTATTTTTTAAGATTTGATAGATGATTTTAGTAGAAAAAATTTAAAAAAGTACAGGTTCCAGAAGCAAAACAGTAATGTCACCTTTGAGATGAACAAAGTCTAAAATCCTAGGTAGACAACAATCACATGTTGTCACGGCTGTGCTCCTCCTTTCCGAGAGTCGACTCTCTCTACCACTGTAACCAACACGGGTGAGGGACCAAGCGTCCTCTCTTGTCACGGAAACAGCTCACCATTTGGAAGGATGAAGGTAAAGCTGAAAAGAATGGCCTCTGAGAGAAGAGAACAGAGTTCCGATGCAAGGGAAGGGGCGAGGTAAGGCTTCCGGAGAGAGAACTGGGGAAGGACCAGAGGCAATCAGAGGGCACAGTTATCTCCACGTGCCCCCGCGACGGGAGCCTGGGGGAGCATGACAGGTGCTGATGGTCCCGTGCAGTGACATCACACTTCTGATACCCTTACCAAAAGCGTGGGTTCAGCAGTTTTCCACCATCTCAGACAGTGATACAGACAACCCTGACCTAAAGAAAATGCCAAATATGTGGCAGTATAGAAACCGCTCATGGTAAACTAATTAGATGGTTTTTATCTAGAACATTTCTCCCAAGAAAGCAAAAGGAAAGGACTTTAAACTCAGGCATACTATGTAATTTACTTTAAAATTTACTTTACAAAGAAGACTTGGGGATTTAGAAAATAGTGGCGTATTCAATTTAGTAAACCTCAAGAAGTAGAATACTTCTCACTCAACAGACCATATTTTACTATCCAAATGCCCTTAGAAAATGGGATTATAAAGTATACATGAATTAAAAACTTTGACATATCCAGCATATTTTTTATTTAAGTGTGGTAACAATGGTTATGCTACAGGAACAAAGTGCTAACTTCACTGTAAATGACAGAGGCAATGACAATTTAAATTAGAAACTCACATTTTAGGGGCAACTTTCACTTAATTTACTAAGAGGACCAAATGCATATAATTTTCTCTCAAGAGAACCAACTCTCACAAATCACCTCTAGTCTTTCAATAAAATAAGTATGGTACAATGTTAGAAAACCTGTGTTGCAGTACAGGCTCTGTTATGTAAAATGGGATTTATATACCTTTTAACATTATCATTGTAAAAATTCCCACATAAAATGGGAGAACTACACCACATAAACCTACCTAAGAACTGAAAAATGCCTGCTTAGATTTATCCAAATCTAACAGATTAAGGACCAAAAGCAGCGTGCGGGGTAGTAAGAATTCCCTCCTACAGCAGTCACTAGAGCACGTCACTTTATTTAGGGGCCTCCTGAAATAGCACACAACAACTGTTGTCTCCATTCCTTTACTAATAAATGCAACTGCTCACCTGCACGTGGATACCAGGGGACATTTTAAAAATCTCAAAACTGCTCAAAACGCTTTAGACAAAGTTCAGGTGTCATCAATCTCCTTAAAAGGACTACTCGGAGGGCTCACGTGGGGCCTTTCCTCAGGTAACGGCCCGTGTACCACATGCGCCTTGTACAGCCATCCTTAGGTAACGGACCCGTGTACCACACCCCGACCTACAGCCGTCCCTCAGGCCCGTGTACCACACACCGACGTACATACGGCCGTCCCTCGGGTAAGGGGCCCGTGTACCACACCCCCAACGTTTTTCTTTAGTCACTCATTTTAACTTTTACCTCTAACAAAAAAAACAAACAAACAAAAAAAAAAAGCGTTCATAATGAGAGTAAAAACAAATCCCGCACAACTCCAGGCACACGTGCTCACACGTTCACTTACACTTGGGTACACGCGTCCCATCTCACCTTTATGGCGCAATGCACAGGGAAACGTGTTCGATCCCACTTGAAACTGAGCCCTGACGTATTTCAAATGTGGCCAGTGCTAGAACACTAAAAATAGACTCACAAATAATACCAAAAGGCCCTGGGAGAGGAAGGTGAAGGAAAGGGGGAGGGACGCAGCACGAGGGACGGAGAGAGGCGCCCACATTGTCCCTCAAGCACATGGCACCTCTTTATAGAAGGTGCGCTGCCAATGCAATCAACCCAAACCTTTCCAGAGCCCTTGCACCGTAAAGGCAGCTCTCTATAAACACTGGTGTTTGTTATTTGTGTGTGTGTGTTGGGGGGGGCGGGCGGGGGGTGGATGAGGGCAGAACAAACAGCATGGAAAGAGAGGTGAGCATACTCTTTACCAACTTCTACCCCCACCACCAATTAGGCTCCCTCTATGGCCTCATGAAACCTTGGGCATGCTTCGGGAATGATCATACCATACTATTTTAAGATGATCAGTTTATGGCTTTCTGCACCAAAACCGTACATTCCGGAGTCAAAGTTCAAAAAGCTCTATTGTTCTTTGTGTGCTGAGTCCCGGCAAAGTGCCCGACACCTGACACAAGATCATGTCTATGGCACAGGTGACCAGACAGATGGACGGACCTAGGAAGGCTCCACTTGCATACTGAACTATACAGAGCGCTCCTTCCCAACAGTAGAGCCTGCTCAGTCTAAAACATGCACACATCAAGCACGCAGGCATAAAGAGCGTGAACAATGGGACAAGAGACAAATGGCTACTTCAGCTGTGCTCTTTATCAGTCTGCATGTTAATATGTCCAGCTTAGTTAAAATAGAACATATACTTAAAAATCTGTTTTTGTGTAATCACATTAAATTTTTTTAAATGGATATTTTCTTAAGCTTAAATATCCTCAGCTGTACTTAATATTGATTTGTAGGAAGTTCCTGGAGTTCAAAACTTTAGTAACTATTATTACTGTGGTCCTGCATCCATTTAAAAAGAATGGGGGGGGGGGGGAATCTTATCAAACAAAATAACAACTCTTTAGGCCTTTGTCAATTGAGTGAATTTTTTTTAAATATTTTTTTAATGTTTATTTTTGAGAGAGAGAGAGAGAGAGAGAGAGAGAGCTAGTGGGGGTGGGCAGAGAGAGAGGGAGACAGAATCTGAAGCAGGCTCCAGGCTCTGAGCTGTCAGCACAGCTCCTGACTCGGGGCTCGAACTCCCGTACGGTGAGATCATGACCTGAGCCAAAGTCAGACGCTTCCCCGACTTGAGCCCCGCAGGTGCCCCATCAATTGAGTGCATTTCTGCCCTGCTGACCTGCACAGTGGACAAATAAATGTAATCAAATATGCTGATGTGATGCCGGCACTTACTAAAAAAAATAAAAATAAAAAAAAAAAAAACCTGGATTTTTTTTTCCTCTGTAGCTATTTGTCTTATCAAGGATTTTACTCTATGATAAATCGTATAACCATTAAAAATCGTAGACCATTGACTTGTGCCTTAATTCAGACATGCTGAGCTCTTCAAAATAAATGTTCCAAAATAGCATACACTGCAAATTGCAATTCTAATATAAAACAAATGTTTAAAATGTTAGCATCTTTCCTGAATATAGTATAGTGTATTAATTGTTGGTCTTGGTAATGTAGCTTATTAGTTTTGCATAATTTAAGTTTTAATTCATCGTTTAATTTTTAATTAAGTAGGGGTTTTTTTCTCAAGCTTTGTGCTTATATGCTGGCCGTGAAATGTGGCATATATAAAACAATTCTATGGCATGAATATATGACAGTACCATGTATTATATGACTTCTCTATGATCTCAAACATGAAAACAATTGTAATAGTTCATATTCTAAAAAAAAAAAAAGCAGTCATTTTAATTTAGCATTAATACTTAAATAATTTAAGCTCAGAGACAATGCTTAAAAAAACTAAAGACCTAAACACAAAAGTAAAACCAAATCACTTCCCCTACAAAGAATTCCTTCAGATTTTAGTTAAAAATAACTAATCTTTTCTGGAATATCATACTCCATATTCAAAGCTAATTTGTATTTGATTTTCCTATGAAAACTATGGGGACCCATATGGGCATATGTGCCAGACGATACCCAGTCTCCTCAGAGGAACAGAAGAGAATATACAAGATTGCCCACCTAATAGAAAATGGAAAAGCTAATGAGAATAGAGAAGGATCCAAGAAAGTGATGAGGGAAATGCTAACTTCCATGTCAACTTATGAGTTTGGATAGAGGTCCAATTAAATCTTTAAAGTTATTATTAAAGCAAGGGCTCTACAGCAAGGCTCTCTCCTTTAGCTGCCTCCAAAGACAAAGCTCTCCAAAGCAGCACTGTTAACAGACTACAATGTCTCATCATCTGCAGACCTTTTTTGAAAAAAATTTTAAAGCACATTTTAATAAACTCTTCTAGGTTATCATTTCATACAATATAATTTTTAACTGTGCCTTTATTTGGTTTTTATGTGTTATACAGCCTCAATATGATGAAATTAGAAAAGAATGTCAATAAAGGAAAATTAACAAAAAGAGTCTGATGAATGCTTGTAATATCATGCCCCACCTCCAAATTACCTTGAGAGCACACACATTTGCGGCCACCCTCACCAGGAGACCAGAACACTGGGGGTGGGATCTACCTGTTTCCATATGACTAGCACATCACAAAACCTCTCCCCCACTCCCACCAGTTTTGATAATATTAAAATCACACATGTGCACGCGCGCGCACACACACACACACATCCCTACCACGTATTTGTTTGCTTTCTCCTTGGAAACAGAATTGCCAAGAAAAGTTCCACGGAGGCCTTTTAAGATCAATAGTTTCACAGCTAAAGGCAGAGCTATACTCTAGTAACTGCTCAAAATAAAAGAGATGTGCAGCCACTTAGTTCCTTTCTCTCCCTGGGGACCTTTCTAACATTGGCTAGAACATGCATGTACCACTGTCAAAAAGACAAGCTGCCCAAGTCAGAGTGGTTTCCTCCAGAGGACAGGTACTTTCATGTTTTAAATTATGCATTTTGTTCATTGTTTGACTTCGTATGATCATGATATTTGGAGGAAGGGGGAAAAAACGAGTTTTTTTTAAAGGAGGGGATTGATTAAAAGACTTGTTGAAGTAGCAGGCCAGTAAAGCTGGCTGTGTAGGAGGCACATGTCTCTGCCCTGAGCAGGGCCCTTCTTCTAAGCCACACCACCTGCATCCTTGCTCTTGGAGATATGACCCACACAACAGTCAAGGTGACCACTTCTGCACAGGAGTCCTCATGGACCAGATCTCTAAGTCATCTCAAGTATCCCGCAAGGTACTCTGGGGTCACTACGTAACTACCAAATAACCAACTGAAATCTTACATACACAGGAGATCCTAACCAGAAGACCATATCTTCCCTTCCCATCCACATAAACATAATATCACACTAAACGCACATATACATGTGTAGATGTATTTTACCAGTTTGTAAAATAAGCCAGCAAACTAGAAATTATAAAAAGAAGATCAGAGAAAGGGTAGAGTACCACAGCTGAAAAATAACCTAGTACCAAGACCCTTGGAAAAATAAAGAAGCAAAAGGTACAAAAACTGTACTTTAGCACGTACACACTTTAGGCAGGACACCACTGCCACTGTTTTATATTTCAGCACTTGCCCCAATCTCTCCCATATTTGCATGGTGACTCCAAAAAGAAGGAAACAGGACATTCACCCACCAAGAATTAATGAGATATTCCCCTCAAGGAAAGGAGCATAGATGTTAAAACAGGCAAAAAAAAAAATAAAAATAAAAAAGCCAATTTCTGTAATCATATTAATATCTAAACTTTTCTAACTCTTCCACATCTCCTATCCCAGAGCAACTCTTATAAGCAACCTGACAAATATGGAAAACAAAGAGAATCAACAGTAGCTCAAAATGGCAAATGACATTGACCCAGACTTGTATAACTTCTTTGAAAAACAGTACAGGGGAGCCTGGGTGGCTCAGTCGGTCAAGCATCCGACTTCAGCTCAGGTCACGATCTCGCGGTCCATGAGTTCAAGCCCCGCGTCGGGTTCTGGGCTGATGGCTCAGAGGCTGGAGCCTGCTTCCGATTCTGTGTCTCCCTCTCTCTCTGCCCCTCCCCGTTCATGCTCTGTCTCTCTCTGTCCCAAAAATAAATAAACGTTAAAAAAAATTAAAAAAAAAAAAAAAGAAAAACAGTACAAAAAAATCTCAAAAAGAAATTTGATTTGCTTACATTCAGTGTAGACCAAAAACCAAATTCCTACAGTTTCCTAACTATCTCAGGATCATCCTTCTGTAAAATGAAAATAACAGTAACAGATCCATCAATGTCATGTGTTACTTAGAAGAACATATGAAGTGGCATTATACAGAAGGACTGTGTAACTCTGAAGTATCTTAAAATACTTGCTTTTCATTATCAAACAGACATGCAGACTGATACAGGTTCAAGAATTATAAAGTAAAACAATTAACCTTCCAGCCATGATGGAGCAACTTGGACCCACTGTAAACAAGTAAAACATTGGACAAAATATCACAAAACAACTATTTTCAGATGTTGAACAATGCACAGAAAAGGACTGTGAGCCCCGGGAAGAGAAACAAAGGAGATGCCATCTATGACAACTTTGGATTTATGCCAAGCAGCAACCTCACGACCACAGTGCAGGGACCCACGTACAACACTTAAGAGTCTCACTTCCTACAGGAGACAGAGAGGAACCAACCGGAATTTGACATTCAGGGAAGCACATGTGAAAAGAAAGTTGACCAAAGAAATAGTTCTAAAACTCTTAACAGTAGTTCCACAGATCCCTGGCTAAACACCAAAGCCAAACGTGAGTGAAGTAAAATTCCTTGAGAAGGCCAAAAAAAAGCAAAAACCGGAGCTATAAGCAAAACGATTCACAGCAATCACATGAAGTATGGAAATCTTTAGGTTCTGACAAGGAACAGCCAGCCGAAGCATTTGGGAGACACAAATGGCATACCTTAACATTGGGCTAACCTTGCCCAAGAGTGAGCACAATCAAGGATTTGAAAACAAACCCCTAAAGGATCAAGATGATTCTCTAGTGACTCGGCTGACTATTGGAAGTAAGTACAACATTATTTAAAGGAACACTACAAAATAAACCACAAAATGACACAGAATTTACAATATCCAAAATCCAATCAAAGTTACTAGACGTGCAAAGAAGCAACAAAAAGGAACCCATAAACAGAAAGACAAGTAAGTCAATACAGGCAAATCTAACTATTATACAGAGATAGAATTAGCAAGCATATTCCTTAAAACAGCTACTATAAACATGCAAGTGAATTTAAAGAACTTTTTTTTTTAATGAGAATACTGGAGGATTAAAATAAATCTGAAAGGAAATGAGGAGAGACTCAGCAATCTGTCAGACAATATCAAACAGGCTTACATACATACAATTAAAATTCCAAGAGAAGAGCTCAAGGTGGGTAGAATAAGGAAGAAAACAGAAAAAAATATCTGAAGAAGTAATGACCTGAAATTTTCCAGATTTGGGGGGGAAAAAGAATCCATCCACAGATCAAAGAAATGTAACAAATTCCAAACAGAATAAACAGAAAACAGAAAAGAAAACACACCAAGGTACATCAAAATATAATTGCTGAAAAGCAATTTTAAAAAGAAAACGTTAAAAGTCAAAAAATAATGATCTATATCTAGAGGAACAAAAAGATTTTTCATCAGAAATAACAGAGAACAGAAGATAATGACAAAACACATTTAAAGAAAATAAAAACTCTCAACCTAGACTTCTATATCTAATAAAATCTCCCTTCAAAAATGAAGACAAAATGACTGGTAGACAAACCAAAGCTGGGAAAATTAATCACCTGCAGACATAAACCATAAAAAAGGAAATTCTTCTGGCAGAAAGAGAATTATACAGGATGGAACTGCAGATTTAAACAAAAGAATGAAAAGCACCAGAAATGGTACCTAAGGGTATATATTATAGATTTCATTTTAATATTTGATTTATTTAAATGAAAATTACTTGCAAGGTTTTGTGGCATTTTTAACATACATATAAATTTAAATGTATGGCAATAATAGCAAAAGATAAAGGTAAACAGTAAATAAAAACATTTCTAGTGTAGGTCCTTCCACTTTACATGAAGTATTTTATTATTATTTGAAGTTAAAGATCCTCAGAGTTAAAAACTCTGGAGCAATCACAAAATAACAGAGCAAGGAAATTTAACCAAAAAGCCAACAGTAGAAATCAAATGGAGCCCTAAAAAATACCCAATCCAAAAAAGTAAAAGATAAAAGCAGGAAAAACGAGCAAAGACTATGTGAGACAAAGAACAAGATGGCGGATTATAGTTATGAAAGATATTATCAGGACAAAAATGCAAGACTCAACTATAATACAACAAAGGACATCATACAGATAAATGCAAATCAAATGAAAGCAAAAGTATTTAGAAACATATACCACACTAACACTAAGCACAAGACAGCTGGAGGGGCCACATTAATATAAAGAAAAGCAAAAACACTTCGAGGCAAGGAGTATTAACACAAGAAAGATCATTTCAAAGACATAAAAGAATCACTTCAACGAGAAAATATAACAATCCTAAATGCAGACGCACCTAACAACAGAGGTTCTAAATACATGATGCAGAATCTGACAGAATTCAAGGTAGTTACACATACACTTCAGTCTTTATTGGTCTAAGGGTGATGGATGTCAAACATTCAATCAAAAATCACAACACATAAAACAGCAAGAAAAAAAATCTCTGGGATGCCATAAAGCAGGGCTTAAAAGGAACTTTGAACCTTTACATGCTTATAATTAAGAAAAAGAAAAAGAGAAAAAAAAAAGAAAAAGAAAAAGAAAAAGAAAAAGAAAAAGAAAAAGAAAAAGAAAAAGAGAAAGAGAAAGAGAAAGAAAAATCAATCTAAACTTCTATCCTAAGAAACTGGAAAAAGAACAGCAAATTAAACCTAAAGTGGAAAGAAATATATTAAAAACAAAAAAAGTAGAAATCAATGAAATTTAAAATGAACAGAGAAAAGGCAATGGAACAAAAGGCTGATTACATGAAAAGCTCAAGAAAATAGGCAAATTTTTTGGCTAAACTGATCAGAAACTGTGAAGTGTTATTGAAATAAAAGTATTATAATTTTTAGCTGTAAAAACAAAGATCTATAACAGCATAAAGAATATTGCTTAGGGGTGCCTGGGTGGCTCAGTCAGTTAAGCATCTGACTTCAGCTCAGGTCATGATCTCGTGATTCCTCAGTTCGAACCCCACGTTGGGCTCTGTGCTGACAGCTCAGAGCCTGGAGCCTGCTTCAGGTTCTGTGTCTCCCTCTCTCTCTGCCCCTCCCCCACTTATGCTCTGTCTCTCTCTCTGTCTCTGTCTCTCTCTCAAAGATAAATAAATGTTAAGATTAAAAAAAAAAAGCATATTGCTTATAAAAGACTTAAGTATTAACTACATTCATGGTAAAATTAAAACAAAGTTTAAAAAAACACTTTTTAAAGTTTTAATTAAAAAGTTCAACTTTGATCTTGAAATAGCAAGTGTGGAAAGAGGTGTTAACATTGGTTTTAAAAGTTGTTTGTAAGTATCTAAAAGATGAACAAATACAAGCACAGTTTTTAATTAAAAGACTTCCCCTCAACATACAATACTGAACTAAAACAGTTCTAACTGAAAACCAAGAATTTGGCTCCAAACAAAAATCAAAATAGGTCAAAAAGTCATTGAATAATCAAGGTAAATAAATGAATAGTATTATGTATTATATATCATAAATGAATAATAAATAAATAAATACCAATCTGCCCTAAACCAATCACATGATAGTAGAAGAAAATACTAATGAAATGCTAGCTAAAATAAATGGGATGATGTCCAAATGGGGAAGACATTTTTTCCTACAAATGTACGATGTCCCATTTCATCAAAGGCCAAAAAAAAAAAAAAAATTACAAATACTTTATATCTCTGAGGTATAGATACTTTCCCCAACATTCTTTCTGATTTTCAAAATCATAACATATAATCAAATGTCCTAATGGCTAAAATGTCAAGTTTAAAATTTCTTGGCAAAATCAAGAAATCAAGTAAATGAAACTGCTCATGTTGGATAACATTCTCCTAAATTGTCTTCTCTTAATTCTAGTAAGATGAGTAGTGTGGATTGTTTTAATATTATTTTCCTTAAGATCTCAAGATATCATGGAGCTAGTTACATTTTTCTAACCTTGTTTGTTTTATACGTGTTTCCTTGTAAAAAAAAAAAAAAATTGTTTATCCACAAGTCCTCTATTAAGGGTCTGTGGCATCGAAAATTTCCCGTAAAGAAGGCAGGCAACATAATTTAACAAGGAAACTATTTATGCCATTATACACAGGGGAACTTTTTCTTTTTAATTTTAGCATAATTAAGCAGTATTTCTATTGAGAAATATTGATCCAAGATATATTACAAGTGTTTGACAATCAAACAGCTTGTTTTCCGGAGGTAAACCAGGCAAAACTATCACGAAGCCAGGTTAAGTTTTTCACAGTATGTCCTTTTGGTGCCTGTTTCTACATTTCACTATACTGCTCTCACAGCTTGGTGCCCCGTGTCCTCACGATGACATCTGGATGAGGTTCCCACCATGGCAGCATCCCACCTGGGCCCACTTACGCCTGAACCTGTCCTGCCCTATCTCTCAAGCCCCCAGCTGTTATCTGCCATCACAACCTACAAATACCACGTCTCTGAAAAACTAAAGAATATTAAGGTCAGAACAACATAATGATTTATGCTTCCTTTGTAAGATATTTTCCTCTCGACATAGGCAACTTCAGCTCCTGAGGCAAGCCAGGGAAAGGGACTCCTAAAGTGGAAGCTTTCCGTTCTCCCAAATCATACCATACACGACAATCCATGTGATTTGACTAAATGGCAACACTGCTTAGAGACTTGCAAAACATCACACTACAACCCCCAACACACAAACACAAAACGCTGAGTTTATATAGCATCAGTAGCAGAGTCAAGAGATTTGGACTGTTCCTTCATATTGCCACTAGTCAGAAACTTCAAGCAAGCACTTTTCAGGTCTGACTCTCGGTGACTGCATCCACAGTGCAAGGGGAGGAGACGCTCAAACGACTCTGCAAGCTACCAACAGTAACGATATACTACCAAGTGTTGGTGTAACAGTCTTTACAAAGGACTACTAGAAGTAACACACCATAGCACGTGGGTCACATGACACATTCTTACACAGCAGCAATTAACTAGTGAAAATTAAAACTGTTTTAACGAATCGTTTACAGTAGGACCAACAAAACCACGAAATACTTCTATATAAATCTAACAAAGTACATGCAAGATCTGTATTCTGCAAGCCACAAAACACGGACAAGAAATGAAAGGCCTAAATAAATATGAAGACAGATTGCGTTCATAGATGGGAAGATTCAATAATGCGAAGATGTCAATTCTCTACTAGAGTCCAACAGACTCAATGCAAAACATAACTGAATCATCTTATGCAATGCATACTTCACACAATATTAAAAAAATTTTAACTCAAAATGGATCACAAGTCTTAATGGGAAACCTAAAACTTGTATAAAAACTTTCTATTAAAATAATAGAAGACAGGGGGCGCCTGGGTGGCTCAGTCGGTTAACTGACTGACTCTTGACTTCGGCTTAGGTCATGATTCTAGGGTTGATGAGTTCAAGCCCTGCATCGGGCTCTGTGCTCTCAGTGCAGAGCCTGCTTGGGATTCTCTCTTTCCCGCTTCTCTCTCTGCTCCTCTGCTCTCACGTGCACATGGTATGTCTCTTAAAAATAAACTTTAAGAATAAATAAATAAATATATATATATATACTTACACATATTAAAAAAATAAAAACTAGAAGACAAGTCTGCATGACCTCAGGTCTGGCATTTAGTTTTCAGACACAAAATTAGAAGTACAAACCATAAAAGAAAATACTGACCAACTGGATTTCATCAAATTAAGAATTTCTGCTGTTCAAATAAAACAGGTAAGAGAATGAAAACACAAGCCGCAAAATATCTGCAAAACACATATCTCATAAAGGACTAATACCCAGAATACAGAAAGAACTCTCAAAATTCAGTAAGAAAATAACCCAAATTAATAAGCTGGGCAAAAGATCTGACACTTCACCGAAAAAAAAAAAACTGGTAACAAGCACATGAAAAGGTCCTCAATGTATTTAGGCAGGAAGGAAATACAAAGTAAAACCACAATCAGATACTAAATGCAGACCTAACAGACTGGCTAAAACAAAAATTCTGACAGTACAAAGTGCTAATAAGGCTAGAAGCAACGTTCTAGTGGTAATACAAGATGGTGAAGCCACTTTGGGAGACCATTTGGCAGTTTCTTATAAAGCTAAACACATGGCAGGACCTTGTAATCTCATTCCTAGTATTTACAAGGATGAGATTTATATCAGTTTTGTTCATAATCTCCAAAAACTGGAAACACTCCATATATCCTTCAACTTGGGAGTGTATAAAGAAACTGGCGTATCCGGACCACGGCATACAGCTCATCTGTTTAATCGTACCCCCCAACTTTTCCTGATTTTCACTATATCACATTTTGATCTGCTTCCCACTTCATTATCAAGGTTACTATTAAGCTATTAGAAATTTACCTCAAAGCTGAAGTGTTCTCGTTTACATTTGTTAGTTACCATTTCAACCGAGCTGGCAACATAGTTTGAACTCTGCAAATCACATCTGATGCCGTACCTATATTTACCATTTATTTATTGTGTGTTCTTTTGACTAGTGAGCATTACATTCTGTCTACAACGTACAACTGAGAAAAAAGCTTCTAATGGGTCTATTTTCAAGGGCAATCACCGCTTTATGTAAGACAATGACCTCCTCCAAGGGTGTAACTAAACTGGAAGAGTAAAGAGGTTGAGAAGCCATGTGGAATTTTGTAGAATTCACAGAGAAACAAATGTTTCCTAAAAGATTATTTTTGGTGATCTTAAAAAAAATTTACTAAAGAATTTATGAAAGTCCAGGTCATTTCTATTATCCTTCTAAATTAATTTGTTTAAAAGCCTGATCTTTTAAATTCAGAAGAATAATGTATATTTAAAGTATTCTATAATTACTATAAAAGTATTAATTAACAGTAGTAAGAAGAATAAGCTATCTATGCACTATAAATATAAGGCAAAAAAATCATTTTCATGACATTTCTGAAACCATATGGTGTTAGGTGGGTCATAACATTAGTACTTTTCTTTGAAACCTTATATAATTACTAATCTTTTTAATTTTTAAGCTGGGTATTGACTTTGTAATAAATGAATGCAAGTAAAATTCCAAATCTGAAACAGTCTGAGTTATACTGACCATTAGCACTAATTTACAAAGAGACATATATAGATATTGCTTTAATAGTACCTTGAATTATCTTTCAGTTTAATGCCTTATATAATGCCACAATTTTTCATAAGGCAAAGATACACATATAACTATTTCTACCTGATTTCCAAAACGATTAAAGGGTAATATAATGAATCTCTTTATTCAGATGTGACCCTTTCAACAAAGCCCTTGCTCATAATGCTCTAGGCTTTGCAGCACCAGTTCCCCCTTCCCCCAATCTTCTTACCTGCTTCCCAACCCTAATTCTCATCCTTCGCATTGTCTGTGTGTCCCACTAGACTCTAAACTCCATGAGAACCAATGGTTCTGTCTGAATTGTTCATTAGTGTATCCTCAGCATTTACAATGGTACTAGCATCTAGTAAGTGCTCAATAATTATTTTTTAAATGAAGTATTTTAAACATTACATACTATATGTAATACATACAAATTATCACTTTATTAACTGACGTTACCAATTAGAGAATTTAAATGTCTATGATTAAAAAACTTTTAACTGTGTTTAACCACCATTTTGCAAATATGTTTTCTCATGGGAACTTTTTTCTCACTGAACATCTACAACAACATGACTATAGTTTTAGAAAAAATGGTTTCCACTCTTTTTAATAAAGGGTTGGGGCCAGAATGTGTCACAGACTTAATTCCATGTCAATGGAATTTTTTTAACTTCCCAAGTTGTGAACAACCATGACAGATTTTTAAATAAAGAGGAGACAGAATTAGGCATGGGTTTTACAGTCAGTGGACAGAACTGGACCAGAGACAGAAAAAAGGAAAAGAGAGGAAGCAAAAGGGAAAGGCCAGGAAAGGATGATAAAGATCTGACCTTGGGCAGTGGCAAAGGGAATGGCCAAACATGATGACAAGTTTACAGAAAACATAGGCAGATGTAACCTTGTGCTGGGTGGCCAGGAGCACTTGCGTCACAGGGTTTCACGAAGTTTCTACCGTGAGTAGGTCACACATTAGTATAAACTGGGAAACAGAGGAGACAAAGATTTGAGAATATATGATACTTCCTTTGGTTTACATATTGACTTGGAGAAGAACATAGACTATTAAGGGAGAGAATTCTGTACCCAGATTCTCCAGAAAGAAAGTTTAGGAATATAAAAGAAGAACCAAAGTTAGAATTCTAGAAAAAGTCAAAATTCAAGGAAGCAAAGTAAAACTAAAAGCAGTCCCAGTGAATGGAAGGCTGGCCTCTTTGTTGATATTGTGGCCATATCCATACATGACCCACTTGACAGAAAAAATTAAAATGGAATTTTAAGTGCACCTAATCCAGTGTACTTTTGAAAATGCCGTTGGAAACCAGTGAACAAACAAAACCCAAAGATCCTTGTGCTAAGAAGGGTCAGATGACAAAACATAACAAACAACAAATAGTATAAATAAATAAATTACAGGCTAGGTTAAATCATGATCAGTTCTGTTGGGGAAGGAGAACAGGAGAAGCTGAGGATAGGCTGAGGCTTAAGTAAACTGGGTAGGCAGAGCTTATGTCACTGTGAAGGTGACATCTGGGTATGGCCAAGGGAGGTGAAGGAGTCGGACAAACAGGTATCTGGGTGAAGAACATGCTGGTGAGTGTCACCACTAGGGCTCACACACATAGGAGACAACGTGCTCTGAAAGAAGCCAATGTGGCAAGGAGCAGAGTTGAGCCAGGTGGGGTGCAAGAGGAGGCAGGGCCAGAGAGACATGGGGTTCAAGATCATGGAGGCTCTGCATAACACTGTGAGACCAGCTGTCCCTTGGAGGGAAAATGGAACCAGCACAATGTGACACGACCTGAGTACGTTTTTAAAGGAGCAAAATGGCCAAAGAACGGAGAACAGACCGCAGAGGGTCAGCAGTAGAGGGGGTAGAGCCACCAGGGAGCATCACAGTGACCCCAGAGAATGCTGCCGCCACCACAGGGTGAGGAATAGCCGGACTCTGAATATGTGGAGCATTGGGCTGATCACACATCCTCATACGGGTGTTTTAATATCCACATATCAGACATCAGCTCTGGGGGAGAGAAGTGAAGATGGCAGAGAGGCATGGAGACACTGAGCTTGCCTCCTCCCTGAAACATAGCTAGATCAGCACCAAACCATTCAGCACACCTAGAAAATTGATCTGAGGATTAACACAACAATCTGCAAAACTTCAGCCACAAACCTCAGCAGGTACGCGGTGCAGAGAGGTGAACTAGAGGAGGGAATAACTGCAGAAGGTAGAGAGCTGTTTTTGTGGAGAGAGGACAGAAAAAGAAAACGAGGGAGAGTGTGGCTCATCAGGATCATGCAAAAGAAAGTATCCCCCAAAAGTAGCTGGAGAAAAAAGAGACAAAAAGTGAAAACACTCGCAGGGGACTGAACAAGAAATCTATTCCCCAAAACCACGGACAGGAAGGAGAGGGTTTCAATACCACCAGGATTCTATAAACAGAGGAACACAGTTTGAAGTTCTGGAGCCCAGTGCCTGGCGGTGCTCTGGTGAGGAAGCAGGGCAAAGCCCCAGGAGCAGGCAGCGGGGTCTGAGAGGTCTGTGTGCCACATGGGGAGTAGCGGTTCCCCTAGCTGGAGTGCACTTGGAGAGGCCATGTGACCTCCCCACAGGCAAAGACCCCAATAAAACTCAGAGAGCAGCCACATTCGCTGGTCTTGGGACAAAGCCACCAGAGTGCAGGGAAACCTGGTACCAGCTGTGTGTCGCAATTGGCCATAATCTCTAAACCTCTGCCTCTGCGCCATCACATGAACACTTCCGGGGGTGAGCCAGCACCCAGCCATTGCTCAGGGAGAACCTCTCCCAGAGGGTTGGCATGGGTGCAAGCAGCAGGGGTCCCTAAAATGTGGGGTTTTGAAACACAAACCCATCAGATATAAACCTCTGGAGGGAGGTGCCACCTGACAGGCCAACAGTCTGGACACGGACAGGGTAGAGGCGAGAGTGGACACAGGCCTAAGATAAAGGAGGGGTGCTTGAACAAGGGTGGGTGAGAGCAGAAAGTTCCTCCCCCAACACTAGGGAGTTGGGAGAAGCCATTTCCACCTCTCCTGCACACGCACATGCGCACCACACTGATCCACCCCAGTAAGCTAAGCAGCACCACCTAGTGAACAAGGGAGCTGTTAGACCAAGCCCCACCCAACTGCAACCTCCCAGCACATCCCCCAGCAGACCAGCACAAGTCCCTCCACCTGCTTATTGGACAAACTACAGAGTGCTTCACTGTTTAGTTCTAGGGGAAACTGGATGTAACTTCATTCGGATTTCATTCTGTTTGCTAGTTCACGTATTTGTTTTCTTTGTTTCTGTTTTTGCTTACATCGTTTTTTTCCTTATTTTTTCCTTTTTTTTCCCCCTTTCATTTCTTCCCCATTTTTGGATCCAGAAAGAAAAATTGGATTATTATTTTTATTTACTTTTTTTTACTTTCTTTTTATTTTTTTTACTTTATTTTCATTTTTTATTTTTTTACTTTAATTTTTAAATTTTTTCTTACCTCTTTTGTCTTTTCCTTTTTTCTCTATTCTAGCAACCTTCTTTCAACAAGCAGACAAAAACAAACCGATTTAGCTTACATTATTTGATTTTCTGTTTTGTTTTTAATTTTTTTAATTTTAATTTTTAACTTTATTAACTTCTTTCTTCCTCCAGAATGACAAAATGAAGGAATACACTCCAAAAGAAAGAAGGGGAAAAACTGACAGGCAGGGACTTAACACAGATACAAGCTCTTAAGATGTCTGAACTAGAATTTAGAACCACAGAATACTAGCTGGGGTTGAAAAAAGCATACAATCCCTTTCTACAGAGATAAAAGAAATAAAATCTAGTCAGTACCAAATTAAAAGTGCTATAACAGAGATGCAATCTTGAATGGATGCCCCAATGATAAGGATGGATGAAGCAGAGCAGCAAATCATATAATCAGAAGACAAAATTATACAGAATAATGAAGCAGAAAAAAAAGAGGGAAACAAAGGCAAAAAAGCATGATACAAGATTTAGAGTACTCAGTGACTTATTTAAAAGGAATAACATCCAAATCACAGAAGTCCCAGAAGATGAAGAGAGAAAAAAAGGAGAGGAAGGTTTATGTAAGCAAATTATAGCAGAAAACTGTCCTAATCTAGGGAAGGACACAGACATCAAACTCCAAGAACCACAGAGAACTTCCATTAGATTCAACAAAAACCGACCATCTCCAAGGCATATTATAGTTAAATTCACAAAATACACAGACCAAGAAAGAAGTATGAAAGCAGCAAGGGAAAAAGTCCTTAACCTATAGAAGGGAAAACAGATCAGGTTTGCAGCAGACATATCCACAGAAACTTGGCAGGCCAGAAAGCAGTGGCAGAATATGATCAATGTGCTGAATCAGGAAAATATGCATCCAAGAATTCTTTATCCAGCAAGGCTCTCATTCAGAATGGAAGGAGAGATAAAGAGTTTGCAGACAAACAAAAACTAAAGAAATTCATGACTACTAAACAAGCCCTGCAAGAAATTTTAAGGCGGACCTTCTTAGTGGAGGAAAGCCAAAACAAAACAAAAAGACCAAAAGCAACAAAGACTAGAAAGGATGGGAGAACATCACCAGAAACACCAACTCAACAGGCAATAAAATGACACTAAATTCATATCTTTCACTACTCACTCTAAATGTCAAAGGACTAAACACTTCAATCAAAAGACACAGGGTATCATAATGGATAAGAAAACAGGACCCATCCATATGCTGCTTACAAGAGACTCATATTAGACCTAAAGACACCTGCAGATTGAAAGTAAGAGGACAGAGAACCATCTCATGGTAATGGTCATCAAAAGAAAGCTGGTTTAGCCATATTTATATCAGACAAACTAGATTTTAACCAAAGACTGTAACAAGAGATGAAGAAGGGGATTATATTGTAATTAAGGGGTATACCCACCAAGAAGATCTAGTATTTGTAAATATTTATGCCCCCAACATGATAGCACCCAAATATATAAAGCAGTTAATCACAAACATAAAAAGAAAAATCATTGATAATAATACCATAGTAGTAGGAGACTTCAATACCCCACTTACAACAATGGACAGATCATCTAAGCAGAAAATCAACAAGGAAACAATGGCTCTGAATGACACAGTAGACCAGATGGATTTAACACATATATTCAGAATATTTCATCCTAAAGCAGCAGAATACACATTCTTCTCGAGTGCACACAGAACATTCTCCAGAACAGATCATATACTGGGTCACAAATCATCCCTCAACGAGTACAAAAGATTGAGATCATACCATACATATCACAGTGCTATGAAACTCAAAATCAACCACAAGAAAAAAATTTGGAAAGACCATGAATACTTGGATTAAAGAACATCCTACTAAAGAATGAATGGGTTAACCAAGAAATTCAGGAGGAAATTAAAAAGTACACAGAAGCCAATGAAAATGAAAACATGACAGCCCAAAACCTCTGGGATGCAGCAAAGGCGGTCATAAGAGTAAAGTATATAGCACTCCAGGCCTTCGTAAAGAAGGAATAAAGGTCTCATATACACAACGTAACCTTGTATCTAAAAGAGCTGGAAAAAGAATAGCAAGTAATGCCTCCAAACAGCAGAAGAAGGGAAATAATAAAGATTAGAGCAGAAATCAATGATATCGAAATCAGAAAAACAGATCAATGAAACCAGGAGCTGGTTCTTTGAAAGAATTAACAAAATTGATAAACCCCTAGCCAGACTGATCAAAAAGAAAAAGGCCCCAAATAAATAAAATAAATGAAAGAGGAAAGATCACAACCAACACCACAGAATAACAAACAATACTAAAGAGAATATTATGAGCAATTATATGCCAACAAATTGGGCAACCTGGAAGAAATGAACAAATTCGTAGAAACATATAAACTACCAAAACTGAAACAGGAAGAAATAGAAAATTTGAACAGACCTATAATCAAATGAAATTAAATCAGTTATCAAAAATCTCCCAACAAACAACAGTTCAGGGCTTTCCAGGTGAGTTCTACCAAACATTTAACGAAAAGTTAACACCTTTTCTTTTGAAGCTGTTCCAAAAAATAGAAATGGAAGAAAAACTTCCAAATTCCAAACTTCCAAACTCATTCTATAAGGGTCAGCATTACCTTGATTCCAAAACCAAAGACCTCACTAAAAATGAGAACTATAGCCCAATGTCCCTGATGATCACAGGTGCAAAAATTCTCAACAAGATACCAGCCAACCAGCCAACCAGCCAACCAGATCCAACAATACATTAAAAGAATTACTTACCACAATTAAGTGGGATTCACTCCTGGGATGCAGGGCTGGTTCAATATTGGCAAATAAATCAATGTGATACCTCACATTAATAAAAGAAAAGATCAGAACCACATGATCTTCTCAATACATGATGAGAAAGCATTTGACAAAATACGGCATCCTTTCTTGATGAAAACCCTCAAGAAATTAGGGACATAAGGATCATACTTCAAGATCATAAAAGCCATTATACGAAAGACCCACCATTAATATCATCCTCAATGGGAAAATCTAAAAGTTTCCCCCTAAGGTCAGGAACAAGACAAGGATGTCCACTCTCACCACTGTTATTCAACACAGTATTGGAAGTCCTAGCCTCAGCAATCAGACAGCACAAAGAAATAAAAGGCATCCAAATTGGCAGGAAGAAAGTCAAACTTTCACTCTTCTCAGACAACATGATACTCTATGTGGAAAACCGAAAGACTCCACCAAAACACTGCTAGCCCTGACACTTGAATGCAGCAAAGTCACAGGATATAAAATCAATGCACAGAAATCGGTTGCATTTCTATACACCAATAATGAAGCAACAGAAAGAGAAATCAAGGAATCGATCCCATTTACAATTTCACCAAAAACCATCAAAAACCTAAGAATAAACCTAACCAGACAGGTGAAAAATTTATACAGTGACAACTACAGAAGCTTTTGAAAGAAGCTGAAGAGGACACCAAATAATAGAAAAACATTCCATGCTCATGGAAGAACAAATATTGTTAAAATGTAGATACTACCCGAAGCAATCTATATATTCAATCTATTCCCTATCAAAACCAGCATTCTTCACAAAGCTAGAACAAACAATCCTAAAATTTGTATGGAACCAGAAAAGACCCTGAATAGCCAAAGTAATCCTGAAAAAGAAAACCAAAGCTGGAGGCATCACAATTCCAGAATTCAAGATGCATTAAAAGCTGTAATCATCAAGACAGTATGGTACTGGCACAAAAACAGGCACTCAGCTCAGTGGAACAGCATAGAAACCCAGAAATGGACCCAGAAATGTATGGCCAACTAATCTTTGACAAAGCAGGAAAGAATGCAAACAAGACAGACTCTTCAGCAAATGGTGGTGGGAAAACTGGACAGTGACATGCAGAACAATGAACTGGACCACTTTCTTACACCATACACAAAAATAAACTCAAAATGGAGGAAAGACCTAAATGTACGAAAGGAATCCATAAAAATCCTAGAGGAGAAAGCAAGCAACAACCTCTTTGAGCTGGGCCACAGCAACTTCTTACTTGACATGTCACCGGAGGCAAGGGAAACAAAAGCAAAAATGAAGTATTAGGACCTCATCAAGGTAAAAAGCTTCTGGGGCACCTGGGTGGCTCAGTCGGTTAAGCATCTGACTTCAGCTCAGGTCATGATCTCGTGGTCCATGAGTTCAAGCCCCGCATCGGGCTCTGTGCTGACAGCTCAGAGCTTGGAGCCTGCTTAGGATTCTGTGTGTGAGTCTCTCTCTCTGCCCCTCTCCCACTCATGCTCTGTCTCTCTCTCTCGAAAAAAAAATAAATAAACATTAAAAATATTTAAAGAGGAAAAAAAAGATAAAAAGCTTCTTCACAGCAAAGGAAACAATCAGCAAAACTAAAAGGCAACCGACAAAATGGGAGAAGTATTTCCAAATGACCTATCAGATAGAAGGTTAGTATCCAAAATCTATAAAGAAATCATCAAACTCAACACCCAAAAAGCAAATAATCCAGCGAAGAAATGGACAAAAGACACAAACAGACACTTTTCCAAAGCAGACATCCAGATGGCCCACAGACACATGAAAAGATACCCAACATCACTCATCATCAGGGAAATACAAATCAAAACCACAATCAGATACCACCTCACACCTGTCAGAATGGCAACAACAGATGTTGGCGAGGATACGGAGAAAGAGGAACCCTTCTGCACTGCTGGTGGGAATGCAAACTGATGTAGTCACTCTGAAAAAGAGTATGGAAGTTCCTCAAAAATTAAAAATAGAACTACCTTGGGGAGGCTGGGTGGCTCAGCTGGTTAATCGTCTGACTTTGGCTCAGGTCATGATCTTACGGTTCGTGGGTTTGAGCCCCGCATCGGACTCTATGCTGATAGCTCTGAGCCTAGAGCCTTCTTTGGGTTCTCTCTCTCTCTCTCTCTCTCTCTCTCTCTCTCTCTCTCACTCTCTGTTCCTCCTCCACTAATTACATTTAAAAAAGAAGAAAATAAAGAATATGTTTAATGTGATCAGTTTTTTCAAAATTCCAATTAAACGAACTAGTCAAGGAAACATAGATTTATAGTCCAGCACACGTGCTCTGAAGGCCGTAACTATTACAAGAGGGGAAACCACCTGGTGAGTTCTGATATGTTGGGGCGGGGGGGGGGGGCTCTTAGGAAGCTTCAAAAGGTAAAAATATTAAATAATAAAATTTAGAATCCACTTTAAGCTAGCTCATTAAACAAAGAAGCCACCTTTACAATCCACAGAAGCTTCAGGTAAACTAAGTTCCTCCCCAGTTTCCATGAACTGTGATTAAACCTGGCCCATTCAAATGAGTTGTTGTTTTCCAAATCATTATGCAAACATAACGCCCTTTCCACCGTAAAATACTCAGTTTACGATGTTCAGATCCTGAGGAAAATGCTCCTCAGAGAACAAAGTTCTTTCCTTGATGAACTAGTCAAAAAATTGAAAGCTACTGGTTGTCCGGTAATACTGAATAGTAGGTGTGAAATAAGTAAAATCTATCCATAGTATTTTAATGTAAAATAGTAAGTACTCATCTTTTTAGAAACATGTAGTAAAAATTAAGATATCAGTAAGAAGTTTTTATATTTAACTTTTGAAATTTAACCTCAGAAATTAAATATACTGAGAAAAAGTGCTTTTATCTTGAAGCTCTTTTTAAACAAATTACAGAAGCATATACAAATTTCCCAATATCTTAAGAAAGAAGTCTGTTAGTCTGGAAAAAAGAGTCCTCACTTTTTCCTTTCGGAAACTTTAGAAACCTCTGAAAAAATCTACCAAACTCCTCATGTACTATTATTCTGTGGGGCTCAAAAATAATTACTAATCCAGACTCTACAGAAACTTGTTAGAAGCAGGAGACCAGGTTTTGAACAAACTAGTGTATGATATCACAAAAAGTTATAGCACTAATCACCACAGTTGTATGATTTCCACTACAAAAATATCAAAGCAAAATAGCTGTCAAAGGCATAAATTAAATCAATTTCAAATTGAACAGAAAATTATTTCCTATTTTCCAAAGGCACTGATTTGGAGTGATCTTAAACCTCTGGAATAGAATTCCTCAATTTTCAAAAATTCTGAAGGCTAATTACAAGTAATTATAGCTTTTCATTTTCAACATGATGAAATAATTTGATTCTTTTTACAAGAGGTCTGGTTTAGCTCAAAACAGACAAGTGCTTCTGCACTGAGTTAGTACACAAAGACAATAAGGATCATTCTCAATAGAAAATCAGGGTTACATACATGTTGGCCATAAATCATAAATGCTGATTTCAAGCAAAAAATAGTCTGTATGTTCTACAAACACAACTCATTCACTCAGATGGATGAGACAAGGCCAACAGCCCACTGTTACATTTGGCTTTAAAATAGGAACAATATGAGAGAGAATAAAAGAAGCACTGCGTAGTTATCTCAAAATTCAGACGTAAGTATTCTCTGGAGGAAAAAAAAATTCATACCTTTCTTATACTCCAAGAGACCAAACACAAATCATCCCGCAGCAAATGATAACTAATGTTAGTTTTAAATGCTTAATACCAGGTCGAATACTTAGTTGTCCCAGACTAATCCTATTTCTCTGCAAAAAGAAATGGAATCTTGTACACCATAAAGATATTCCTAATTGCAAAAACATAATAAAAGTATACGCTAATTCAAAAACTTCAGTTTCTGACAGCAATAAATACTTCTGCCCCATAAAATTTGCAATGCTGCACAGTTTTCCACCTTTTGCTTTATAAAGTGCCTTTTGCTGATGACTCACATTTCCAGTGATTTGTTATACGCTATTAGAACAAAAGCTCCATAAAACTGCTTTCTACCCTGACCTTACACACCTGGTTACAATTACATCTTCAGAAAGCAAACCAGTAGTTTAGCAAGGACATACTAACAAAAGCTGGCCAATCAACAAGCAGAAACAAATATTAGAGCCCACCCACTCAAAATCCTGAAGAAGAACCCACCAGATATTTCTTACAAACACAGTGGGTACACCCCAACACATAATGTGCACACATACGTCCAACACACCAGAGGCACCAATTCAACACAGTATCGGAGCACAGATCACCCAGTTGTAAAATGCTCCTGGCAAGACAAAAGTTGACAAAACCAATCCACAAGAGATTTTTCTAGTAAATGCTATTAGAAAAAAAAGACTAAATTTGTCTTTTTAAACCGTGAGCCAAAAAAAAAAAAAAAAAAAAAACCAGAACATTAGATAGAAAAACAGAGCAGTCATTGTAATATACGTGACTTCACGATATTATGAAGTTCTTACGTTACATTAAATAAGAGACCATCTTGGCTAGAGTCCAAGTTGGAATCATAATAACGAAATTCTCTACTGTAGTAAGTTCTGACCAAAAAAAAAGAGGGGCTTTGATCATTTCTAGTTATCAGCTTCCTAAAGCACCTTATAAAACCATGCTAAGCTAGAAACATCAAACCAAGTAATTCCAGAGCTGTGTGACCACGCTAAACAAAAAAAAGAAAAGAAAGAAAGAAAGTGACCAATTTATCCCATTTAGAGAAACAGTGATGCAGATACGCTACTCTGACGCTAGAATCACGCCCGTGTCTTCGGACAACTGTAAGGAGGCGAAGCACAACCCATGCGCTCCTCTAATGACATTCGTGGAACAAGTCTCCTGACTTCTGACACACTTCTCAAAGCAAAGAGTTGGTTCAACTGGTCCTCTGGGTAGTTACTTGCTTTGTGTAAAGCTGAGTGCCCCAACGAAAAATTGCTAATGTGCCTGACTCTTCCTCCAAATAACCAACGACATTCACAAATTCAGATGTGCTTTTCAGTGTGCTGACCCCTTCCATATTCCGCCACAGAGCATGCGCGCTGCAAACTTGGGAAGAATATTTTCAGAACTTCAGTCACAGCGTGGACAATAGGGGACTCAATCTTTGATGCATTCCCTCTTTGGGTAAGTGTGGCAACACGAGAAGTTCAAATATCTTCACCAACTGAGATGATTATATGTGAATCTTATTTAAAGAAGTTCATTCTATGTCCTTGGAATACATTCAACTTACCTCCCTTTGAAGTTTGTGTTTTTACTTAACGGTATTGTTGTGAATCACTAAGTATGACATTACCTGATGACTCTCTCATTTAAAAACAAAACAAAACAAAACAAGAGCCAATGTTTAAAAGCAGGAGATGTCAAAGCATTTCGTATACAGGGTAGTGATATTTCTCACCATGGAATGTGGTGATTCCCGTTTGACAAACCATGAAAAATGTCTAGTTAGGATGGGAATCTTTAAAGAGTACTAAAGCCATTCCAATAGTGTCATATTTCGTACATACGTTTCCTCAGAAAGCATCTAATACCGTAAAGATAACACAATACAAACGTGAGGTTTCTGACACAACACCCCAAACACACGAAGAACTTAGCATTTAAATATCAGTGAGCACAGGAGGCATATGTAGAACACGCTTCACAAAGAAGGAAAATAAGCAAAAACCCAAAAGCAAAAGATACGAGGAGAGAGGTGCTGTGGTCTCTGCTCTCGCGGCCCCTCTGCCCTCCACCTGGCCCTCCCCCTCTGTCCCAGAGCCTACGAGGTGCTGGAGTTCTTGGTTCACCTGGTTTCTGCATGTGAACTCTACAAGACCAAGCACAGTGTCTCTTCACATTCCATTGTCTACTGCCAGGTGCAGTGCAAAACACAGAAGACATCCCGCACATCTGATCTGCACTGAGGTTAAGATTTTAAAAATGTTTTAAAGTATGGTTATGCCGTGACTATCCAAAATCATTAAAAAAAAAAAAAAAAAGTAAGTACTGGAAACCACAGAGTGCTTAGATTTTTAAATCTCCAGTTTGACAATAAACGAGCACACGTATTTTGGCTTTTGTATTTTTAACTTAAGATGAATGATATTATATTTCAGTATTTTTTTAATATTAGTTTTGGAAATAAAAACAGCCAGGGTGGTGGGGCAAACACTAAGAATTACAGGTTTGGGCAGGCCTTCAGATTCCTTTCAAAACTATGAATCTAAAAGAAATACTGCATCTATTCAAAGTTGTAAATTTGAGTTTAAGACGTCTTTCATATAAACTAACTTCAACTATCACTCCTTACCACATTTGCCAAAAAAAAAAAATAAAAAAAATGAATTGTATCTGAGAGTCACGCAAAGTACACCTTCACACTCTTATTATAAGGACTTCGGTGTTTCTCAGTTCTGAGGAGAATTCTTTGGTGACTTCAGAAACCCCTTCACTTTTATTGCCTGGTGTTCTGACCTATTTTTCATTAATAGAAATGTAAATTGGAAAGAAATGCATGTTGGAAAAGCTGTCTGAAAAGCTTGTAGAGTGGAAAGTTCTCAATCCGTACACGCAATATTACAAGTGAGGGAAATGGCACATAGGTAGATCAGACTTCATCTAAAAGTACTGGACTGACCTAGGGAGCAAAGGACACTGGCAAAAAATAAAACACACTTCCTAGGAGGGATTAAAGCATAAAGTGGGGAGGGAGGTTCAGAGCCAATGAGAGGATCAGAGAAGAGACAATGCTGATGGCAGAGTGAATGACAACCAACTGACGATGTTGGAATTACGCTTGCCCTGTGTGATTCCTATGTGTACAAACCCAAAGTGATACAATTGGGAGGTGCAGAAAAGCAAATTTCTATGAGGAAAAACTTTGTAAGAAATAATCAAAAGCAGAATGGACTTCCTTAAGAGGTAGTATATTTCCAATCTCATTTTTTTTTTTACATTTATTTATTTTTGAGAGACAGAATACAAGTCGGGGAGAGGCAGAGAGAGAAGGAGACACAGAATCTGAAACAGGCTCCAGACTCGGAGCTGTCAGCACAAAGCCAGACGTGGGGCTCGAACTCTCGAACCGTGAGATCATGACCTGAGCCAAAGTCGAACGCTTAACTGACTGAGCCACCCAGGCGCCCCTAGTAAATTTCCAATCTAGAAGAAACTTCAGTATATTCAAGGAGGGATTATGCAAACATTACAAGAACCTTCTGCATTCTCTGACAAACTTTTCAATCCTCTACCCATGCACGCAATGAGCAACTATTTACTGCGTGCCTACCACATGCCAGGAACCGCTCTAATGATTGCAGACATGAGCAAGAATGAGAACCAGAATCCTTCCTGCACAAAGGCATTCACTTACAGATAAGCACACTGATGGAAAGACAACAGGATTACACTGGACAAGTCTAGCTTTAAAGCCAACGCTGAGGACATAAAAGATCTGAGCCTCAGGCTCAGATGGGAGGGTAGGCCTCCCAGGCTGATTCTGTGAATCAGTCACTTCTAGATGGTAATGAAGCCTTTGTAAAAACTGGGAATAAAATTAACTGCTCCTATATCCTTAGCTCTCATGCAAATTCCAGCCAACCAGTTAACAAAGTAGTCAGAAAGATTGTTGTTTTAGGTAACAACAAGAGGAAGCATAGCCTCTTACTAGCCGACCCCCAGGCGCATCATGTCCCCATCTCCTATTCCAGATGTCACTCTCCTTAATTTTGCCTCAACAGGCTTCAAAAATGTTCTCTTCAGCATCTCTGAACTTTTCTATATACGTTACAAATGAAGCACAAATAAAACCCCGACGTCAATTTTCAAAAACATATTTTGTCTGCCATTTTGTAGATGTACATCATATTTACATCAATCTTATTTTAGACCCCTAACTCCCCATCCATGAAGAAAAAAGGGAATAAATTCCTAATCAGTTTACCATTTGAAAAAATGTAACTCACAATTAAGCCAAACTTCTGAAATGTTGAAATGCACGTAAGTTCAAACTGTATGAGAGCTGCTAATTTCAAACTTCGTAATTTGAACCAACTCTTGCAGGAGACAGCTAAAAACGCTGAACAAAATGTGAAAAATGTGTGACCAAAGACACTGAAGAATTAAGACTGAAAAATCACGTGGCAGGGACTGGAGGGAAAAAAGAGGATCGTGACAATAAGCTCATGAAGATAAAACTGGCATCTGGGCTGCTTCCCTCGGAGCACGTGTGCTTCAGCAAAGATGGCGGAGAGGCCACATGTGCTTTTGACAGCTGCCAGGACCTCAGGAGATATAAGCTGGAGTCCCCCACGGGACTGGGGGAGGGAGGAAAGGGAAAGTCTCCAACGAACCCAACTCGTATGTTGAACCCCAAAGAACTGTAACCTAACAGCATGGTAAACCAGAGGCAAGAGGCCATCAAAGTCCCACCGCCCACCTCAGATTGTTGTAACCCAAGCAATGAAACTGAGAGGAGCCTGGATGGCCAATATCCATACCCCCGGCTACATGGCAGAAGCTAATATAAATCTTCATTGGAAGAAAATCTCAAGTTATTACTAATAATTCTATTAATAAAATGCCCATCACGTTAAAAAAATAAGTGACCAACATAAGAGGAAAGGAAAAACAGTAAAACAAACACATTTTAAAAAACCAACAGAAACAACAGGCAACAGAAACAGACCTAACAAGGCTATAATGTTGGAACTATCAGAAACAGACTTTAAAATAACGACTCTTGCAAAGTTCAAAGGCAGAGATCGGTAACTTTTATCTGAACAGGGCTGGAGGGCATTTTAGGTTTTACAAGCCATAAGGTCTCTGTTACAACTACTCAATTCTAAATACAAAGTTCTACATCCAGCAAATATACCATTCAAAATTAAGGCAAAAAAAAAAAAAAAAAAAACCCCATAAAATTATCAAATGAGGTGTGCCTAACTGGCTCAGTTGGTAGCATATGCGACTCCTGATCTCAGGGTTGTAAGTTTGAGCCCCACCTTGAGAGTAGAGACTACTTAAAAATAAAATCTTAAAAAAATATATTATCAGATGAATAAAATATAAAATAATTCATCACCAACAGATAAACACTAAAGCATAAAATGGTAACTCAAATAAAAAAAACACAAAAGGGTATTTTTCAGGAAGAAGGAATTCTATCATAAATAGGTCAAGAAACACAGAAGGAATGAAAAGATAACTAGGGAGGTAAAGGTAAATGAATACCGCCTGCATAAAACAACTGTCCTCACTGGATCTCCAACATAGAAGGGGTGGGGGAGGAGGCCCTGTGGCCCAGCTCAGGCTCCGCTCACCCAGAAGCCCTGTGAGAGGAACTGTTCAGTCCATTTAGCTGAACGATGGAAAAGTGCAGGACAGGAAGTCAGTTTCTTGGACTGCTGCCCTGTCAGATTCTGCCACGGGCCCTCATGAATGTCCTTGCCTGGAAAAATATCCCAGAGACAATAGTGACTTATTCTTTCAAATAATGCTCTCTCACGCATATACTTGATGGCAAAGAGGACAATATCATATGAGAAAACACGGCTCTGAAAACTGTAAGTCAAAAAGTAATTCAGAAGTAGTGGATCCTGAATGTGAATAAGTTTTAGAAATGTATTTCTATTTTTTTCTATATGTAAATGTACATATTTTATTTTCATGTAAGCAAAATAGTATCTATTTTTTTAAGTTTATTTACTTATTTTGAAAGAGAGAGAGCACAAAAGTGGAGAAGGGCAGAGGGAGAGAGGGAGAGAGAGAATCCCAAGCAGGCTCCATACGACCAGCACAGAGCCCGATGTGGGGCTTGAACCCCCAAACCACGAGATCATGACCTGGGCCTAAATCAAATGCTTAATCTACTGAGCCACCCAGGTGTCCCAAAGAGTGATTATCTTTTTAAAACTATCTAGGGGCGCCTGGGTGGCGCAGTCAGTTAAGCATCCGACTTCAGCCAGGTCACGATCTCGCGGTCCGTGAGTTCGAGCCCCGTGTCGGACTCTGGGCTGATGGCTCAGAGCCTGGAGCCTGTTTCCGATTCTGTGTCTCCCTCTCTCTCTGCCCCTCCCCCGTTCATGCTCTGTCTCTCTCTGTCCCAAAAATAAATAAACGTTTGAAAAAAAAATTGTTTTAAACTATCTAAACTAGGGGCATCTGGCTGGCCCAGAGGGAGGAGCGTGTGACTCCTGAGCTCAGGGTTGTGAATTTGAGCCCTGCACTGGGTGTAGAGACTACTTTAAAAAAAAAAATGAATGAACTTTACAATGATCTAAACTATGTCTAATTTTTATATACATGTAACAATCCTCATAGGAAAATAAAAACAAAAGATTTAAAATTATATGTTGTCAACACATTATGAAACGTACAGATTTAAAATGCTGAACATGAGTTTAGTCGTCAGAAAGGAAGTAACTGGGATTAAAGTACTCAAGGCCCTTGCCCCGTCTAGAAAAAAGGTAAGTGTACCACTTAATATTCAACTTTGATAAGTCAAGGATGCAGATGGTAATCACCAAGATAACCACTAAAACAAAAGTAAAAAAGGGCAGAACTTGAAAGCTCAGTGGGGTACGGACTAAAGTAGCAAAAACAAAAAGCAAAAAACTATCCCCAAAAAGGGAAGAAAATAAAGAGCAAAGGACAGAGAATAGAAAAGACAAAAAGCTTTATCTCCCTTTTTTATATATCCCTTTAACACTCTGCTTTATATTACATTTATTTTGTTTGTCCCTATTTCTCATATTAGACACATACCTCTGTGTTCTTCTCAATGTCCAGAACATAGAAAACATATATTCCTTCAGTAAAACATGGTAAGCAAAGACCCACAACGCCAGAGGGCAATTCTTACAAGGCTGCGGATATGAAAATAGTTCCTGACCAAAGGGAACTTACACTTGAGTAGCAAGGCACCAACAAGACAGAAAGAAATACACAAACAAAATACTTTCTAGGTAAGTGACACCATGAAGAAAATTAAAAGCCTAAGTGAGGAATAAGTAGTCAAGAGAAGGCAATTAAACCCGCACCCCAATGTCAACAAACAAGCCAAAGAGCAGTGGAGGCAGAGAAAAGAACAAGTACAGGCCAGGCAGAAACAGGGTTGGCAAGTTCAAGGCCAATGTGGGTTGGGAGCATTGAAAGGAGGGAGGCAGGAAGTAGGACAAAAGTTCCCGGAAGCAAAGGAAGGGGCTCTAATTTGACCTGAAGCTTCAGGTGCCTTCAGAATATTCAAGCAAACATCCCAAATAAGCAGTAAAATGAACAAGTCTGGGGCTCCAGAGAGAGGGAGAGAGGGAGGCGGGGAGGGAGGGACGAAGGCAGGCAGGCAGACATCAGGGCTAGAGATAAACTCAGTAGACTGGCACGGAGAGTTTGTAAAGCCATGATAGGAAAGGATATCGCCCAAAGAGAGAGTATAGATCAGATCAGAGGCTGGCGAACCACAACGCTCAGGAGGCACCAGCCAGGCTCCGTCAGAAGAGCATGTAACTCTTGATCTCAGGGTTGGGAGCTCGAGCCCCATGTTGGATGAAGAAATTATTTAAAAATAAATTAAAATGTAGGGGCGCCTGGGTGGCGCAGTCGGTTGAGCGTCCGACTTCAACCAGGTCACGATCTCGCGGTCCGTGAGTTCGAGCCCCGCGTCGGGCTCTGGGCTGATGGCTCAGAGCCTGGAGCCTGTTTCCGATTCTGTGTCTCCCTCTCTCTCTGCCCCTCGCCCGTTCATGCTCTGTCTCTCTCTGTCCCAAAAATAAAATAAACGTTGAAAAAAAAAATTTTTTTTAATAAAAATAAAAATAAATTAAAATGTAAACAAATAAACAAAAACTACAATATTCAGGCTGAACGCAGCCTGCCCCTCGTTTCTGAAATCAAGTTTTATAGGACACGGCCACCCTCATCCATTTATGTTGCTGGGGCTGCTTTTGCACCACAGTGCTGAGCAGGTACATGCTGAGACGGGGTGGCCTACAAAGTCCAAAACATTTACTATTTGGCCCTTCACAGAAAAAAACCTACTGATCCCTGGAATGCAGGGACAAGGGACTAGACACCAGAAGCAAGCACTGAGGGGAGGGACACTGCAAGACAGGCAGAGGCAAGGGGCAAGCAAAGGGTGGGAGAGAAGGAGCGGAGAGATAACAAAACAGAACCAAAAAGATACCCGGAGACTCTAGCATCGGAGAAGCCCAGAAACAAGTACCTGAAGGACCACGCAGACGACCGTCACGAATACTGAGCGCTGAGTCTGGAAGCACAGAAGTACCCAGAATACGCTAAGTTCCAGCTCTCACAGGAGCTACCAGACCAAGCGGTGAAACCCCAAATACCGTTTTCCTGTTCCCTAATACCTCCCTTCCCTGCTCCTGTAGAGCAGAAGCACTACAGGACTCAGTAACTGGGGGCCGTTTCTGCGCAATTGCTGTGGTTGTTGCTTCCTTAGAAGCCTGAGAGCAAACCTGCTCTCGGGGGAAGGAGGAAGGGACCAGATCACGAAAGTTCGCTCATTTCCATGGTGTAAACAATCCCAATTTCAAGCTACCAACAGTATTAGCACCTAACTCGCAAAATTCCTGAATGTCCAACCACCGGTTCTCCCTAGCCACTCTGAGCCTGGCTGACCCAGCTTCAGCACACATTTCGGGGTGGGGGAGGGGAGGGGCACAGGACACTGGGAGGAGCACATTAGGTGGTGACAGTGTGAAGAGGGCATCTACGGAAGGGTTGAAACAAAAGTCGGAGACGCCCCAGGAATACAGGAGTTAGCTGAACACTCATACAGGTGAGGCGAAGCACCAAAACGTGAATTGTAGAATACATCATATTTAGTTCTTCGTTAAGTCCATGTGTTACAGAGATTTTAGCTTCTGTGAGGATTGCTTACACCTTTAAAATTATAGGTACATATTTTCTAGAATACATTAATAGCTTCCTTAAATGGTAGGTCAGAGGGCATTGATGACATGTGTAAATATTTGGAACCATGTGTCCTAACTAACAATTTACCTATGTATGCTATCATACAACTAGGTAAATAACGAATCACGGATACAAAGGTGAATGCAAAATGCAAGGATATTTAAATTACAATGAACAGGTCTTTTTTAATCCTCAGGATTTTTATACTAAAACAAACCCTCTAATAAACACCCGTTGACTTTCTATGGTCTCAAGGAAACGCATGGGTTTTGTAAATGTGAATTACATACCGCCAGTGGCAGGCGGTACCACGGCCCCCAAAGAGGTCCAGGTCTCAATCCCCAGAAGCTGTCAACACAGCACCTTACAAGGCAGAAGAGATTTCAAAGATATGATTAAATTAAGGACCCTGCTACTGCCGTGGACTGTCCAGAGGGGCTCCATGTAATGACAAGTGTCCCTAACAAGTGAAATGGGGAGAAAGGTGCAAGAGATCTGAAGATGCTACTCTGTTGGCTTTGAAAACAGAGCACAGGGCTATGGGCCAAGAAATGTGAGCAGTGTCTGGAAGCCGGAAAAGGCAAGGACACGGATCAGCTCCCAGAGCTCTAGAAGGAACCAAGCCTATGGACAGCTGCCTTGGCACCTGTTGAAACTCTTTGCAATTCTTCCCGCCAGAACTGTAAGAAAAGAAACGCGTCGTCTGAAACCACCAGGTTGGGGTATTTTGTTGCAGCAGCAACAGGAAACTTCTCAGCCGACCGTACTCCGTCCTCTCATGGTGCCAACACAGGGCAGCACCTCCGTTTACTGCCTGCGGCTCCATGCCGGGGACGATGGCACCCATCCCAACACCCGATACATCCCAATGAATAATGAGACCATCATAACATGACACCTAATAATATAATGAAGACCCTTCTTTTCTTCTGCTCATACTCTTCCAATGTAGGCGGAAGCACCAAAACACTTTACTAACAAAAATTGGGAAAGAAGGTAAGAAAATATTAGAGTCTGTTACTCCTCTTCTGTACCATGTCTGTTTCACTTTACTTCTCTGCCCTAACTTAAGGCAGAATCATTAACAGAAATCAATAATTATTTATTTGCATGGTTTTTTTTTTTTTTCTTAGAAGCCTAAAAATCTGTTTAGAAAAAGCATGTATTCACCAATGTCTTAAAAGCCATGAATGTTTGTTATGTTTAAGCTGCTGCTTATCCAGCCTACCTTCCATACAGGTTTATCTCAAGTCAATCTCAAGAGCCCTTGAAATGGGATTTGAACTAGTATCTTCCAGACACTACACTAGTCAGGGTTTTCCAGAGAAACAGAACCGATGGAATATATTCAGATGTTTAGATAAGAGGAGATTTATTATAGGAATCAGCTCATGTCGTTAGGAAAGCCAAGAAGTCCCACGATCCACTGTCTGGAGGCTGGAAACACAGGACGTCCAGGGGTGTGATTCAGTCCAAGTCCAAAGGTCCTAGAACCAGGAGCTCTGATGTCTGAGGCAAGAAAAGACAGACCACACAGTTCAGTAGGAAAGCAAAGCTGCCCATCCCTCACTTTTTTATTCTACTCAAGGGCCCTCCAGAGACGAGGTGAGGCCCACCCACATCGAGGAGGGCAGACCTCCCTACTCAGCCTAGAAGAAGCTGGCCGCCACCACAGAGGCTAGAGAACATGACAAAGGGCACAAGAGGCTTGAGAGGCAATGTGTGCCTTCCACGCATGCAGAGGTCGAGGAGAACTGTGGGAAAGGATGTCACCCACTGGAATCAGCAGGGTGGGAGGCGGGGACAGAGGACAAATGGACAGTGAACACTGGGCCCCTTACAAGAGCGGCTCCAAATGCCGAGAGGCCTTGGGACGTGGCTGTGGAGGGCACAGGCCCCTCAAACAGCCTCAGAGGAGGAGAGGGGGCCATGGGACTAATCACACTGGCACGTAACCGGAAGAAACGCAGAGGTCTGTCCACGATACGTCTGGTGCACACAGAACAACATTTCAAACTAACATGAACGAACAGATTATATGTGCTAAACCAGCACAGGTCCCTCTGCATTCTGCGAAACGGGGAATTTTTCAAGGATCTGATTCTTCAGAAGAAACCGTCTGCACACCAGAGTAGAAAAGGCAACTTCATACGTGGGGAAATCAAGTTAAAAAAAAATTAACAAAATCTAATGATCCACTGTTTACAGATCACATTTTCCATTTCTAGCAAAATCCAATCCATGTATTCTAAATCTACAGTAAGTGCTGGGTACTTAAATGTGCTTAAATAAGTATCAGTCAACTAAAAACATGGAGGTCACATGTGGGGGCAGCAGGAGGAAGTGTCTGAGCAAGTGGAGAAGCCATTCTGGAAACAGAGAGAGATGGAAACAGATGTATAAACCAACCCCCAGCACGGCCTTATGCACACAGACTTCAAAGGGCACTGAGACAGAACTCTGGCTAACAACACGGTAAGGTAAAAATTCCCAGAAGATGGAAACTACTCGTATTACAGTTCTGATGACCCAGCCAGCTCCAAACTCTGGGAACAAAGAAGACGACTACAAGGAATAAGGCAAGCACTTTGATAAGCCCACGCCACAGTGGATTCCTCAAAGTTAAGTAAATAAAATGGTGGAAGGAGTAGGTTCTATGAGAAAACAATCTTTCTCTCATAGGGTAAAGCACTTAAAACATGGTTTAATTCTATCAATAGCAAAGTAACTCCCTAAAATTAAAAATGGCACCTTTGGACGTGTGTGTGCTGAAGTGGCCTCCCAGTACTCCTAATCCTCAATCAGCTTCAAGCACACAGAAGGGTGCACTCCCACGGCACTTAACCACAGGACAGACAAGGGTTTCTCCACGCTTGTCAAGACCATCTGAGATGTGGGCACCTATGAGCTCGACAATCAGAGAGCTGAATCCTGGCTCCAACCATGTGCAAATATACTTGGTAAAGACACCTAACCTAAGTCTCCATTTTCTTTTTTTCCAATCTAGCAATAAAAATGCCCACCTAATGCAGTCATCGTCAGGATTAAGTGCAGTAATACGCATAAAAGACGAGTACACTACCAGACACTGGAAATGTCCAGTAAATGTAACGGCCGCTAGTGTTAGTCCCTGAGAGCCATCTATCATTAAGAGCACTACGCCTGGAAATCAGGGGCTTGGCAGTGATTTTCATGGAGTCATCAAAGCTAACGGTACTGTAGAAAACTGAAGGGACGTTCACGATTGACAGAATATTCTAAACTGAATGTAATACACACAAGAAAGGCATTTTAGTGTTTTTCAGGAAAGGATCAACACGGTAAAAGCACCGGTTTGAGTAACCTCCACTGTCCGTACGCAAGCCGGGCTAGAGGCCACGGAGCAGACACAAGACGAGAAGACGGGGTATGGGGAGAAACAGCCCTCGTAGAGGGACGAGGACAGTGTGAGTGAGGATGAGCCCCTGACGCATCAGCAGAAATGGTCAAAAAGCTGGGTGTGACCACTCAAGACAACAAAGCTGGAGAAGACGCTGTTTTCCAGCCTACGAATCGGACACCGCAGCCTCCGGGAGACCAGCGGGAACCCTGGGAGTGAGACACAGGATCAAGGACAGAACCTCAGCAGACTGGGGTGGACACGGGGCACTCCCGGAGGAACATCCTGTAAGCAAATGCAGACATAGGGACATGTACCCCACTCGGTAAGAAACTGGGAAATAGGCTCTCCATAGAAGATCTGGACCCTGTTCCCAGATTTACAGTATTTAGGGCACATGGATACCCAGTACACAGAACACACACGTCGTACGGGAGTACTTGAGACACGATGCTCAGACTTGTCAACTGCAGAAGTGGGTGTGCTCGCAAGCAGCTAAACGTGTGGTAATCTATACGTAGCAACGGGTACCGAAACACCAGGCAAATTACCAGTCAACCAAGACGATAATATAAAGGCATTTTCAGAATACCAGGTCTCCGTTCACCTACTTTCCCTGTACTCTTTCTCAAGAAGCTACTGCAGGATCAGAGGGCGCATGGGTGGCTCAGTCAGTCAAGTGTCCGACTTTGGCTCAGGTCATGATCTCACGGTTCGTGGGCTCGAGCCCCACGTCGGGCTCTGTGCCGACAGCTCGGAGCCTGGAGCCCGCTTCGGATGCTGTGTCTCCCTCTCTTACTGCCCCTCCCCCGCTCGTGCTCTCTGTTTCTCAAAAATGAAAAAACATTGAAAAAAATTTAAAAAAAAGAAGCTACTGCAGGAGGAGCTCCCTCAAAAGGAGATAAACTAAGAGGCGAAACACAACATGGGTGCGAACTAACCTTACTGCAGGAGTCACGTCACTGCGTGTGTACATACGTGAAATCACCATGCTGTGCACCCTGAGAGAACACCACGTTGTATGTCTCCGTAAGACTGGGAGCAACACAGCCCTCGGTACGGGGCACCGCCTGGAGACCAGAGCTCCCCCCAGACAGAGGCGACAGCTGTCTGCGGCAGGGAGAGGAGAGGCAGGTAAAGCTCCTCTATCTTCCTTCTTCTTACCAGCGGCGGAGCGGGGGTTGGGGGGCGGGGGGGGGGGTGTAATTCTATGTCCTGCTGCCTGGAGAAGCTGGAGACACTTATTCTGCCCACAAAGATGTTCTATTCTGACCTCTCCTGCAGCTGAAAGCAGTAAATGGCCAGACTGGAAACAGAAAAGAGAGCCAGCACTCCTCCGGCCACACTTCCACGGGATACCCAGCACAGCCGTCTAGCCAGATGCCCCCTCACCATGGGCACCATGTAATGCCGCGGGACTCGGGGTCTCACCCAGGAAAGCGTGTGAAGGGGCTCTGTGCCCAAGGAAGCAGAAGTTGGGTCGTGACCCGTGGCTCCGCTGAACTCCCGGGGAGCCCGTGTCTCTAACAGCAGCACTGCCCTCACTAACTCACTACCAAATAACACAGTTTAGGAAGATCTAGCCGGAAGGTTAAGTTACAAAGAAAATCAAGCAGCTTATTAGCAAACATGTAAAGTGACAATAGTAGTTACCAGCGGGGGGGGGGGGCGAGTAAGATGTATCTGGGGAGGGGCTCTGGAGGCTTCTGAGGAACTGAACATCCTACTTCAACTGAGTGGTGGATATCAGGTGCTATTTTAATACTATTATCATCAACCTCTCAGAGTTCATATGTGTGTAGATATTATACATGTGCATTGCAGTAAGGTGAGTATTACATGAACAGGATGGCAGAAACTGCAAGCAGCCTCACAGTATTAATTCTCGCACCCCTTTCTGGAACCTGAAACGCAGGAGGTGTGTCCAGCTACAACACTACATTTCTGACCAGCACCTCACCAAGCTCTGCTCAATGAACTATAACTCCAAGTGTCTTATGGAAGACACTTCCAGATGGGTTCTTTTCAAGGAAGATGGTGACCTCTCCTCTGACGGCCACCATGCCCTCAGCCTAGAACACAGATACAATGGCTGGTACCCCAGCAGCTCCCTTGGACCATAAAGTGACCTGGAAGGTGAAGACCCTGCTCGAGGACACAGGGACAGAACAAGGATGCCAAGATCTCTAATCACATGAACAAACACCAGACCAACTTCCTTCATGTGAGCCAGAAATAAGCTTGTATCATATTAAAGCCAACAGAAATTAGTACTTCTTAGTATTTCTGCTCTACCCAGCCAAACTAATCTTAACACACAGTAAAGAACCAGAAATGAAGTGTGCAGAAAAAAAATCAATTTACTGTTTACTCTTCGAAAAGTACTAGATAGTCCACACATATGGTGTCATTTATTCCTTGCAACTACCTCCATTTTACAGACAACACAGATGCTAAACCTGGGGGGAAAAGGTGGCTACGGCCACGTGACTAGAACTGACAGAACCCAGATGCAAACCTGGGGTCTCCTCATCTTTTGTCATTAAGACAGAAACGATACACCTAATCAGCCCAGCCACTCTGGAAACAAGGCCCTACCTGGCCTACCCGTGTGGTTCTTAGCTGCACAGCAACACCTTCTATGGGAAAAAACTCACTCACTGCGACTCTATGCTTGGGAATGTACAATCTTTTACCTGTAGGAGACAATAAATGGTACAAATAACAAAAAAAAATAATAATAAAGAGCTAGAGGGGCAGCAGTGAGAAAGCAAGATGGCATTCACCAATCCCAGCCCCTCTTAAGGCCCTTTTCTTTTTTTTATCAGTTACTAGATTTAAAAACTCATTTTTTTAAGTGCTTAACATACTTCCTATGGGTCATGATGTGGCATGTGAACATGTTCTTTCTTTTCAGAGACCGTGGTGATCACTGATAATTGCTACTTGTTAAATGTTATTCATGGGACAAATGTGGTTTGTAACCTGACATGGGTTCCCCCAAAACTGCCCTCTGACCCATTACATGCTCTAAGATCCTAGAGTCTCTGCAGAGCTGGTCGACCCCGTCCTGTCCTGCACTGCCTGGTGGCCGACTACAGTCCAGCTCCTGCACCCGCCCAGGTGCCAATTCTTTGTGGCAGAACGCCCTCAGAGTTAGAAAGCTCCTGTGTCGACCTACTGACATCTGTGTCTGACTTCCAGCGTGAGCCATACTTGAGAGGGGACCTTCTTCTTCTAGGAAGGGTACCACTTCCTTCCTACTCCCCTGAATTTTCTCTAGGGTTCCTCACCTGATCATGGGACGAGAGCTCCTCCTGCATTCTGTCACCTTCCCTAGGATGGTCGGCATTTAGCCAGAGTTTTTGTGACATTCCAACACTTGGTTCAATTATCTGAGGTACTGTGTGAATGGGGGGGAATGCTACAGACCTTTACATTTCTGCAATATCCTCCTAACTGCTTAGTTTGTTATCAGCTGAATCTCCCAGTTCACCATTACGTAACACACTGTCAGGCCTGCACCTGCATTCTACTCCTGCACGGCTAATTTTTCAATTTAAATGTAGGACTTTACATTAAATATTTCCTTAGTTTCAGCCCCCCAATTTTTCTTTTTTATTTTTTTAAATTTTTCTTTTTTTAGCATTTATTTATTTTTGAGACAGAGAGAGACAGAGCATAAACGGGGGAGGGTCAGAGAGAGAGGGAGACACAGAATCGGAAACAGGCTCCAGGCTCTGAGCAGACAGCACAGAGCCCGACGCGGGGCTCGAACTCACATACCACGAGATCGTGACCTGAGCTGAAGTCGGACACTTAACCGACTGAGCCACCCAGGCGCCCCACCCCCCAATTTTTTAAAAAAGGCCTTATACCATGAAGGTTATCTACTCTTTGATCTATACCTCTCAAGTTTCTTCCATCAAAAAATCTGGTAAGGTTTTACGTGTTTATACCAGATGATGATAAAACTTCTACTAAAACAGGAATCACTAATTTAGGTCACTTCCAGCGCACAAGTATGATTTGGTTTTAGGGGCCACAGATACAAAGAAGAGCTACTCAGTGGCAAACAAGGACCTCGAATGTAAGGACAATGCCGTGATGATATGAAGAAGCCCATTCATTGGAACTTACGTAAAACTGGAGTTTAGAGGTTAGGGTAGATGCTTTCCTGGACACAGACGATACCAAAACCCGTTTTCCCCTATGCATCTCACTACCCGTGTCGGCCTTCCACAAACAATCCAAGAATGTAGATGTTACAGAAATACAGTTGCAATTCACCTGGCAGTTTGATGCTGTGTGCTTGCACATGACAACACATTGATTTTACTTCTGCCTCCATGCAGACATCCATGTAAAGAAATCCATTAGGCAGACAGTTCTCATCTCTATTGACTGACAGAGTGACAATTGAATACTTTTCACCTTCCAAAGTGACTGACAGTTAGACACTTAAACAAGCCTTCAAGTTGCAATAATAGTATGAAACACTTTCAATTACCTGAATCAAACAAATCCATGATCCTACCGGCTGAATGCATTTTTCTGTCTGCTGCTATGCCTGGCTTGGTTTACACTATTATTTGGATAATTTTGTGCCTATTACAAGAATGTTTTCCTTGAAGAGTAAACTCGTTTGATAACTGATGATTTATTTTTTAAATGTTAGAGGTTCTTATAAACATTTAAAACATGGGTAAGTATACACAGCCTCACCAAAACCTACCTATTTCTCCTTCTGCTTGGGAACTTTTCCAAACCTAATGTTGTACTCTCAAAGCATTTCCTGTGGTCATCCGCTCTTGTGCGACAAGGCCCGTTATTATCACACGAAGGTCCCACGAACAGAAGAGGAGGGATAATGGGAACGGATTGATTAAAATACAGAAATCACTGATAACATTTAGTCTACTTGGTTTACATTCCTAGCCTAATGGGTGTCACCACTTCCCTAAAAAGCTGGGGTAAAATTTAACAGGTTAAAGCCCTTCCAGTTAGTTACAATCTCAGTGTGCATGTTCATTAACAGAAAACTCACGATGAGACGCTGCAGCACACAGAAGAGGTCTTGCAAAGATCGAAGAGTGTCTGGAACCAAAGAACAGGAAGTGGACCTCACAAGACTGCAGACTCGAAGGCATCCAGCTTTGCTGTCTCCCAGCTGATGCCACTGGAAACCAAGCTCGTACTTTTGATTTAAACACAGACACTGCTTACAGCCCTGTGAGTCAGCCCAGGGTGACTACAACGTACTGTAACTGCGCTGGCAGAAACCAGAGAGTCAGGACGGAGCAGAACCACTTCATAAAAATATGATCATTAAATGGGAGGGTTGGTCTTTTAAATTAAACAGCGACATCAAAGATGGCGCAAGCGTTTTAAGAGCCAAATTTAGCGTGAGGAGGAAAGGATCTAAAAATAAAACGTTTTCACACGTGCTCCCTAAATATTTGCCTTAGTAACCACGACATATAGTCACTGAGGGACTCTGGGTATTCAGTAAACTTTTTCTTCTCTAAAATAGGTTTTGTTTGTTTTGCTTGTAAATGGAGGCAAGTGACAAAGAAACTATCACATAATGTCATCTTTTCACATTTACTCCAACTTTTCAAAATAAGCAACAATTGCTGCTTACCCTAAAAATGTGCTTTTGAGAAAGGCAGGTAACTTGGGAATGTGGAAACACTTATCAGGATGGAAACAGAGTTAATGAATATAAAAATTATATTGCTCACTAAAATCCCACTTGGCATTTCTACTTTTTAAAATATGAAAACCAAGGAATGGCTTTTTAAAGAAGACTAGTTTGTGATCAAATATGAAAAGAGAAATAATACCTTTTTTTTTTTTTTTAAATCATTACGGGACTTGGCCTTTCTTCTTAAAGTCAGGTTACTAAGCTCACAGCCTCTGAGAAGTCAATACTATTTGAAGGTGCCAATACAGAATTTACTGTGTGCACAACACAAAATGGCTCTGTGAGGAGACCAGCTTTGCAGGCTACACAGCAAATTGATTTTCTGAAAAGGAAAGCTGCCTGTATTTAACCTAACAGTGTAACCCTGTTGTACTACATGGAAAGGGATCATGCATATTGATTTCTTTATTACAATTCTTCTTGTGATCAGTAAACATTCACGAAACAGTCTGTTCTCAAAGAAAATCATGTGGTAAAAAAATCCACTAAGTAGACTCTGGGTTTTCTATGTGAATTCTATGCCATCTGCTCTTACCAGATAATAAGGGTATGAATCAGTTTATTTCTCAACTTTCCGGCGTCTTCTTTCAGCCTCTTAAAATAATGTGCATTATTGGTAAATCTGCATGAGTTATCTGCTCCATCGTTACATTAATTATGAGAAAACGAAGTTCTTTAAACAGTTTTTTTATTTCAGTATTCCAAATTAAAATAGGTTTTCACCTATTTTAGATTCATTGCCCTTGGAACAGAACTTTTTAAAATAATTGTTCCCAGTGTGTCTATAATCTCCTCCACCAACATTTTGGGAGTCGCTGCTTGCTATTTCCACAAGAACACACAGAAACTTCCATGCTGTGTTGGCCTGGACCCAGCGACCAACTTAAAGCAGAGCAGTGATAGAACATGGATTTTATACTGCTTTCTTTGGAGACAATTAAACTTATAAGTCTGTTAATGTGTACTTTCTAGAATCGATGTAAGCAATTAAAACACCACAACAGAAATGTTTTGTGAGGCATAATTACTATCAGGTCACTAGATATTATTTGGAGTCAGTTTACTTTATCACATTACGACATGACAGGACGTGAGGCAAAAATTATAAATTCCTTCCCTAAATCTGTCCTTTTCTGATCTAGATGGATGAAGAATAATTAACTCTTAATTATTCAGATGACTTCAAGGCAGTTTAGGATTCAGTGAAGACTGCAGTCATTTTAACCAAGGAAGGCAGTCTCTTCCATCATTTATCACATGTGCAACTTGACCAATGATGAAGAAAAAAATCCATGTTTACCCACAGCCCTAACTGCTACCTTAGAGGTTGTTAAGCAACAAATTCCCTTTAAACTCTACCATATGCAAATCATCAGACACAATTTGCATTTTAAAGTATTTAACTCTACATATTTATTGGATTTTGAGGCCGTGCTGATCATTGATTTATGCGCTTCTGGCAATCATATTTCCATATTTGTATGATTTTGATGACAGTAATAATTCAAATATGCAGAAAGTTGTTCTTTGAACAATATCTTTAATTACGTCCTCAAAGCATCATTGTTTTGCCTGGTGTCCTGACAAAAAGGGTTTGAAATAAGAAATGGCATAATAATCCAAAACGCATAGAAATATATTTGTCATTTTCTGTATACTGCCAAATGCACAGAAGTGACTTTTCACATTAACCAATCCTTAACCTTAAAAAGGCTACAAAGCCCAGCAAACTTGTACCTAAATACTTTTATTAATACTGACACACTTTCACGACAAATCCAATCACACTTCATAACACTTGTGTTCAAAATGCAAAACCTGCCCCATTTACTTTGCCGCTAACTCAAAAACTTTTGCTGCCGTGTTTTTTTTTTATTGAAGTCATCACAAATTATGTGCTTTCTTATGAAAGCTATCAAGAAATATAATCATTAAAAGATTCGCAAATGTTTACCATATTTGTTTTCTCCAACACAACGATCAACCATAGCTCCTACAACCATTGTCAGCATAATTTTAAGATGATTTACCATTCAACTATATAAATACATTTCCTACAATGTTCAGGCAAATACAAATACAGCCATGAATTTTAGCTAAGGAAAGCAGGGTTAACAACTTCAAAATTAAGTAAAAGACAGACATATCTTTTTATTTCACATTTTTTTTTCCAATTTTGTAAGTAGACATACATTTTTATATGCATTTATTCTGTAATAACTAACATCCTACATGGTGCTTAATCAACTCTGCATATGTTAGGCATTTCAATGAACAATGGAACGGGTTTATTTTACAAAACACAAAAGAATCAATCCTGAGGATAAAATGAAAATCATTAAAATGCAATCTTTAAAAAATAAAAATTTATGTATTGATGAAATCAGAAATAAAGCCCAAGACATACCAGCGTTAAGTTCTCTAGCTATTTCAAAAATCCACGATCTTTAAATACCCAGAGAAGACAAATTTAGGGAGAAAAATATTATTATGTGCTCAAATTTCCCCATATGAATATACAAAAAAGTAAAAAAACATTATATGAATATTATATTTTAACCACCCCATTTAAAGCATACACACACACACACACACACACAGCGTTTTAAATTCTTACTGAAATTTACATTAATAGCTATTGTTTAGAGGAAGCTAAAATATCTTCTTTATGGATGTTTAGATCAAATTTAGTAGCTATCATAGTTGAATAAATGTCAACCAGTTTTTGCGAGAATACTCCAAGCAAATAATCATGTAACATAAGCCCAAGTCCTGGCCACCCTAAACATATGTTAATTAAGAAAAAATTCAGGAATATTCACAATCTCTTGGAGTCATTCTAATTAAAACAAAAGTAGGTTGAAATAATTTCCAAATAATTATTTTACAATATTTTTACACACATCATTTCTAATCATCATATTGACATTTTATACATCACAGTTTTCCTTTGTAGTATTTTAAACTCCATTCAATGTTCACCTAGGTAGTAATACTTTCCTAAGAGTTCTTCACTCATTAAACCTGTAAAATCTTGTCATCCTGTGAGTATGAAAATAGCAGTGAGGAAAACACAGGACGTTTACTAAGCAACTTAAAAAAAATAATAATAAAGATGAACTGCTGTTTATATTGTAGTGATGTTGAACCGTGCTGGGAGGTAAGGTTACAGTAATATTTCCAGTTCTGCACACAAAGAGGAAAAGAAGGAGGGGAAGGGAAGAAAAGGAAAGAAGAGGAGAGGGAAGGGACGGGAAGGAGGGAAAAGGAAGGAAGGAAAGAAGAAAGGAAGGGAGGTGGGGAGGGAGACCAGGTTAAGAAATGAGGGAGGAAGACCTTGGAAGTGGGGGAGAAATTCTAGGGACACCCCTTAACTCCCCCTGGTGGTCACGCAAGAAATTGCACAGCTGACTCTCCCCAGTGGGGACAGTCCGTATTTACAGAACAAGTGCGGTGGTCACTGTGGCCGTGCGGTAGGAGAAGTGATTCACACAATGCAGAGAAGAGGGAGCTGAGAGCCAAGTGTTCTGAAGGTGAATGCTTCAGGGCAGGTCAGCTCTCCCTGGGCTCAGCCCAGCCGGCATATCTGAGCTTATACACAGCAAAGGCCTTGAGGGAGGAGCGTCCACACGTGAATACCTGTGTGCAAGACCACAGCTAAAGGAGATTACTCGGCTTACTGCGCCAGATCTCATGCTCATAGCAGTCTTCCTCTTCACTCTCTTTTTGTTTTTGCCCACAGTAATGCAAGTGGACAAAGAGGAAATCACACAGAAATACACCTGCATTATATGCTTTTAACGTGCATGTAAGCAACAAATAGGAGTCAGAACAATCAGCCGTGAAATCGTGAAATAAATGAGATTTTAAATCAATCAACACTCTTGTGTGAATTACACATACTACACAAAATGCTCCTTCTGTTATAATCCTTGTTATATAATTATGCCCAAAAAAGATATATTTTAAGAGATTACCCTCAATTTTACAGCTTTCACAGTCTTGAACAAGGAAAGTCTGCTTTCCACCGTGGATATTAACAACTCAGAAAATTTAATGAATAAGCAAACAGGAAGCCCACACAGACACACACAAAAAAGCTAGTGAAATATCTGACTAAAATTACTGTACGTCAGTAAAAGAAAAACACATGTACAAGCTCAACAGTTAGGAAAATAACCTCCTAAAATAGTGCATTCAAAGCAAGTATATCACTTAAATCAAGTTTCAGCACAGTAAAAAGCAATCCTAGAAAACAACAATGGCTTTTATCAATAAAATTTAAATTATTAACAATTGGAAAGGATATGCTAAATATCTGCCTCTGATTATATAAATATCAAACCACAAAAATAATATGCTCAGTAAATAGTCTCCACATTACTCAACAACGTCCGTCTGAGCCACCACTGTTGCCTAGTCTCTGCTTCCCTTTCTGCGGTTCATTACAGGGCTACAGGGACTCATCGCGGGCTGCCTCTTGCCCTGTCCCTTAATTGCCCTCTAGGCACTATCCTTGTAATCACTGAAATGTTCTTAGCTTGGCCAGGTGCTCCCGAGGGCATAGGATAGATCTCCATGGTTTAGGAATCAAAGTATACAATCAGTACGTCCAGGTTTGAAACGCCAGAGGGGACAGGACTAATATTGTTTGCATTATTAAAATCTGTGTTCCCTGATCCTTCTGTAAACTTACATTGCATGGTCTCAGGGTGGGGTCAAACATCCTTTGTCCTTCAAGGTCTTTAACAAATAAAGGATTACTCATGTGTGTGTCCAAATGCAGGTACATATATGAACACGAACACACATCCATAAAAAATGAACTGCATACCAGGAAAAAAAAAAAAACCCTCACGTTTACTAAATTTTAAGTGTCTTGGAAAAACAAGTCAGTTATTTTTATGGAAAGTAACCTAACTCGAGTTGTGTAAGTCCCTTTGATTCACAAAGACTCATCTGAATATTCCAAGTATCCCTTAACAAAATGTGTGAATGAAATTTCTTTTAATTAGTTACAACTGCAGCCCAATTCTTAATAGGCTTCTATTATAATGATAAATATATACAGTAGCAACAATAAAAAATACAAAATAATTCATTTGTCTTCAAGGGAGAATGTGAAATTTATACAATAAACTCTTAAGTGTGAAAATAATATTCTCCTAGAACCTTGGCATTATTTTTATAATTTGTATAGCCGAGCAAAATGCTTATTAATAATAGATTAAGCAGTTGTAGCCAGCCATATAAATTGGCAGTTGATTAAAAAAGGATCTGAAATTACAGTCTTACAGTACCACACAAAAGCAACATTTTCACTTGTAAAATAAAACAGAAAGCTAAACCTTGAACTGCTTGGTTCAACCAATACCTGCAGGACATAAAATCACATCGATATTATATATGTGCATGTGCGTGCGCGCGCGCACACACACACACACACACACACACAACATACACACACAACTCAAATAAAGAAAAACAAATATTCAGTGAAAGAAGACAAATCACACAGTAGTCCTGGGGTGGGGAGGGGCGGGGGGGAGTCTAGTCTTTTTCACATTTTTTGTTGCATTCAAAACCCCCACATACACAATAAATTCAGGCTCATTTACTCAGATACCACATGGTGATATTTATGGATGAGGGTGAAAAGTCGATAGTGATACTGATCATCTCAGTGTTCGGCTCACAAGCTCTTTCTACAGCCCAGTGGACAGACACACGTCCAACCGCAAGGCGAACTTTAAGTACTTTATAAGCTAATAAATATTCTTCCAAATAGTAAACTTGTATGTATTTTATTGTAGCCTGATTAAATTATGTCTAGGATATTTAAGTTCCGATTCAGATTAATGAAAAACATGTATTTTTTGAAGCACGCATATATATGTGTGTAAATGGCTCACGGTGCTTCAGTATAAAAGCTAAAATAAATTTTAAAATAAAATGATTGAATTTAGGGAAGCAATAACTTATGGACTGTATAATAAGAACTCATATAACAGTATAATTTTTTACATTGTTCAGTAATTGCTAGTATTCCTCACATAATACAGAATTTTTAAAAGTAAACAATTTGTGATGAAACAATAAATAATGGCATTACTACACACTGATCAAAGAGGACACAGCGAAAATAGCACTTTTCAGTCATTTTAAAAAGATGTTCTTTTAAAAATAACGATGCTAGATGACTAAGCACACGAAATAAGAAAAATGTACAGGGCAGCTCATTTATAGTAATTCAACCTTCATCTTCTGATTTAGTTACTGTAAAAAATCTATTATAAGTTCAATTTGGTAGTGAACTGTAGCCATCTACTGGAAATGAACAGTTAAAGCAAATGCTTAATATCATGTTTCTCTGTAAAAAACCTGTAGTCTTTGTGCTTAATTTAGTGGACCAGAAAAATGAACAATCCTAGATACAGTAAGATAAAATTTATTATATCAGCCTCACAATCTCAAACCTGTAAAGATATATGATTTAGTAGTTTAAAATGTTATTTTTAAACTAATTTTCTGTTTTCCATATAAATTGCTTTCCATCACTAAGAAATTTTCTTGGTCTTATTAACCTATGTATCCCAAGACTTACATTCTTAAAACATGTAGCTACACAAATTCCAAAACTATTACTAAAAGTGAAGTCAGAGCACTCAGCAAGTGCCTTTAGCAACCAAATTGTAAGCTAAACGGAGAATCCAAATTTGGGTACCATATTTTACTCAGCTGGCACTGAAAGAATTTTCATAAAAATGAAAACAAAAATTGAGGGAAAAAAAGTCTGGCCAGAACACAGCCTTAATTTTTGTTAGAGAGAAAATTTAAAATAAGAATTCTGTTTAAATATCAGAGTTCTGCCATATTTACTGCATGATCAGACTAGCAGAAAGACTTAGGGTGCTAAGTACACTCTAGGTAAATAATGTCATTCTTGATGGGCAAGAAATTAAAACTGTATCCTATATTTTATACTTCCTCAAATATTCCTTCAATATCAATGATCTAATGGCATGTCTACTACCAATTTCTTTCTTAAAATATAAATGCTCAGTATCAGAACTATTCCACGAATTATCAAGACTTAACGTAATCATTGCGATGCAATGATTTAATTTCAGTTATTGTTAATGATGCTTCAGAGTCAGTAACTGACCATTGGTTAAAATTATTTCAACAGGTATAAATTTCATCAAACAAAAAGATTCTAATGAATAATATACTAGTATGTTCATGACAAAACACAGACCAACAACGTAAATTCAAATTTTTTCCAAAACAGAAAGAAACTAAAATAGCTTGTTTTCTTTCTTTCAAATAACATACGCTATTTAAATAAGTTATTATAAGGAAGTACTTAGTATACATGATTATATTAGTTTGATAGCCCTTTTACTTGAAATAATTAATGTGTGAATTATGTGAGAAATAATTTTTTCAAACTTGTTGATTTCAACATCACTATTTTATAAAAGACATTACTGAAATTGAAATGAATTCACAGTAAATCAATATATGACGGTGAAATCCACTTAATTTCTAAAACCCACAGTTCACACACTAACTTTCTGAGTACAAAACAGATTCTATCTTTATGGCTAGTATTATTAGTTCTACAAATATATTAATATTATACTTAGATGGGGAAAAAATTCTCTTAATCTTGAAACCAAGATATAAAAAAAGGCCCGGTATTTTCCAGATGTTTAAACATAAACTCATATTACTAACTTCAGTTGGCAAGTGGCAGTTTTAATAGCTACAAGATTCTACAGTTACTCAAGATATGGAAAATTGAGACCATGCCTCTTGAATAAACTTTTAACGTGATTCAACCTGAAATCCCTTCTAACTAAAGCGGCATAATCTATAAAAGCCAAGCTGGGAAAATTTCAAAGAAAATTCATAAAATTTCAAAGCAACCAGCTCATTTGATTGGAAAACATATATCCAGGAGAACTGCAATGA
>NW_024412397.1:4513278-4516361 GCF_014898765.1 Herpailurus yagouaroundi
CCTGGAATGGGCTGCCCTGGTTACCTAACTCCCACTCACCTGCGTCCCAAGTGCCGGCTACCCGACAAAACGCAACCTTCCGAATTGGTCCAGCAAGACTTGGACGTGTCTTTACCTGAGCTTTCTCCTTCCATTTGAAGCGGCTATTATTTTGGCCATTTCAGCCCTAAAGACCAACAGCAGTGGCATGTATTGATGTTCCATTACTGTTTATTTAGTATTTTTAAAACCCTCCACTTCGCCCCATCAGCCACTTATACTCCAGGAAATTCCTGCAAGGTTCTTAAGTATTCTACACTTAAGTATTCTACACTTAAGTATTCTACACTTCACTACTTTTGTTCTTTTGCTCCATCTACTGAAACTGTCCAAATTAGCCTGGCGAACACGTCCTCATCCTTTAAGCCCCAACTCAAACATAACCTCTCAAGGAAGCCTTTCCTGGTGTTTCTAAGCAGAGCCAAGCACTCCCCGCAGACCTCTGTCCCTTGCTCTTTCTTACCCCTCGTGCGTCCCTCTTCACGTCTGTCTCTCCTGCTTGGAGCACATGATGGCAAAGCCCTGGCAAGGCCCCTGCACCAGCTGGTCACTGGCTCCGCACAGAGAGGACACTCTCAAGAGTGTGCCCTACAGGACCTGAATCAAGACCTGGTTATGCTTCCCTCCTATGTACACTTCCAACACCTCCTCTTACTCAGACTTAGACAAATCAAAGAGCAAAACCTTTCAGAAAGTAAACGCCTTTCAGAACCACATGAGCAGGAAGAAGGAAGGAGAAAACAGGTTAACTTCCCTCCCCGCAAAGAAATCACAGGACAGGCAAAGGAAACCAGAAGACTGGCTATCCCCCCCTATTCCACCGTATGGATCAGGAGAGCTAAAGAATCCTGAGATTCCACAACTGGATCTTAAAATCACCACGGAACCATCTTAAAATAAAAATAAAGCAAAAAAACAAAAAAGTCCCTGAGGTAGGAATTTGTCACTGAAAAAGATCTTGGGCCAATGCTGTCAACTACAACACCAAGAAATGACAACGTATATTGTGTTTCTATTTCATTACAGGTTGACGATACACACTGCCTCGAAATAAACCTATGACCCCCTCTTCCATGACGAAAATTCAAGAAAATACCACTACAAAATGGAGAGTAAGGCGTGGGGGTGGCAAAGCCTCTCACCATCTCCTCCACTGTCCCAATCTCACTCCCAAATCTGTCCTGGATTTACAAGAGTTCCCTGTAAAATACCCTAGAATCCGTATCTGAGAAAGAGTGTTTTTTATTTTAATATTATAACTAAGATGTCTTTTAGACATTCAAATTACAAAGTGATTTGGACATAAAAAATCTAAGACAATGATCATTCACTAGACTTCAAGGACTCTAGCACCAGAGGAATAAACTAACAATGTTAATTTTATATTCCTCGCTGACAGGAAGAGAGACAGTAATCACTACGTGGCATTTTTAAATTTCAAACGAAAGGCAAAAAATATATCATCAAACAAAAAGCATCAATATATTACATACATAAAGTATGTAATATACCCTTTAAAATAAGAGTATTTGAATCTTAATTTAAATTTTTTACAAAACTGAGAGAACCTGCATTTTACATTGTTACAAGCATAATTCATGCCAGACCATAAAACAAACTCTTTCTATCTATATCTTTTTAACCAAAACAACCAGTCAAACCAAATGCTTATGTTATCTGGCTGGATACATCTGTAGATATGATGGGTGTAATTAATTGTTCAGCTAAAAATGCAATTCCATGGTGCTTTTAATGATTTAGGTATACACAGCTTTAGTTCTCAGAACAGACTAAAAATAGTGATTTTAATTTATTCCTGCTGCCTACAATTACCCACAACCATGTATTTTTAAATATTTCCAGCCTATAAAAATTACTAATTTTTGCCACTTGTGTTTATCTGCATTTAGACTTTGATTTGGATAAATTAAGCTCTCAAGTGTTCCTTGCTTTATGAAACTCTGCATGTTGTAGACTTCAACACAAATAAATGACTTGTACCATTAGAGGTTTAAATAATGTAATGTATTTCATGCTCAGCCTGAAGCTGGATTCCAATGAAGTTGCTAATGCACGTAATGATTAAGTGTAACTCAAATACTAACTGTGTTGTTGAAAACATGACAGGCAATAATTTGGTCTATTATATTCTGCCATTTAATTGCCTAGTACAGACATTCTCTGACACATTATGAAGCAATGATTTACAATTATTCAAGCTGCAAAGGTCAGAAAGTGACATTATAATCATCTACATAGAGATCCCTTCTAATGCACAAAAACTAGGTAATGCCACACACACACACACACACAGAGTTTTACTGCATTAGTAACTTTCTATTTAAGGTTTCTTAAACCAAATAAGAATAAACAGCTCATAAGCACATCAATACACAATAGAAAATGTCTAGAATCTTTTCGTGAACCCGGATGTAACAGACTTAAGAAAATGCCCTTATTCTCTCCTGATTAGGTAAATTCTACTCTACTACTTAACTCGACACACAAGATTCAAGACCAGACACAGGGAAGTCCTTCAGAAAATAACCTAATCCCCAGACTACGCATACTGGGGTCTCTGAATCACGGCATGCAGCAGTCAGCGAGCACTTATGAGGTTGGTGGAAATCACACTGGTCTGCTACTCTTTTTTTTTTTTTTTTTTTTTTTCCTAAGTAACTGATCATAAAAAACAACCACAGTAACCAAAGCTGATCAATCTTCACCCCTCTCATCCTAATGAAAAGGTAAGAATATTCTCACCTGTCCTGGCACTTAATTCTATTATGCAATGTTCAATTTGTAACCACTCAAGTGCAATAGACTACCAACACATACACAACAAAGGGGAAGAATGATAAAGTTACTGAAAACAATGCTTTAATGTGAGAAAGTGAAACAGAGAAAGAGACACAAAAACAGACTGAATTCCAGAATGCTGGAGGAAACTACCATGCAAGCAAGTTTTCAAAAGAACATAAACCTGAGCAAAAGCAGAAAACAAAATTGGCTAGGGGCTGGAAGGAGGTAGGTAAAAAACAAAA
>NW_024412397.1:4516461-4523167 GCF_014898765.1 Herpailurus yagouaroundi
AAAAAAGTCCCTGAGATAGGAATTTGTTCTGGGGAACAACCTAGAGTTATTACATTCTGGGGAAAACAACCTAGAGAGAAAAAAATAAGTACAAATTAAAGTCAGTAACAAACCAACAGATAATGCACAAAGCAGAAAAATTTTTTAAATAAAAATTAAAAAAATAAAGGGACAGTTAAAAGTAAGGAAACCGTGGTCTACTCTTACCAGTACATAATTTGACTCCATCGCCAAAAATACTTTTAATCTCAAGTTTACCATCTGTACAATGGGATAATAAACATGAGATGAACAATATCATGACACTATGAGATCAACAAATGAAGTGAATGTTAACAAACAACACCACCGCATAAATACCATTTCTTATGGACAGGATCACATACCCTATTACATGTGTGGATACACACAGAGACAGAGAGACATAAATTTAAACAGATTTAACGAAACATGGGGTCTATAAGCCACCCAGATTTCAAGTTGTGTTTTTAGTAGTCGAAGGTAGGAATCACTGATTTAGGGAAATATGTGTTTCACTTATTTCTAAACACATGTTCCCAACAAACATGATTAACTCCTGCAGAGAGATGCTCTATTATTTTTTCTCTCCCCACTAACCCTTGTCAGCTCCACAGCACATGCTCATGTGAACTACCCAGTAAGTGCTGAATAAAAATACAACCTATACCCTATAAAACCCCACTTGAGATCACATTCACATGTCAGAAAAACGTTAAGAAACTGTATTGTTCAAAAACTCCTCCTCTTAAAAGTGAAAGTAAAATAAAAGGCTTCTAAATAAAGTGATCAACAACAGGTTCTTAAAACAAGAAGCGCAAAGCAATACATTTTCGAAATTTTTACCATGTTGGGGGCACATATATAAACCATGGGTAAACAAAACTTAAATCCTGAACTCTGAACCCTAGCTACCTGATAGGAATTAGACGTCTAACACATTCAGCTACTTTTGTCAAACTGACTTACATCCGTAATATACCTTAACTAAGATTTGCTGATGAAATGGAGACAATTATCTTAAAACCGAGCTTAACGAGTCAAAGAAAATCACTGTAGGTGCAAACAACTGGAATAAAAGTTTTAAAAGGCAGTCTTTGTTAAGGGGGTAGCTAACGCACATCTCTTCAGCCAAGCCTTAGTAAAAGTACGCAAGATACCTATCTGATGAGCGTCTACAATCTTCTAGAAAGGCAGACATGAAAAACCAATTACAAAGAATCTAATGTGCTCAATTCAACAAAACGCGCAGTTTACTATTTCCATCAATTTCGCTATAAAATGTGAGGGTTTTTTTTTTTTTTTTTCAAGAAAAGCAAGAGTTACTAGGACAAAAGAATACAACATTGTGAGTATTAATTTCATTTTTAAAATGTCTGCTCCAGGGGCGCCTGGGTGGCGCAGTCGGTTAAGCGTCCGACTTCAGCCAGGTCACGATCTCGCTGTCCGGGAGTTCGAGCCCCGCGTCAGGCTCTGGGCTGATGGCTCAGAGCCTGGAGCCTGTTTCCGATTCTGTGTCTCCCTCTCTCTCTGCCCCTCCCCCGTTCATGCTCTGTCTCTCTCTGTCCCAAAAATAAATAAACGTTGAAAAAAAAAATTAAAAAAAAAAAAATGTCTGCTCCATTGTTTTTATATATTAGTCAGAACTATTCGAAAAGCAGTTTATTTTCTTGCAATTCAGGTAACGAAAAGGTTATTCATAAAATTCTAAAAGCCAGAGATGAAGATCCTAAGTACTGCAGAAAAGAAAACACAGTGCAGGGCCTTCTGTTTGTGACAAAATTATAGAGTTAATGTTCCTGAAAGATCACTTCACCTTTTAAAGCATGATTTTTTTAAAAGGTAAAATTTATAGCAATTAAAGCTAATGAAGAAATGCAGCATGGGCTGCTTATGTTCAGGAACTAATAGGTCCACTGAGCATTTCCAGGATTATTTAGCCATCAATGATAATGAATTGACATTGTCACCAGTGTTAATGTACCAATGCTACTGCCACTAACCTGACGGCCAATTCTTGCTTTTTATCATGATTCTCACTTTAGTTTTTAACCTACCTACTGCCCTATCCATTTGAAATACAGGAAATACAGAACGCCCTACAATACTTTTTCTTTCCCCTGAGAGGGTTCTAACTCGTTAGACCTAACTCATCAAAACTGCTCGTTTCAACTCCACAGACAAACACTTCTCGGGTTTACTACAATTCTTCAGAACTTTCAGCGTCACCGTGACAATATGTACCCTAGAAAAGTTATTGTTCTATATAACTTTTAAATCAAATATCACTTACAAAAAATTAAGACAACTATTATTTCAAAGCGAAATAAAGTTCAATGACTACCGTCATTCTCAAAGACACAGTTTTGGAATCTAGATTGCCGCTCCCGTGCATACATTCAGACCTCTGTGGCATCAGCACACAACTCAATGTATCTCTATGTATTTATAACTCTTCATCCTGGGAATCAAGCAAATAGACCACGAGTGTCACATGTCAGTGGTGTGCGGTAGGTAACAAGCAATGAGCCAAGTGGGTTTAAAAAGGACAATCAAAGCCAACCAATCCTGTACTGCTTTTGATGCTACTTAGGTCAGAAACTAGTCTCCAAAAAAGTTTCTTCTTCTCTTTCTCAAGACTTAGTAACCCTAATAAAAATTTAAAAAAATAATAAAAAAAAAATGGAGGAATTAGGTTTCTAATAACAGAGCACACAAAAACTGCCCAATTATTTTGAAGATCTGAGGAAGAAACTGCTTAGTGCCATCTAATCGCAAATTCTCATTGGAGTCAGGGCCTTCCTCTTTCCTACAACTCATACGGTAAAAACAATAAATGAGGTATCTTTTAAAATTCCAAGACCTAGAGCAATTAAAATGAACCATTTGGCACTCAACCCTTGCAGCTAAAGCCAGTGGCAACAAAACTCATTCCCCACTGATCTTCAGGGGGCTTGAGGGCAAAGGTTCATCTTCATTTACTTTAGCTGCAAGTTACTGAGCCATCAATTCTGCCAATGAATAAATCACAGACCGTGGTTAATAAAACTGCTTGCAAAGTTATTTGTAAAACTATCTTAAGGGTCAAAAAATGCAACGGCATCCTGGCATGACATGACTGCCCAACAAAAGACAGAGGCTGTTTTTGACTTAAAAGATATTTGCCCACTAAATCTTCCACTAAAAAGGGAAACCTAATATAACATGTGCACAGTGCATAATTTAATTGAGCCTGTAGTATTTAGGGAATCGGCCATAAGAATTGCACGTTTCTCAGGTTTCACAGAAAGTGTTTTCACAGGATACACACATTAGTTAATTTCTCTAGCATAATAGCATTAAAATATATTTTTAATCAGAGAGAGGGTATTAAAATCCAGCTCTGAATGTCCTATGATATACCATAGATGTCATGGCATTTTAAAACCTTTTAAACATTTCTGCTAAATTAATCAGTTGTGCATTAAGGCATCTCAGTGCTTCCTATTAAACGCAACACATCTGAGTGACAGCTTAACACCGGCAACGATTCTTTAGAGGAAGAGTCATTAACTAAAAATGGCAAACAAGTTTTGGAATAAAGTTACACAAAAACATACATTATACACTGTTTATTTAAGCTTCATCTCTGCAACAATCAGTGACCAGTTGTCTGAAATTAAATCTTTTTCTGCCTTTCTCTTTATGGGATATGTCCGGGATAGCTAGCCATTAATGTGATTAAAAATTAAAGCAGTATGGCAAAAGAGAAAAAAAAACTACATATACGTCTGTATTATGTGTTTTTTTTATGTCTTTAAATGGAATTTACAGTTCTCTCTGGCAATGTGAATGAACATCCTATAATTTAGTCAATTTACAGATTACAGGTTCAAATTGACCTTGTAGCCCATAAAATTGCTCATCTGCAGTAGAGGATTAGAAGTGGGAGAAGAATGTCATAACTGTATTTAAGGAATTTACCATAACAATGGAAAGGAGGGTACGCATGCATAATTTTAGCCACTCTTACTCATATCACTTCTGAATTCTGAAACAATGGCTATCCCGCACATGCTTCCTGGCTCACCACGGCAGAGATGGTTTCAGGTTACTCACCCACAGACATGACACTTGTATTCCCTCATCCCAAGGTGCCTTTTGACATGGTTTCTGGCATCGCCAAGCTGAGCCGTTGCGAAGTGGCATATCTTGCACTTGAATGGTTTTGATCCTAAGTAAATTTAACATAAAATATGATTTGAATTTGAATAACACAGTACTGATAGTTTAAGGAGAGGCCTAGATCTTAAATCACACTTTTCATCCGATTAGAAATTTCTGGCCCCAAAATGGAGTACTTGCTTTCCTTTCTAACTGGAATAGACCCGCACTCCATAATTATTCCACCAAGAAGACTTTAATGTTTCAGTGAGTGTTCCTAACTTTCAATAATAACACTCTTAAGATTTAAAGTCCAACGTGATGCCTCTGAGCAGTGCTAAGTGTATCAGATGGGCTAAGTAATTTTAAATATTTTTCTACCAATTCGCAAAAATATCTTTTGGAGTCGCTCAACATTTAAAATGGAACATTATAAAACACAAATGCATACACAGTAGCTGATACTATTTTAAGTATATTTATCATCAAATACATTTCTCAGTGGCCATCTCCCTCCTACTTCTGCAGCTTTCAATTTATTCACATTAAGAATGGCATTTCAGATTTTTTTCGGTCATTTATCCCAAGTGGTTCACTATATTACTATTTTGGTAGCACACAATGTAAGAATACACAATGGATAAGTTATCTGCTTTTATGATCATTTTATAGTCAAAAATCTGTGATGATTCTGCAAACCAGGAAGTACTGACATTTTATTTATTATTGATCTCAAGAACAAATATTTCATCATTAAAAAGCATAGTACCAACAATTTTTTTTAATTGCATAAAGAAATAAGGTTAACCTATACTCAAAAATGAGAAAGCAAACTAATTTCAGAGTCAACAAACCCGGTGTTGGTATCAGACAGACTGTAACTGGAACAAGGTTAACTAACAGATAATCGGTACCCACGTGAGCAAGAGCAACACTCCTTTCAGTGTAACAGGTATATACCATTTTTTTCAATTTTCTAACCGCTAAGTCCTCAAACAAATAAATGAAAATCATAAAAATCACAGCCTAGAATCAGAACAATATGCTTCCAGATCTTTCGTAGCATGTTTAGTACCTATTTGGTGAAGTATCTCTTCTAATATAGTTAGACAGAATATGAAATATGGGAACTTCAATAAATATACAAAAAGAGCTCAAATAAAAAAATTGCAATAAATCACATCTGATCAATGAACCTTTGTGCAGTGCCCTTGAAAAATATAATCCTCCAAGAATACTTTGTTGAAATTGAAGCACTCAGTAAAAAATTTTAGAGTCTTAAATTTCAATTTAACTCCCAAAAGCTGACAAAAAAAGTGAAGCATTTAATTTTAATCTTCCAACAGAAATAAAAAAGTCAACAGTACTAAGCGCGGGCAGACAAGGTTGAATACTTCACAGCTCAATGACAATGAAGCCAGATCTCTTAATACTTCCACTTGTGCTGTTAGAAGTAGATGTAAAATATATTTAGCACCTGAATGGTTATATCTAGTCAGCTTTATCTGTTTAAATGTCAACAGCAGGTTGAGACCACAGCTCACAGTGATCACACCCTATCAATCACATTAGAAACTACAGTTTATTTAAATGATTCTGATAAAACCAAGCCTAACACTACCTGGAAACATTTCATCTGAAGCAGAATTCTATAAAGGGACACATAAAAGACGGGAGTGAGAAGAACCAATTTACCTGTACTTTAAACTGAAATGCATTCAAGATAATAAGGTACTCAGGAAATTATTAATTAACAATAACATCAGGACTCCAACCGAAGAAAATAAAGCTCTCTCAGTATCTGCATTACAATTTGGGTGAAAGGCTAATTTACAGTATCCTGTGGATTTAAGTTTCCTGGCGTGCCCCCTGCACTGACCCTGTGATGAGTCCCTCCTGAGTCAGCGTGCCTGCCACAGGGGCTGGGCACAGACCCTCCAAGTTCCCTTAGGAGGCTCCTCAGTGAAAACCTCTAGTTCCTCCAGGTCTCGGCGCTCACTGCTAGGGTGCTGACAGCACATAAATGAGCTACTCTGCTGACTGCTTTCATGCAGAAATCACTGAGGTCCTGACTATCTTTCACATCTTCTATTCACAGCAGGCTGTGTTAACATCTCCTTTCTATGCCATAAAAATTCCAGGGAACTGGAGATCATACTTTTCTGCATAAGGGAAAAAAAAAGTCCTTTTTTCCAATAATGTTTCCAGTTTTAAGCTTGGTATGCACATCCCAAGATGAAGCCAGGCATACTGTTAATAAGGCAAAATTCGTAAAATTATGTATTTCTCCCTTTGTCTTTTTCACAAGTGTATTGTGATTATTATAAACTGTCAATATTACTTTAAATAGTTCCATCCCTGGAAACAGCATTATCCTCACTGGGTTTTTTTCCTTTTAATTTGGCCTCTGAGGGTTTGCCTGTTTAATTTTTTTTAATGTGTATTTTTTTAAAATATGAAATTTATTGTCAAACTGGTTTCCATACAACACCCAGTGCTCATCCCAACAGGTGGCCTCCTCCATACCCATCACGCACCCCCCCCC
>NW_024412397.1:4523267-4558668 GCF_014898765.1 Herpailurus yagouaroundi
CCCCCCCCCCTCCCTCCCACCCCCATCAACCCTCAGTTTGTTCTCAGTTTTTAAGACTCTCTTATGTTTTGGCTCCCTCCCTCTCTAACCTTTCTTTTTTTTTTCCTTCCCCTCCCCCATGGTCTTCTAGTAAGTTTCTCAGGATCCACATAAGAGTGGATGTGTATTTATTCTTGAGAGAGAGAGAGAGAGAGAGACAGACAGACATAATGTGAGCAGGGGAGGAGCAGAGAGAGAAGGAGACCCAGAATCTGAAACAGGCTCCAGGCTCTGAGCCGTCAGCACAGAGCCCGACGCGGGGCTGGAACCCACAAACCGGGAGACCACGACCTGAGCGGAAGTCAGATGCTCAACCGCCTGAGCCACCCAGGCACCCCTCTGAGGTTTTGAAAGGGAAAAACAAAAGGGACTCTAGCTTTCTGGCCCCTTACAATTTTACCAAAAGAATCCCAAAGGCTTTTAAAACTAAAACTCTCCACCCAGACCTACACGGGCACTCTTTGGCATCAGTCACTGCTAACTGCCGGGCATACGCGGATGTGACGACAGCATGTAAAAAGCGATACTAAAACTTGATACTAAAACTAAAGAATGAAGTACGATATATAGAACCCATCATCCAATGCTTCACCACGACGGCCTCCATTCTACAACCCTCCCTACACACTGAACACTCCCTTCCGCCCTTCATTCCCTCATTCGGTCAATAACACGGGGGGGCCAGGTCCTGAAGGGGCCCGCACTGACCAGCGCAGAGACCGGCACTGACCAGTGCGGAGCCCCTGCTCGGGCTATGCTCAGAGTCAACAGACCACCTCACCTCACCACCTCTTCTCAAGCTGATTCAGCGTCTAAACCGGCAGACAGGAACTAAGTGCAACACTAGTGACCAGCTCTAGCCTGAGAATTTTTCAGCGAGCCCACACAACCCTCTATCTCCCTGCACGTGAACGTTTCCCAACAGCACAAGTGACCAGTGCACTCAGAGCACCAAATGAAGGGCTTCGGACAGTCTTCTAACCGAATGAGAAGTAACTTTTTTTCTCATTACTTTGTTATGAGAAAGTAAAGCTCTAGCCAGCGGAATAATGCAGGAGAGAAAATGCACCACTGTTTCCGGGCTCCTAATGTACTGGGAAAGGCAACACTGCCCTTCCTGGTCACGCCGATGACTTCACACGAGCAAAGGCACAGGAAAACTCTGGGGTGCTTTCTTCCTACAATTCTGGATAACCAAAACTCATTTATTTCTTAGAGTGCTGCTTTCATCGTGCTAAGGATGGGAAGGAAAGGCTACATGAAGTAGAGAGTAAATCACAAAATATGAAAACAGGGATTGGAAGAGTAAGTCTTTTTCCAGTTAACCATTAATAACAGCCCCTGCATTACTACTTCGCGGACATAAGCAAAGTATCAGAAAAGCAATTCATTTTCAGATGCCCCAAGAAAAAGACCTTGGATTAAAGCTGGGAGAGCAACATCCCCCGAAAAGTGGCTTGCAGAGCTGTAAGCGTGGGACTGGCATTGTGTCCGCAGGAAGAGGGCTCCTCCGTGGTGCCTGGGAACACGATAAAAATGTACTTGCTGATGAGCCCAACACAAGATGTTAAAAAGTACGCTAACTTTTACTAAATGTTAGAATCAATGATGTAACTTATATAAGTAGGGTTACTTTGTCACATATTGATGGTTACCTCACTTTCACATCCACATTAACTTGATTTTAAATGCAATTAATACATATAGTCAAGGAAGACTAATGGACTACATTCCGCACTTAACCTAGTGGACGTTTTCAAATGGCACAAGTGACCAGTGCAAACCTATTTTGCATTGTAAACGACTAAATAAATCTTAATGGATTAAGAATGATCAGCTATCAACACACAAGGGAAATTAAGTGCTGAAATGCCTACATTGATTATTTTAAATTATTAGCCTTACTCTGTTCTTGAATTTGTATGCTTTTAGTGAGCTTTAACACATTTACAAGACTTATTGACTATAATTACAAGAGAATTCAAGTAATGGACACATCAATTATAAGCAACATGTCTTGACCAGACAGTTGCATAAAGAATTCTAAAAAGAGGTCCATTAGCATCTTTTTCTGAGTTTTATTCCGTTTTATCTGCCTTAAGAGGGCATGTTGAGGAAGTACACACCTTCTACACACGTGAACAAGCCTGATTTCTAAAAGCCCTATCATTTCACAAAGCCAGCTGCAAGCACAGTGCTGATAGAGGTATTAATAATGCGAACAAATAGTATTTGGATTTACTCCCGACAACAGCTCCCCTCTAGGAAGAGTCAGCACCAGGAGCACAATGTTTGTATTTACCTAGATTAATCTGACGCAGGTTGCCCTGGTACTTCCTTCAATGAAAAACTTTTATCTGCCTTTAATCTCCCTAAACTAGCAACGTTTCACACTCTTTTGTCTTCCTCCTTGTAACCATGCACTAAGTTTCAAAAACTGCACGAATTTAAAGTATAGCTTTAATAATAAGCCATTATTTAAAAGTACAGTAAAATAAACCTTACAGTTTTAATGAAAATATGTTCATTGAAATGTGAATTTATTATTCAAATCCACTCATAAATTCAACCATGAAGACAGAACTTGTCTAAGCAGAGCACAATGATTTAGAAAAGCTGTCTATTTAAAATAAAGAATGTATGGCAGGTTTATAGAAACAGTGCAGTGAATTTTTACATAAATTTAGAACAGTGGCTTATGCATTTTTCCACACACACACACACACACACACACACAAAGTTTAAAAAAAAATTTTCCACCCAAAATTAAACATTAAAATGGAACACTACATTTGACAGAGCAGGGACTGAATCAGGTGCTGCCTGCGTGAAAACCAAATCCCCATAACATAGCAACTTTGGAAAGTGTTCACTAACTGTGACCCTTGGAAGGAGAATCTTGTTGCCTGGGAGTTACACTTTTTGAAATAAACCATCTGGCAATGAGTAACTTTAAATCCCTAAAATTCCAAGAAAATTTGTATTATTTCATTCCTCAAAAGCCATTTAATGTGTCCTCTGAAACACACAGTGCCACTTGGTAAGTAAGTACCTTGGAAAAACCAAACGAGGACTCAGAAACAACTGAAAAGCTGTTCGGAGAAGGGAATTTAACAAAGGCATCAGAGGGGCAAGGCTTCTTGATGGAACGAAAAGAAAGCTGTCAAATCACCTGCCTTGGAATCACTAAGGCTTAATTAACTTTGGAAATGGTAGGCGTCAACGATGACTTATGGCAGATGCCCAGAGGGCCGCGCAGCGGGGTGACGGGAGCCAGGTGGAAGGTCGACAGGCAAACGCCCCGAGGACTCCACGTTTGGATGGGACCAAATGTGCCAACTGGATCATGCGTTCGCACTTTCTACGTAAACACAGGTTTGCTCGCACGTACGTACCTGTGTGAGTGCGAATGTGCGCCAGGAATGCCATCGAATTGCTACTTCGACACATCTTCCCACAATACTTGCAGACGTTCCCCTGGTTTTCTTCTCTCTCGCGGTTGATCTGCTCAGTGTCTTCCACTATGTACTTATTCACCTCCCGAAGCAGCTCTTCGTGCTGCCCTTTAATATGGAGAAATAAATTCTGCTCTGAGTCAAAGGGCTCCGTGCACTTGACACATTTGAAGGTGGCCCCTCCCTCCGGAAGCTCCTCCACACTGGCCTGCTCGTTCCTCAGATGACCAGCACTAGCCAAGTGCTGGTGGAGGTTGCTCTCGGTATAGAAGGACTTTCCACACAGTAAACAATGAAAGTGCTTCTCTTTCGTAGGGTGCTTCATGGCTATGTGCACATTCAGTCCGCTCAAACCATCTGCTAAGAAGCCACAATCATCACAACGAATTCGTGTGGATTCACCAAAAGAACTACCTTCACATTTCTTCTTTTTCACACCTTGGGCACAGTCTTTTAAGGGCAACTCACCGATCCTCACGCCTGTAGTTATGAGACCCTCTTCACACTGGTCCAACAACTCACCATCTTCAGGGCTCTTTATTCTTATTATGGAAGAATCAAACCGGCCAAAACTGTACACGGCCTGTCCTTTGTCATCAATGCTGATTATAGTTTCATACACATCGTTACTTTCAACTGTGCTATCAGAAGCCAGACCATCTTCTTCCAAGATAATTTTAGTTTCATGCTGGGAATTCATCAGAATCTCCTTGTTCTCTAGAACGGGGTCTTCTTGGGTACCATCTTTCAAGTCCTCTGAACTCTGCACACTTCCAACGTCGTTCTGACCACGGCTCTCCAGGTCTGGCTCCTGTCCCGTCCTTGTCATCACAACAGGGATGGTGCTTTCGGCCAGATGCCCTCCCCCTAAACCTCCAGGACATCCACGTTTGCTCAGGGTTTCACTTGCATTCTCGCCCACACGTCCCACATCACTCTCGCCACGCGTGCCTGGACCACCAATGTCATTCAGCATGCTGTGGCTTCTCTCTACTGGCTCATAATCCAAAGCTGAGCTTCCTGCATTTTCACTCTGAAATCTGCTCGGGGAGGCACAATCAGAGGAAACAGTAAGGGACACATCCTCGGGTTTCAGAGCTTTTTCCTTGGCAAGGGGCTGTTGGAAATTTTCACAGAAGGAATGCTCTTCACTGAGATTAGATTCATCTCCAGTCTCAATTTCTACTGAGTCGGGAGCACGGAGTACTTTAGCCACACCTAGATGAGTATTCTCATCCAAAACAGAACAATCAGCGGTACTTCTAGATTTCAGAATTTCTTCAGATGGTTGGTCTGAAATCACTTGATATTCCTCAGAATTTTGCTGATGCTGCTCGTTGGATATGATGATACTCCTGGGCACGTCTGCAGAACCTGCTTCCACGTCCGAAGAGTTCAGGTAAGACTGCCTTTTCACCTTGTGTTTCTCTGTGGCTGCATGCCTCGTCATCTCTCGACGGGTCACAGCGTAGTAATCGCACGCCATGCAATAAAAAGCAAATTCCTTTGTATGCTTCCGTTTTACGTGCAGCTCTAGAGAAGCAGAAGAGTGGGCACTAAACTCACAGTGTACACACTTATTATCGCTTACACCCGTAGCGTCCCCCTGCTGGACAGGGCCCTCCGGTTCCAGACACATCTGTTCCTTTTTATCAGGAAGACGGCTGTCAGCTTCCCCCTCTACAGAATGACACACACCTGCCACTTGGACTTCAGTTGGATTTCCACGCTCTGCTCCTGGCTTTTCTGAAACAGAGGCATCTGACTCAGCGGACTTGTTAGCGTGCTCCCCTGAAACCGCTGACGTGGCACTCTTTCTACAGGCTTCAAGGTTACCCCCTTCAGGGCCGACAATGATGTCTGAACTTTGTTTGCCCCTGGCTTCTACTTCTACTCGTCCTTTATGCTTCTTAGTGGCACAGTGACGCTCCATGTCTCCCTTGGTTACAGTGTAATACTTACACACTTTGCACAAGTAACTGTACTGGTGACTGTGCTTTCGTCGAATGTGAACAGTCAAGTTTGTGATACTAGAGGCCAAGAGACCACAATGAGAACATGTCCGTGAGATGTTACCTTTCGGTCTCCCTCTCTTTGGGGTGGCGGTCAAAGTGACCTCCCCTTCTTTGGTCATTCCGCCGGACTGTGACAGTTCCTTGGTAGTCAGCACGCTCTTTTCGAGGCAGACATGCTCCTGTAACTGTGCACCTTCCACGTGGCCTTCTATCCTGCCATTTCCAGAAACACGAAACTCCTCCTTTTTATCGTTTGCACCTATACACACCCTTTCAATACATTCTTCAAAACTCAAGCCGATGTTATTTTTCTTGGCATTTTCAAGATGCTTGCTTCTCTTAATGTGCTTCTCCATGCCTTCTTTGCTCAACGAATAAAGATTACATGCTTTACACAGAAAGTGGTAGTCCTGACCATGCCGGAGCTTTATGTGTCTCGTGAGGACAGTGGAAGACCTTGTTTTATAAAAACACTTCTTACACTGAAACTGAGGCTTACTGGAATGCCTGACTTCATGTCCATGGCTCACCCTGGACTTAACGGGCTCTTCCTGAGCTGCTTTACCGGACTCACTCAGAGGATCTCTTGTATTTTCTGATTCTAAAGTACTTAAGGGTAAAGACTGTAACACCAAATCACTGTTACGCGGTTGAGAAGCCTCTGGCTGAACCAATAAACGAACATGCTTCTCAGTTGTTCTGTGCTCCTCCAGGTCCTTCTCAGACAAGAAGAAGAGACTACAAGGAGTACAGACAAAACACATATTGTGCTTTTCCTTCATGTGGTCTGTAAGACCTGGTTCGTTCTCGGAACTAAACGAACAGCGCTGACAACGGAGGACACTGGCGGTGTGCTGGTGCTGGTTGTCGTACAAATGCTTGTCCGAGTCCCTCCTCGACGGGCTGGAAAAGTCACGCTCCTGGCAGCGAAGCTTCACGTCTCCGGTGGGGCACCCCTCCCCACGGGTCTCCAGCTCCGTCCTTTCTGTAGCTACTTGAGCACAGTCCGTACAAGGACAAGTCTGCTGGGCGGCAGCTGGCCTCGCGGCGGGAGAGTCCAGGCAGCACGCGAGGTGGGAGCTTCTTCTGTCCTGCTTCGGGTCCCGTGTTTCTGGGGAAGTCACACACAGACTGTGGACACCGCCACTCGCTTCTGCGTGTCTGGACGCAGACTCCGCGTCACCCGTTCTCACTTGGGTTCTCAAGTGTTTCATAAACACCCTCTGCGCATCAGTAGTTGCTCGTTTACTAATTCCTAAAAGATTAAACCTTTTCTTGGCCTGGCCCTTTAAAGTAAAAGTGCCGCTTCGTCGACGGAAGCTACCGCCCAACGTGAGGACGTTTCGCTCAGGTCTTGGTCTCGAGCCTGCGCTGATACCGTGCGCTGCCTGTAGGCTACTTCTGGAAGATTCCACTTTATCTAAGAGACCCTCTGAGCTGACCAGAGCTAACTTTTTAGTTTTACTTTGGTTTTCAGGATTTCGAGCTATGCCGAGAGAAGTTACATTTTCTTCAACAATCCCTACTGTTTCTGACGAGGGATCCCTGGACAGCGTCATTTCGACAAGCAGCTCACTGCTACTTCCGCTTTGCTGAGAAAGGCCCCCTCTGAAATCTTTAAATTTGCTTCCAACGTCTCGTAATCCTTTTGAATCACTAGCCTTTGCTACTGGCTTAGAAGCTCTCGGTTTCACGCGAACACTTTTTGTTCCCATGGAACAAGGTTTCTTGGGAAAGGGCTGTTTTGTTAAGATCTGTACAAATCCTCCACGAGCAGCAAGATTCTGACGCCGGAGGTGTGTTTTGCCAAGATAATGTGCATTCAACAGGTTTTCTTCCACGCACTGAAAGCCGCAGAGATCGCAAGAAAAGACCCGCTGCGGCCTGTGGGTCTGCCGGACGTGCGCGTGCAATGCCGCGCTGCTCTCTGCTTTGTGGCTGCAGTGGCAGCAGGCGTGTTCCCCAGGTGGCTGCAGGTGACACTCAGCATGCTTTTCCAAGTCAGTGCAGGAGGAAAACAGATGACCACATACGTCGCACTTGAAAACCGTATCTACGTTTCCAACAGTACAACCGACACTCATCTCTTTCAGGGGCAAAGGAGATTCTCTTCCCGGGTCAAGGGAAACCATTTCCCGAGCAGACTTTTCTTCGGTGTCTGTTTTCGGAGAAACAGCATCAGTGGTGCTCAAACTGGGAGGCGGGGAGAAGGCACTGGGGAGACTCGTGCCTCCATCGGGGCGTTCATTCAGGAGGGTCCCCTTCACTGCCTCACCCAACGGGACGTGCCCTTCGGGGACCGTGCTCTCAGAAGCTTCCAGCCCGCGAGCGCCCCGCTCTTCACGCTTTAGGTGCTCTGCCTCGGCCGATAACTTCATTCGTTTGGAAGCATGTTTATTCCCATCTTGCCCCACGGTGACGCTGCCGAGGTTTGAGGATTCTGAAAAACCTCTCTTGCTTGTGGAGTTTTCAGAGGAATTTGCTACCGCATCAACTATGGGCCCACAATCTACATCATGAGATGAGACATGTCTCGAGTCTCCTGCTTCTTTGTTTGCATTTTCATCCTCATCGTTCTCTGGCTTCTTCTCAGTATCCATCATTAAGAAGGTCCTGCGTCAGGGCGGCTCACTGGGCACTCGTAACCTGCGGAGAGAGCAAACGCGGCGTTACACCTCAGAGCGGAAAGAACACGCACACGTTAGTCAGGCCACCGGCAACATGAAGGGACACACTGAACGGAAAAGGTACCACAGCATCAAGATTTCCTTTCCGTTGAGATGAACTTGATCCCACGTGTGATCCTTACGAAGACTGTGAAGTCAGACTCGGGGACACGGTTGACGCAGGAAGCGATGCCGTGGCATCTCCGACTGAAAGTGTTCTCACCCAGCTTGCAAACACACTCCCGTGCTTAATTCTCTTGACCGGTATGTTTCGGTTTACTTGTTTGTAAACAGAGAAGCCCTCTTGTCAAATTTCTCTCCTGTGAACCCGCCCCCCCCCAACCCCCATCTGTGAAACACATTAGACCAAACTGCTGAGAGGCAAGCCAGGAAGTCGGGCCTTCCCCTCGGTAGCCTCCCAACAGAAGCCCAAGCCCCAGGGTAAAAGGAACAGAATTTAAGAACAACTGCTTCCTCCTTCCCCCCTACAGCAAAGAGCCTAACCTTGACTCTCTAAACATATGCTAATTAACAACATGCACATTCTTCTTGCCGTCACTGTTCCAGCTCAAACCCGCCGCCAATGAAAAGCCACTCCTGTCCCCACTGTCCGTCACCAGTTTCCTCACCTAACAGGCCTGCTGTACCTTCTGAAGGTTAATGGCAAACGGAATGTCGGCAGGGGAGCAGGATTAATGAAGCAAACTTTGGGGGGAGAAAAGAATTTCACTGAATAAAATGCTTTAAAATCAATAATATTGATTTTATTTTTCATTATGCTATTTAATTCAATTAAAACATATCATTTTCCATTTACTTTACACCAGGATTGGAATTTTCAGCCAAATGCTATTTGATTTGATGTGACTAAAAAACCATCACATATTATGGCCTCAAAGCTAATGATAACTATTTTTAACTATTTTAACTACTTTTTTCATAACAATGACAAACCAAATGAAGGCTGTTGCTTTGACTCTGCTAAAAGTGGGGAATGAATAAATAAATACACACACCCACACACACACATCAAAAGCATGAACAACAGAAGAAAAAGTAGCTAAATTGGGCTTTATCAAAATTAAAAACTTCAAATGACTATATGCTTTAAAAGCCACCCTCAAGAAAGGGAAAATATAACCCATAAAATAGATAAAACATACTCCAAATCAACGGTCTGACACAGGACTTAATCCAGAATACAGAGAAAACTCTTAAACAACTCAATAACAGAAAAGAAACTCTAATGAGCAAAGGAGAATATACATTTCTCCATAGAAGATACACAAATGGCCAAGAAGCACAGGAAAACAGATTCTCCATCAACAGCCATTAGAGAAATGCAAATCAAAATCATAATCAGTCCCATTGGACACTCATCAGGATAGCTAGAAGCCCAGCATCAGATAATAACAAGTGTTGGTAAGGATGCAAAGAGAGGACACCCCCGCAATGTTAGCGGGGTGTAAAATGGGATGTCACCCTGGAAACAGTCTGGCAGACCCTCACGAGAGGAAACACGGAGTTACGGAGTAGTTCCGATACAGCTCCTCAATCCTGTCCCAGGTGCATGCCCAAGAGAAATAAGCCATAGGTCATCGCAAAAACATGCATAGAAAGGTCTATGGCAGTATTATTCGTAATAGCCAGGAGGTAGAAACAACCCAAGTGTTTATCAACAGATTAAGGAAAAATAAAACGAGGTACACCCACATCCACACAATGGAATATTCAGCCACCAGAAGGAATGAAGAACTGACATGCCCACAGTTCGCATGAACCTTGGAAATGCTAACCGTAAGAAGCCAGTTACAAAAGACCACATATCCTTTGAAAGGAAATGTCCAGATTAGGCACATGTCAGGTACAGAAAGCACATGAGTGGTTCCTTAGGCCTGGGGGAGGGACACAGCGGGTGACTGCTGAAGGACCCAGGGTTTCTTTTTGAGGAGATGAACATGTTCTAAAATGTACTGTGGTGATGGTCGCACATGTCTGTGAATATACTTAAATCCATTAAATTACAGTGTAAATGCATAACATGTATGGTGTGTGAATATCTCAACAAAGCTGCTTAAAAATACACAATTTGTCACATATAATCTACGATACAAAAACATCTTGTATTTGTTATTGTATTACAGCACAGTAACATATAGTTTTATTACAACTATAAAGTATTTACCATGTCTCCAGTATGTGATCCAGAAAATATAAATTAAGAGGTTAATAGATGTTTAGGCAAGAAAAACATATCCCTAGTCAAATACGTTTAGGAAACTCTGGTTTGAACCAAAGTTTCTTTACCACAGGATTTCTCAGCACATATGCATTTCCCAAACCAGTTTCATTACAGAACTCATTGTTTATAAAGAATCAAGAAACCAGTGGTTCCAAGGGACCTTTTAGGAAAGGGACAAGGGACCTGTAAATAAAGCATTGGCTTTGCCATTCAACCTTCACAATTAAAGAATAAACAGAGGGGGGAAATGAATCATGCATCTGTTCCAAAAACTTCACTTAGTGCCCACTACATGCCAAGTGTTGTTGGTTGTAGATACTGGAATTATAGCAGAGAATAACACAAATTCTCTGCCTTAATTGTAAAGGGTAAGATGTTTGTTTGTTTGTTTGTTTGTTTGTTTGTAATGGAAACATTGAACATCCCTCTTCTAGAACATCCTTTTCTAGTCAAGAAGAATCACAGGGACCGGATTTACTCTCATGCGTGAAACAACCGAGAAAGAAAAAACAGACAGAATCTCTGAAACAACAGCATAAGACTTTGGACATCAGCAACCAAGGGACAGCGATCCCTGAGAGATGAGATACAAACAAGGGGGGTCCGAATCCCAGCTTACTGCCTGGAGAAAGGACTCAGGCCACAGCACAGGCAGGGATCCCAGACAGGGCCCAGGAGTCTTCCCACAGAGTGGACAGGCAGCTAAAGTCTGCAGGGCAGAGTCAGAGAGAGCAGAGGCACCAGAAAGAGAAGCCCAGAGACCTTCAAGGGGTCCTTCAAGGGTGCTCCGATCGACACAGACAACATGCCATCTTTCCAGAAAATTGTCCCTTGCCCCTCCCACTCACTCCTTGGTAACTCCCCCTCCCTGAGGCAACCACTGTCCAGTATTCCATAATGCATCAGTCTGGCCTGTCCTGGATGTTCATATAAATGGAACCAGACAACAGGCCTTTGCGGGAAGGAGAGTCGGCCTTTTGCTCAACACAGTGTTTTTGCTGCATGTATTAACAATGCATCCACTTCCGCGCTGAGCAGTATCCTGTTGTATGGAGACACCACGATTCTGTTGATGGGACACCTGAGCTGTTTCCCCCTTCTGCGGCTATGGTGATAAAGCTGCTCTGAATATTCTTGTACAAGTCTTTTTATGAACATACATTTTCATTCCTCTTGTGGAAACACCTAGGCATAGCAAGGCTGGACCACGGGGACCAACGTGCACGCTAACTTTGTGAGAAACCATCTGACGGACCTTCAGAGTGGCTGCACTGTTTTGGACAGCCACCAATGTCAAGAGTTTTGACTGATCCACACATTCTCACCGATATTTGATGCTGTCAGTCTTTTAAATCTAAGTCATTCTAGTAGGTGTGTATGGTTTTAATCTGCATTTCCCTGACGACTAGTCATGGTGCTGAATACCTTGCAACGTGCTTTGTGAAATGTTCATTAGCCTTCTGCCCGTTTCTTACGTAGGTTGTCTATTTTCTACTGAGCTGAGGGGTTACTTATGTGTTCTGAAGATAAATCATCTGTCAGATATATGTCTCACAAATATTTTCTCCCCTTTCATTTTAGTAATGTTTTTTGAGAAGCAAAAGTTTTAAATTTTGATGACATGAATTTTTTTCCTGTTCTGGTTATTTTCTGTCTCCCCATGATAGAAAGTAAGGGCATGGTTTATTTTTTCCACCCTTATATCCCAAGAGCCTAGAACAATTCCAAGCACATATGAGGTACTAGAATAAACAAATACCTCATTGTGATATAAGAAAAGTCTCTTTTCTAAGTATTTAGAGATAAAATGAAAAAAGTGTGAGAGACACTTTAAAACAGTCCAGGAGGGGGGCACAGGGAGGCCATGTCCGGATAATAATGAAGGCTAGATGACAGTGACGTGGAAACTCAATACACCACTCCATCAACTTTTGTATACGTCTGTATATGCATGTGTTTGAAAACGTCCGTTACATACTTTATGTTTAACGGGTTTTAATGGTTTGTCTAAAGTGGTATGAATTCCCTTCCTTTCAATGTTGAGTCCAACCGTCTCCTCCTCTTCCAACACCACTCTGGCGCACCACTGCCGCCTTCACTGTGGACACTGGAGGAGTTTCTTCTCCAGAAGCATATGCATTCAAGAAACACGAACTTGGGGAGGACTCACACACGTACATCTAATCAGAAGGAATGTTCTAATGATGGCACCTGACTAACACATTTTTGAAGACACAAGAGTGACACCTGCACTGATATGCAGAAGCACAGTATTGAGACCCTTTATTATCTTCTATGTAAGGGCTCCAAAAACTCTAAAACAAAAGGAGAAAATATTTTTATACTTGCTATTCCCCAATTAAATAATGCAACATCTCATTGCACCGAGAAAGAACGCCAAACACTCAACAAATACATACTGAGTGCCTAGCACAGGGCAGGAACTACCGAGCTCCAAACGCGATCTCTGCCCTCGCCAGGCTCGTGTTCTGTTAGGAGCCACGTGACACACACGCCCAGGAACTCTAACACGAGACCACATATGAACACGGGCGACAGGAACTAAGACCGAGAGCTGTACAAATGAGCAAGGGAATCCTGTGCCAAGCAGAACATTTGGCCAGAAGAGCAGAGATATCACTTGCGCTAAACCTTGAGGAAACAAAAACTGCTGTTTTCTTTTTCTGACAGAGCAGGCAGGAAGGGTGAAACACTCAAGAGGAAGAGCGAGATTCGGCAAAGCCACTCCACACCCGAGACTGCAAGCGCGCACGACCGTCAGCAGCCCGGACAGCCACGCCGCTGGCTCTTGCCTACACAGCGGCAGGAAACAAAAGCAGAGGACCCACCAAGAGCACGTCGCACAAGGCTCTGAACTGAGAGTTGGAACGTATTCAGTGGTGTCGATGGGAAGTCACTGGAACACAACACTCCTTCCGGATGATCACTGTTACAGAATGCAGGACGCATCACAGGTAGAGAAATTATATAGGCAGAGCGCATTCCAACAGCCCATAACCAGGATGACGTCAGGGCAAGATGATTTAATAAATATCTTCAAGTGATCTAGAGGGGATTAAACAGAAATTAAATGAAAAAGAAAAGCCTTCATCAGAAAGATTATTAGAACAAGTACCAAATCGCCAATGGAGATGGGGAAGAGAATTCAAACCTCACCCAACTGGAACAGTTTAAGAGCTCATTTTTCTGGAGGCAAATTTCACTCATTCACTCCACAAACATTCATTGAAAGCCAACCAGAAAGCATCTTTAATTCTCTCAGAAACAAAGCAAAGCAACAGAGTGGCTAGGGGACTCACTGCCAACCCTGAGGACAAGTAAGGCCTAACCTTGGTTTCTTCTGAAAGATCTGGTACTTGTCTGCAGAAAGAAAATGAGTCTCAGTTATCCTCCCAGAGTAAGGGTTCAAGATTCAGAAGTCCTGGTAGGTGTTTACACTAAAGGAATGGGATATATTATTTAACCAAATCTTCTTAAAGCATATGTATCCTTGGGGCGCCTGGGTGGCTCAGTCGGTTAAGCATCCGACTTCGGCTCAGGTCATGATCTCACGGCTCGTGAGTTCGAGCCCCGCGTCGGGCTCTGTGCTGACAGCTCAGAGCCTGGAGCCTCTTGAGATTCTGTGTCTTTCTCTCTCTCTCTGCCCCTCCCCCGCTCACACTCTGTCTCTGAAAAATAAACATTAAAATATATATATACATATATATATGTATCCTATACAAATCCATCAATTACCATTCAACACATATCCTCACTGTCCCACAAAGATTTTCAAACAGGCAATTCCATTTACAGTATCTATTCATCCAGATTCTCAACTAGTTCCTTGACAGGAAGGAAGGAAGGAAGGAAGGAAGGAAGGAAGGAAGGAAGGAAGGGAGGGAGGGAGGAAGGGAGGAAGGAAGGGAGGAAGGAAGGAAAGAAGGATGGATGTTAGGAAGGAAGGAAAGCAAGCTGCATGTAACTTTATCATCTTCAATTTCACTCACCGAGAATCTGTCATGAAAGAACATTCCTGCTCTAACCGAAAGACTCCCTGCTAAGGTTGAAAATTCTTTTAAAAGTTACAAGAGAGAAATCAAAACAGTCCTTTTTTTTTTTTTTTAAATTCATATACTTTTAAGAACAAAATAAAACAAATCAACAGCAGCCTTCTGATGACACCTGGTGGCCAGTGCTCACAGGAAGTTTCTTTCACATTTTAAAGAAAGCACTTCAGGAACTATGGGAGAAACCGAAGTTATTGGACCATCTTTCCTGCTTCCTCTGCCCGCCTTGGGCTATACTCTTCACTCAACCCGATCTCTTCTGCATTTCCCTCTTCGTCCCTTTTCTTTTCTGATGAGGACGCGTTAAGCGAGCTTGAGCCAGGCTCGTGCATGCTCACACTCTTACACACGAGCTCATAGACACGTTCTCACCGCTAGGACTCTAGAAGCCAGCTCTCCCTGCCCCCACCCCACGGCATCTCACCCTTCACCCCTCCTGCACTCACCCCATTAGTGGTACGAACAGTGTGGAGCCAGCAGGTGTTGGCACCAGGCCAACAGGAAAGTCACAGCGGGGGACACGTGTGTGCAGCACGGCAGGTGCGCACACATGTGCACGTACAAAAACTCCCAACGGTCTTGTGACCTTTCCCTTTGGGGAGTTCAAAGAAGGATGAGCTGCAGAAGTCATTAAGATCCTACTGTAGGGACTGCCTCCTCCCAAAAGGACAGGGTAAGGCAGGTGAGACTTCCTACAAGCCTATTAGGAGCTGAGTGTGACAGGAATAAATGGAAGCCAGCGGACTACTCCGATCTCTTCCAGCTACTACTTCCGACTGGACTTTTTACTGAAAAGAGCAGTCTTACCATTATATATTACCTAACTGAACCAGGTATCACCAAGCCCCATGTGGAGCTGCAATCTGTAACAGAGACCACAAGACAAAGTATCTGATCCTACAAAGAAAAAAGTCACTTTTCTATGAAAATGCTTATAAATTGAACGAACTCTTCCTTGACAACAGAGTATAATTTAACAGCCTAAAAACCATTCACGAAGAGAACACCTGAGGCACCTCACCACGAGGGATGGATGTGGACACAAGTTGTGGTTTATTCACAACTGGACCAGTGCATGAACACCTCGGTCCAGGAAAGCCCGTGTCCTCAATGGCCAGAGAACAGGCTACAGCGCGTTCCTAAGAAGTCAGCCTGTAAGCGTGCCCATTTCCCCACCCCCGTGATGCCTGCAGTGGTTTACAAAGAGTCCACACACCCTGACCCTCCCTTCAAAGGATGAAACCTAATTCTCTCCCCTCAGCGTGGGCTGGCCTCGCTGACCTGCTCACATCGGCCACAAAATAGTGGAAGAGAGAGTGTCCGATCGCGGAGACCAGATCACAGAAGGCAGAAGCTTTCTGCGCGCCCCTCTCCGGCACCCCTGTGCCCAGTGCCAGACAGGAACAGGGGGCTCCTTCCTGCCGGCTGAGGAGCGGCTCCTCCGGCCCCAGGCCACACTGCAGAGGACCGCAGCCCCTACAAAAGCCTGACTGCTAGAGAAACCCAGGGCCAGAACCTTCCAGACCCACAGAAACCGTGAGTAACAGATGCTCGCTGCTTTAAAGCCACTGAGTTCTGACAGAATTTGTTATATAGCAATAGAGAACTAACAGAATGCCCTGCCCTCTCCTGCCCACCTCGTCAATAGCCGGGGCTCAATTTCAGCCTCTTTCCTGTATATTCTCTATATATTTCCTTTCCTATGTGCTCCAACCTTTAATAAGAATCTTCTGTGCTAGCACAGTAAGATTAAGGAACACAGGAGGAAATCAGTACACGTTCGCGGAAGTATACTGTTTGAGAAGATTTCAGAAGTTTACTCGGCTGACAAATACACACATGCCTCTTCCGCTACCAAAAGCAGATCTGATACAGCTCACAATGCAACACGGATATAAGAGAACCAAGAGTTATTGAGGGCTAATAAAGAGATAAGGTACAGTTTTAAATTTAGATTTGTATGGAGTAAAAGAAATGTCTTAATGGTTCCTGAAAATCCTGCTCATTTTGGATGAAGACATCACCCATCTTTAGCTAGCAACCACACCAGAACCAGCAGCAGCCATGCGTTGCTTCCCAGCGGGGCTCGAAAACGCTAGCAGCCAACTCCCAAGAGTCCCCGAGCCTGATGAGGCAGCCCCCGCGGTGAACACCCAGAGAGCCACAGGCCACGTGACTACCTCCTTCCCTGGCAGGACATATCCAAGCTCAGGAGACCTGGGGGCCTCTGGCCACAGGGCTCGTACCTGATTAAGTTCCATCTCCAAAGCATCTCACATACCACGTTTAGCGTGATCCCAGAAAGAACCTTCCCCTGCCAGAGTGTAAGGACACACTGAAGCCAGGCAGACTGGAGCCATGTGATCCCCAGACCAAATGGCAGCAGTGAAGTAAAACTATCAGATGGAAAAAAAAAAAAAATCCCACTCAAGTCAGAACAGAACTTTGCAGGGGACACCCATGTTCTATTTCAAATACCCAATTCAATTTTGCCTGAGTTACAAATTAGAGTATTTGCTTACTGCTTAAGTTAGAGCTAAAACAATCACTAAAAAACCCATATTGATAGGAGATCAAACACAGTGAGCACAACAGAAAAAAAAGACCATCATCCCTTTCATTACCAAAGATTCCCACCTTTCCAACACTATTTATGAAAACGTATTTTAATACATTTATACTAGTGCATTTATATCACTTTTAAGTGATATAAAACAACAAATCATGGGACAAAAATAAACTATTAAAGTAGCTCAGCCTTCTTACCTGGCTATTTTTTTTAATCTTCCTACACTTCAAGTACGATTTTCCAAATACGTTAAATTGATCTAGTAATAAAGTTAATTTTATGACGATCTTATATCAACCACCTCTGACAAATGCATCTTTTTGTAGTCGGAAATATTTTACACAAAAAGTTAAAATTTAATATATCTTTCAGAAAGCATTTTTAAAAATCAATGCTTGTTAGAATTTCCATCTAATTTTTTAAAATTTATTTTAAAGAAATAAAATTCTTATTGGAACAGGAAAACAGGATAAAAGAAGGGAATGAAGACTCCATGCACAGAGAATGAAAAAGTTCAATGCCATTAAAAGCAGACACATAGGACCATCGGTATCTTATGCCATTTGAAAAGGTTGTTTTATTATCAATGTAACTAATCACAATGAAACCATCTCTTACAACTAAAGACATTATAATGAATTTTCTTTACAACTACAGAGAAATGGGATTTGCTGTTTCACATCAAATAAAACAGGCTGTATAAATTCTTCTTCCTATTTATTGTAAAATATAATTTCATCTATAAAATCAGTCATGAAATATTAAAACTGAAACAACAGAATTTATGTCCTTTACTTAATTTAGTTTAAACGGTCTATTCACTAAAAAAAAAAAAGGAGAGGGAAGTACACGTGATGAACCCCTATACTTTCTCATTAAGTGTCTCCATTAGACGCTTTATTTTCCAGAATTTATAATGCAGCCGTAAAAAAAGCATTCCATGATAAAAGTTAGTATACTTTCCCTAAATTTGCCTTTTATCTTTTTCAAAAGGCAGGAGAACGAAGTACATGGCACGTGAAAGCTGAGGAAAGAGGAGAATAAAAAGAAACACATAATCCATTTGCACTGAATGTTTTAAACATCAGTGGACAAGAACATTAAAGTTCAAGGGACGAAGCCTTTGTGCGCATCCCAAAGGCTCCAAGGACAGGTGTGGGACTCGGGGCAGCCACGGAGCTTTCCCAAGCCTCAGAGTCCGCCTTCAGAAGGTGGGGGAAGGGCTAAGAGTCCTAAATCCAACAAGAAGCCTCTGGGTGACAGCAAGGAGCTACTCAACGCCAACAACAGAAAACACACTCTTAGGAATGGATTTTTTTTTTTTTAATTCCAGCAGAAACACAGGAAGAAAGAGGGGATTTCCAAAATGCAAATCTTGGGGGAATATAACAAAAAACATCTAGAGACACATTCCACAGAGTTTGTGCTTAGACAGTTTTATCAGGTCCACTGAGAAGAGCTGGGATACAATGGCTCATCAAAGAACTGCAGGGAAAAAAGACTGAAACTATTAATTTTGGAAGAAATCTGGAAAACACTGTAATTCCAAATGTCAATAAGCTCAGACACGATATAAAACTATCAAGCCCCAAGACATTTGGAATATAAATTATTAGGTATAAAAGACGTGAGTGCTAAGAAAGTATATTTAGAAAGGAGAAAAACCTTCAGTATTAAATTTTCTAAATGGATGTAGTTCTAACCAAGTTCATTTATATACCAGAGTGAACAGTCTTCTTCCTCTAGGTGGCAAAATTATAGGTAACTTTTTTTCCTCTTCCTGGCATCTTTCTATACTTTCTAAAATATATTACCTTTGGGGGGTGGGGGGGGGAGACTGACAGAGAAGTTTAAAAACAATCTCTACGTATGGTTGAAGTAATAGAAATTGACAGCCACTCTCGAGAAAAGAAGTCCTAAGATAGAAATGTATTTATGACTGTGGTTCTTGGACTAAACTCAGAATCAAAATAAATGACAGGAAATTTATGGGCGGCTTATTGTAATAGAGACGTTTGGTGAAACACTCAGGGACACCAAGAAATTTACCTGGGGGGGCAACCTGGATGGCTTAGCTGGTTGAGTGTTCGACTCTTGATTTCAGCTTAGATTATGATCCCAGGGTGGTGATCTAGGCTCAGCGCTGAACATGGAGGCTGCTTAAGATTCGCTTTCTCCCTCTCCCTCTGCCCCTCCCTTGTGCACATGCATGCCCCCCCTTCTTCTCTCATAGATAGATAGATAGACAGATAGACAGACAGATAGATATATAGATAAAAGAAACTTCCCTATTGCTCAGGGACCTCATAGTGACACTCAAGAACGAAGGGAGGCCAGAAACAAAACACTGACAGCACCTAGGTCTCGACCTCTAACACCACCTCCACTAAAAGGAACCTGGTCTCAAGAAATGGCAGATTCTAGGGCTGGGGCAAGGTAGCTGTACAAGATGAGCTTGGAGCATTTTATTTATTATGTCAAAAAATGGAGAAAAGTTTTTTTAAAAAGGATGTGACGATACCCACCCCCCCAACCCCCCATCACTGCAGCTGGAAGCAGCTCCTACTGGCCAAATCTGGGACAACTTGAGCACCAAAATAATGAAGTACCATTAAAGATACGAATGGATAAGTCCATATGGATAACTGGGAAACAGACAGACACATGGAACCAATGGGCCAAAAAAGTTGGCTCTGTACATAGTAGGATGCTGAGGGCCTACAGGTAAATATGGAGGGAGCGAAGGAGACAGAAAATCATACTGGCAAAGATTACATCAGGCAAGAATCATCATTGGATACTAACTCTAGGAGGCATAATTTTGATGTTAAGAATGTTTGAATGGTGTTAAAGCATCTCCCCACAAACTGTTTATCAGTTGCAAAGGAAGAAAAAAAAAAAAAAAAAACTCAGTAATCGTCCAGTAGATAAATGGACAACACCTTGCTTGGGGCAGGGGGGCGGGGTGATAAGAATTAAGATCCTCAATGCAGGGCAGACAGACATGGTATACCTCCAGACAGAACACCCTGAGAAGGACAGGACAGGACACCCACCTTCCCCACCCCCGCATCACTGCAGCTGAGAACACAAAATCTCCAGTTAATCAAGAGGAAACAGACAAATACAAAGTGAGGAATATTTTATTTTAGAAAGAAAAAAAAAAGTGGGGAGGACTACATTCTTCACCAATGTCAATGTCATAAAAGACAAACAAAGACTATGGAAACATTCCAGATTAAAGGAGGCAAAGGAGGGGCGCCTGGGTGGCGCAGTCGGTTAAGCGTCCGACTTCAGCCAGGTCACGATCTCGCGGTCCGTGAGTTCGAGCCCCGCGTCGGGCTCTGGGCTGATGGCTCAGAGCCTGGAGCCTGTTTCCAATTCTGTGTCTCCCTCTCTCTCTGCCCCTTCCCCGTTCAGGCTCTGTCTCTCTCTATCCCAAAAATAAATAAACGTTGAAAAAAAAAATTTAAAAAAAAGGAGGCAAAGGAGACAACTAAATCCAATACCTGTTCTCAGACTGGATCCTGTGATGGCAGGAAAATGCTATTAGGACATTTTAGGTCAACTGACAACAAGGACTGTGATGATTAATCGTATGTGTTAACTGGGTTAAGGGATGACCAGATTGCAGGTAAAATGTTGTATCTGGGTGCATCTGTGAGGGTGTCTCCGGAAGGGATAAGCATTTGAATCAACAGACTGAGAAATATCACCCTCACCAATGTAGGTGGGCATCACCCAATCTGCCGAATGTGCTGAATGCCTACGTACAATAAAAAGACAGAGGAAGGGCAAGTTTGTTGTTTTTTTGGTTTTTTGCTTGAGCTGGGACCCATCCTCTCCTGCCTTCACAGTCCTGGGTCTTGAGCTTTCAAAATCAGACTCAATTAAACCATCAGCTTTTCTGTTTCTCCAGCCTGCAGAAAGCAGAAGGTGGGATTCTTGGCCACTGTAGTCCTATGAGCCAACCCTTAAACCCCTATAATAAAGCTGCTCATGTATACATGTACTACATTTATGTGTATGTACGTATATGTACATATACGAATGCGTGCACCCTCTTCTGTTTCTCTGAAGAATCCTGACACAGAGCTTTGTACAGAGTGGTTCTAGAGGAGAATATTAAGGAGAAGTTTTCTGACTTGGTTCTGGGATTTCTAGAATTGGCTCTCTAATCTGATTAGATTGAAAGACAGGAATGACGGTTTTCAGTATAAAGACAGAACTTATATTTGGTCCAAGATAAGAACTGATTACAGGTACACAAAATATCTACATTGGATACTCGTAATCAACCATTTATGTGAACCCAAGAGCTAAGTGACTCTGTATATGATACTTACTAACATTCTGGAAAACTAAGGAATAGAATGATTGGTTGGTTGGCTCTAATGCTGCTGGACAAGGTGATGAAAGAGATGATGAGCTCAGGGAGTCAAATTCCCAGCTCAAGCAGAGCATAAATGACCTAAAGCTTCCAAGTGCGCCCTGGAGGAAAGCCTGATCTAGAGCTGCAGGGCTGACAGTGCTGCTTATCAAATGCCTTCTGTGGTTCTGTGACTGGCTAGATCAGAAAGCAAGCCGAATGCCCAGCCTCAAGGGGGTGCACTGTTACTCTATGGACACCAACTGGGAAGGACCAAGGCCCTGTAAGTTGGGATGGGGACATGCAGGAAAACCCTGATAAAGCTGGGGATGTGGAGTCCCTAAATTCTGACAAGTATTCTTTGCGAGAAGAGGTCTCCACAAGGCCAAGAGTCCCCTCATGCCAGTTCCTATAACAAATCTCGTATTTTATGTACGTATACTTAATATGCCATTGGTTCTGTTTCTCTGGAGAACCCTGATATAAGTACCAATGTAAATTTATAAAACTAAATACTATAATTATACAAGGGAATATCCTTATTTCTAGAAGATATACAGTGAAGGATTTATGGGTAAAGGGTCATGACATACTTAATTTACTCTTAAAAGGTCCAGGAAAAAGTAAGGGGTGTGTGTGTGTGTGTGTGTGTGTGTGTGTGTGTGTGTGTGTGTGTATGTGTGTGAAGAGAGAGTGAACACACTCTCCAAATTACCTCCAAATAAAAAGTAAAGAAGAAAAGAAAAGAAAAAACAAAAAGCTGAGCTGGTTTCATACATATGGCTTACAAAGACCTTGCCCCATCTCCAGTAACTGTCAGGGGGTCAAAAGATTATAAAGCTACTTAAAAATGACAAAAATCACTTTCTTAGACTGGAAAAAAACCCTTACTAAAGTTCCCATAAAGCAGTTCCCATAAAGACTCCCAGGAATCCAAAAAGCTTCACCTCCATCTGAGGGTCAACTGCAAACTAAACCCTTCCCAGTGCAGCTGTGTCTCTGTAGTAAAAAGTTTTAACTCCTTTGCCATTAGGAAGAAACAAAAACAAAAACCCATTTGTTGGCATCTTTCTGTCAATTCCTGTCCACGGCTGTTCCCACAGCAGCCTTAAAAAAGTCCTGGGAGGCACCAATGCAAACAGAATGTCCTACGTCAGAGGGGCGTGAGGGCATTTTTCCTACTGCTGGCAAAGCTGGTCAACGTGTGTTCAATCTTTTAAAATTCCAATGGCATCAACCAGCTCCCTGCAAAAGAAAAACGTTTCCTCGTGTCCCAAGCAAACGGATGCAAGCTGGCACACACATGAGAGTTCACCGGCAAAGGCATGACATGAAGAGGCACACGGTGAGGACATGTGGCTAAGACGCGTCACGAGACTAACGTCCTTCTGTCTGGTCAGCACCGCTTCCATGTTCTGTCCTCGGACACCTGAGCTCTGACTGCGGCATCTAGTCTGATGCTCTGTGACCAAGGACCACACGCAATCGTACGTACTTGTGGATTCCTTCCTTACCCTGAAGGCTCTCTGCAGATTTCTAGCGATTCGGTATGAGGTACTATCGTTTTTCTGGATCTTGTCTTAGCTCTCACCTAGCAAAACTGCCTTTCCGTTTTCACGTCTCCCTCTGAATCCTCCTTCTGACTTCCATTTTGCTCCTTTCACTAAACTTCTGCGTCTCTTACGCCTCACTCTCAACTACTTACTATAAATGAGGGAAGGTTAAATAATCCCCAAACTTTATTTAAATGATTGTTCTTGGACTACTTTAATATATCTCTTTTGTTTTACCTGATGTGGTACAAATTATGAAAAGAAACTCATTTGAAATCCTGTCACCTTTCCTTTATTTTTCTTGCCTGCTTTTATCTATCCCACCTACTGATATGGGTGTTGATGAATTCAAAAAATAAAAAATAAAATAGGGGTAAAGGAAGCCAGGAGAGGAAACGGGACTATATACAAAGCTAGACTCTTCAGAAAGAAAACCAAAAAGACTAAGTTTCAGTTTACTCAATGTCTACCGTGCGAAAGACTCATCTACAGAATTCTCGAACACTTTAAATAAGAAGCTCCCTTTTAACCTTAAAAAACAGATATTCAGAACAAACTTAAAGTATGAATTTGCACACCAGGAGACAAACTTATTGAAGAGGCTAAAAGTTAAATGATGTAAAAGTCCAATGTCGTCAGTAAATTCTAGAACTTTAAAACCACCTGAGAGGGGGGTGAAGAGGCGCGTGGGCACTTCCTCAGCTGCGAAGGACGAAGGACGACGCAGAGGCGTCCCTTCCAGCAAGCACCGCCCCCTGCTGACAAAATGTGCCCGCGGGTGGCACCTTACCTATGCTCAGGTGAACACAAGAGGAGGGGCAGCCAGAAGCAGAGGGCGATGTGAGTCCTGTCCCCACTGCCCTTCTTTCCTCGCAGACCGGAAACAACTTAAATCTGTAATCTGACGGTGCTTCTCAGCCCCTTCCAAGGCTTCTTACCCCCGTATGCCCTCGGGCTGGGGGGTTACCATCACGTTCCTTCTCCACCCAAGTATCGGTGTCTTCCGGGACCTCGCCTTCCTTTCTGCAGGCCCTGTGGCCACTAACTCTAGAAGACTATGCCTCACCCTGCTTGCGGACGGTTGAGACACACTGTTCTCCTTATCCCTCGGTGACAAGCAACAGGCGCAGACTTAAGCAAACAGAATACTGACCTTCTCAATAGGAAAATGCTGCAGCCAAAGCCCCGTGAGACGTCGTGTGTCTGCTAGTTTCCATGTGACCTCACTTACTCCTGTCCAAATCTTATGGATGTAGCACTGAAGTTACTAAAAAATCGTATTTCTCACGTGAACAGTATTTCCCAAATGTGACAGAAATATCACTAACGGCACTGTAAAATAAAGTCATATACCACAAGTGAGGATTTTTAAATAAGTTATGTATTATTCAAATGTGTACAGGAAGAAAACAGGACCACCCTAGGACTCCGCATGTATTAACACATTGCTTCTTATGACAAGGCCAAGTTAAAAAACGAGATGAGATTAAAATACAAGCCCAGGTGAGATAAAATATAGCAAAAACAGTGAGGAAGTAGCAAATGACTTAACACTAGAAAAACTGCATCACACCATATTCATTTACTAACGTTTTAATCACATAAATTCTAAGAAATCAATAAAAATGGTAAGAGTAGGGGCGCCTGGGCGACTCAATCAGTCGCACATTCGACTCCTCACTTCGGCTCCGGTCACGATCCCAGGGTCGTGGGATTGAGCCCCTCGTCAGACTCCGCACTGAACGTGGAGCCTGCTTAGGATTCTGGCACCTCCACTCCTCCCCTCCCCCACGTACGCACATGCGCGTGCTCTCTCAAAAAAAAAAAAAAAAAAAAAAAGAATAAAAAGTTAAGAATTCTCGGCTCCCAGTTCATTTTTAAACAAGAATGCTCTGACAATCAGTCCCTTCCTGTCATTGACAACCTTCCAGGTCCTTGTCATCGTCTTCATTTACTAACGTTCGCATGTGAGTAGCCTCCTTCAGATCAAACCTCTATGAAAATACTCTGGTCTGATAAGATGCCCTAACTCTGTACTATTACGTTTCTACATTGTAGGGTTAGAGAACACAATTCCGTGGGAAGGAAACCAGTTCTCTGCATATGTCTTCTTGATTTGGAAATCGCAGCTAGACCCAAACTAACATGAACCCAATGCCCTGACACCTTAATTTCTATAAGAAATGGGCTTTAGAATGGGTCACGTGCAGATACGGAAGTGTGTATCTTGCTCCTGTAAACTTCTGAGGCCAGTGTCCCTGGGCTGCAGGCAGTCAGCTCCAGGCTGATTCCAGAATCCTGGCTCCCTCCGTGGTCAAGGCCGGCCTTCGAGCTTCCTCATGCCCTGAGTTTGGCTGACAGAAGCGAACATGCTTGAACAAGGCAGCACGCTTGCTTCTTCGAACCCTGACTTCAAGGCAGCACCCACCACTGGACTCACACTGCGTGGCTGGCAGGGAGTCTGAAGAGTGTGACCTGGAACCACACAGCTCTCTCTGAGCAAAGAGAACAGACTGGGGGGGGGGGGGGGGCCCAGCCAGTCCCGCCCTCTCCCACACGCCAATCCAAAAATTATCATACTGCTGAGCATCTGACCATTAAGGAAGGCTTTCAGTCTACAAGACTTACAAAACCCTGAGACATATAGCTATCCCTGAAGAGCATGCCCGCGGCTATTACTTCCACACATGAAAACCAAGGGAATTACAGACAGGATCAATCACCTACAAATTCACCTAATCATCAAAGTTTGAACTCTTGGTCTTACCGACAGAGAGACACTGATTAAGAAGTCTGGAGTGAGGACAAAAGTCTGCAGTTTTAAAGAGCTCCCTGAGTGATTCTGATGAGCCAGATTTGAGACCTACTGGATTAAAGTCCCTCCTACCTTCAAAAAAGCGAATACAGACTTCGCATGTATCTACAAGACCTGGAGCTGAGGTGCAGGGGAGGAAAGAGAGGGGAGAGAGAAAGCTGAGCCAGGAAGGAGAGCAAACGTGCTGCACTAAATGGGCCATCCCACAGAGACCCCCAAATCATTTGCCTACGTCATCATCCGCCATGAAGAACTGCAGTGAGGGGCGCCTGGGTGGCTCCGTCAGTTGAGCACTGCACTCTTTGTTTTGGCTCGGGTCATGATCCCAGGGCTGTGGGATCAAGCCCTGCGTCAGACTCTGCACTGAACGTGGAGCCTGCCTGGGATTCTCTCCCTCTCTCAAAAAAAAAAAAAAAAAATTACTCTGAATGTCACTTTTAACAAACACTGCCTCAACCTATACCTATACCCTGAAAGCCTAGGGTATTAAACACCACCTATGTGGAAAATCACATAATGGACCCAGACGATTCTTCATGAAAACCATCTGATCTCATCTTTTGAAAGACAATAATTTCTATTAGCTCTCCTTAATGATCTAAATTTTCTAAGCTATTTTTAAAAGTACATTACCACCTTAGTTTAAAATCTAATGGCTTTATAATTATATGCACTCTTATAACTATGAGTCCTCGTTTTATAATAACTGATCCAATAATTATATATCAAATTCTGATCCATAATTTACAATCAGCAGAATTCATATGTGAATTATACACTTCAGAAGAAGTAGCTTATTGCTTCTTCTAGGTTTAAAACACAAAGTTTCCATGTATTTAGCAGCTGACGAGAATGCTGGACTTCGGTTAAATTAGATGATTGCACTGATATAACTCTAACTGTGTTAAACAATGTTTCTTCCCAACTACACTTCTTATTACCCTACTTGCATTTATTTAGTACTATCTGGGACTTTGTTGCGGGTTTTTTTGTTTGTTTGTTTTTTCAGGGAAGAAAACAGCACAGCATGTGAGAGAAAATAAAAGATTAGTATGAACATGAAACACCGTGAAAAGCACCAAGAATTAAGACTGAGATGATGTATCTTCAGCAAAATGCAGCAGGACTAGAAAAGCTGAAGTATCTAAAATCTGTTTTAAGAAGCCCGTGTTCTTCATTTGCCCATAAGGGATCTCTGACAAGCAGTACATGTGTCTGAAATGCAGACATTCCAACTATGGAAGGACTCTCATGGGCTGTCAACTTCTGAGTGAGGGGCTGACGCTGCTAGAAAGTATGACATTACATAATTACAAATGTTTGACAGTTCTCCTGGTTTAGACAGGAGACTAAGGAGACTTTGTTATCAAACAAAATTAGTCGTGCTATTTGGTTCTACAGGACATGTCATTTGACTCAGGGCTTCTAGAACCACATTTTTGTTTTCCCTATACTTGTTCATTTCAAGGAGTGACTGTCATACCATGATGGCTTTAAATAAGGTTTTCAGTATAAGCGATGTTTAAGAAAAAGTCCTCATAATATAGGATAAATATGACAGTCAAAAAAATTATCAAAGGTTAAAAAAAAAAAAAAAACAGGCAAAGGTAGATTTCCCCAAAGCTCCCTTTTTAGCAACCAATTACCCAAGCAAAAAAGTATGATTTTCCGAACCCTATGGCATAATACCACTTTCTAATGAACTGGAAGATGCAATCCCTAGAACTAACACAGAGTACAATTATTTTTTCTGCTTTAGGGACTTGCCATCAGCTAATGATAAAGTCACGTACACTGGTTTAAAAACAAAGCTAAGATAAAGTTAACTTTGCAAATGGGGTAAACAGCCCCTTTAAGGGTCTCCTACACCCCCACTCAGACTTTTCCTTTTTCTCTCGTGACCCCAACACTCTCAGTCCTGACTCTCTTTTGTCGGGTTGTCTTCAGCTCTGCCCTTCTCGGACAGGGTGTTTCAGAGTCAGACAGCTGGGTGCCCAGAGCCACCTCCCCTCCTCTCCAGGAGTGATCCTGACCCCCGAGGATTCGCTGTGATGCTCAGTCCTCAGTTAACAGAGTATATGCTCAGCACACAATGTGCTTAGCACCGAGTAAGCGCTCAGCAAGCATTACCAATCGTTATCATTGAGACTAATTTCCTTTTTCAAATCTCTACTCATGAAAGTACTTTTCTATCCTAACCCTGCAAAAGCACATCTTTACCACAATCACTCCATCATATCTTTTTCATACAAAGTCCCTGTGTAGACAGACTTTGCAAAAAGAGGGAACAAAAACCATAGATGTTTGTGTTTTAAATATTTAGCAGCTATAGGGGCGCCTGGGTGGCTCGGTCAGTTAAGCATCTGACTTCAGTTCAGGTCATGATCTCACGGTCCGTGAGTCCAAGCCCCACGTCGGGCTCTGTGTTGACAGCTCAGAGCCTAGAATCTGCTTCGGATTCTGTGTCTCCCTCTCTCTCTGCCCCTCCCCCACTCGTTTGTTCTCTGTTTCTCTCTCTCAAAACGAAACGTTAAAAAAATTTAGTATTTGGTAGATACAAAAAATAATTTTAATATATGCAAGGTATTAAGCACAATGAAACAAAGCCCTTGGTACAGATCATAGCCTAAGAAAATGAAATTATGTATCTTTTAAGCCCCTCTTGGTGCCCCATCACCTTCCCTCTTCTTACAGAGCTGAGCGCTAATGTGGATTTAGCATTTGTAATGTACATGTTTTCTGTATTACTTTACTAAATCTGTACCTCTAACAGTCTGCAATTTTGCTTTGCACATTTCTAAACTTACAAGAAAAAAAAAGGAAAAAAATACGGTATGCATTCTGCTGGAAGTGTCTTCTCTTCCCCCCAGTGACATTCCTGACACTAACCCCTGGTGATGCATGCATATATCTAAGACCCATTCACTCCCAGCACTGCATAGTCCTTCACTGTGGAAATGTAACAGAATTTAACCAGTCTCCCGTGAGGGACACTGGTCCAGCTTTTTCCTCTGACTGGCACAACTGCAGGCGTGCTTTTCCGTGCTGCCCAGCACGCAGGTACATGACTTTCTCCAGGGCAGTGGGCTGCCAACTTGAGCATGCGCTCAGTCACCCGAAGAGCTTGTTAAGCTGGCCCATCCCCAAAGTCGGATTCAGTAGGTCTAGGGCGAGGCCCAAATCTGCCTACCAAGTTCCCATGACATACCAGGAACACAACTTAGAAGCACTGCACTGGGATAAAGACCCAGAAATGGAATTCCTGGGTCAAAGGGCACATGCATCTCAAACTTTACTAGAAAACCCCAAAGTTATTGTATCAATTCACACTCCCACCGGTTGTGCGTAAGCACTCCAGTTGCTCCTTACCTCCCAAACAACAGACATTGCCAGATTTGCAGGTGGCTGCCAACCTAATGTGGATGAAACTATACACCATTTTGGTCTTAATTTGCCCCTCCCTAGTTACTAATCAAGTTGAAAACCTCTGCATTGGGTTTCATCTTTTGGGGATGCCAATGGGGGCCTTTGCTCATTTTTCTACTGTTATTACTGATTTGCTGATACTAATCTTTTTATCAGTAACCTGTACTGAACATAACTATTGTCACTTGTGACTTGTCTGTTCACTTTCTTGATGGCTTATTTTAATAAACACAAGTTGTCAATATTAATATTGTCCAACATTCCCCATCCTCTACGCTTTGCACCTTCTGTGATTTTTAGAATGTCTTCCCTATATCAGAGTCATACAACTGTTGTCCTACCTTCTCTTCTCCAAGTTTCACAGTTTTGCCTTCTGTATTTAAGGCTTTAATTGACCTGTAGCTGATTTTTGTGAATAATGTGATTTAGAAATGTATCCCACTCTTAGGAAGTTTCCTGTTTGGTAAAGGCCAACAGACACAGCCAACTATAACCTTCAGGAGGATACAAGAAGTGCCTCAAGTGAAATACTGATTAGGTGTTAGCACTCCTCCACTGGGTTTATTCTGCTTTCTCGCTGACGCAAACAAAAATCTGAAAATACGGAAAGTTATTAGCAAATTAGACTATGATCCTGAACCCACCACACTGCAGGAACAATCTTTAAAAATCTCAAAAGAGCTCAATGTAGTCTCTTTCTAAAAATATGAGAATTAAGCATTGTTGAAAAAGTGTAAGAAAATTGTCATTCTCAATAGTACTGGTTGGGATATAAATCTATACACTTTCTAGAGGGTAATTTTGCGCTCACTCACTCACTCGCTCTCTCTCTACACACACACACCCCCATATATATGTGCGTTTATATATACATAGCCTTACAACAGGTGTCTTCTTTAGGCTATCAATGACTCTCTACAGAATTTATTTAAGGAAATAACTGGACAAAGTACATGTTTAAGGATATTTACCATGAAGCTCTTTATAATACAAAACTTATAAACAAACTAATATCAAATGATGCAAGATGAGCTACAGAAGAGGCTGTGGTACGTCCACATCCCGGAACACTGCAGATTACACAGCTGTGTCAATGTGAAAAGTTATCCGCAATACTCTGGTAACTTACAAGAGCAGTTAACAAAATACACATATAAATATTCATTTATTCATAAATATTTGTCAAGTACCTGGGGGGGGCCCCCCCCGCCCGTAACCCATCCAGCATCTCACCGTGGCATACAAAGAGAACACATGCGCCCAGCTCCACGGACCAGCCAGTGCTGGTGAGGAGAGCACACTTAGAGCAAATGCCTTGTGATGAATGAAGTGCATCTATCTTCTACAAAAAGACTCTAGGGAGAATTTTAAGAAATGCAGTGTCATTACAGAAAGTCACACGCTGGAAAACAAATGTGAGACACTGCAGAACCACAGCAAAAGAGTTGGGACAAACAGCTTCCATTCCTGCCAATTCAAAAGTGAGACTGACCAAGACCAAGTACCAGTTCTTGAGCAAATAACCATTCTTCCAAGAGCCTACACTTTCCCTTATCCTGTTATGTTTGTGTCTAAGCCTCTCATGATAAGAAACATCTCACAATTGGGGATAGGCTCAAAGGATTCTGACATTATATGTTCATTCCTTTTAATCTGCTGTACCAAAAATCGGTAAAGTTATGAAACTCATTAATTACAAAGGGAAAATTTTTTAATTTAGAGCACAGATATCACACACTACCCCAAGAAATCAAAATTAACACTCATCAGTAGCAAGACGTATCTATATCACGCATGTCCCAATACAAGACTGAGCAGGGCACAACTTCTCCACTGTGGTATTCCTGCCAAAATGCTTAACCCTCAATTTAATCATGAAAGGACATCAGACAAATCCAAACTGAGGGACATTCTACAAAATAACTGATCAGCACTCTTCAAATGTATAAAGGTAATGAAAAATAAAGAAACCCAAAAGGAACTGTCACATTCTGGAAGAGACTAAAGAGACAGAATACCTTAATGCAACGTGGGACACTGGATTGGATCCTGGACCAGAAAAAGGACATCCGTGGTGAAACTCAAATAATAATGTTATCATGTGTCTGGTTTTCATAACTGCACCATGGATGCATAAGATGTTAACAAGGGGATGTTGGTTGAAAGTCTACAGGAACTCTTTGAACTATTTTTGCAATTTTTTTATAATTCTAAAGTTATTTCAAAGTATAAAGTGCTAACAAATCATTGCAACTGAATACTACAAAGGTATGAGAGGGATCACTGATTAAATGTAACATAAAGATAGGCTACATCCTCCAAAATTGTGCTAAAACAATCCCAGTAATTCCAAATAAGGCCTAAATTGGAATGAAATGTAATTATTTCATAAAAGCTTATAGCTGGGATAATGTATTGAGTACAGTAACTTTCCTAGGGAACTGAAATCTCTCCAGATAAATGACCTACTTTATTTTCTCCCTTAATGTTTGTTTAATTCAACTTTCATTCATGGGCATGTAACTGTGCTAGAGCCTGATAAGATTTTGATATATAAGAAATGAACATTTTAGAACAGTACAGAGAAAAGCATTGAGTAACAAAACTGGAAGTAATTTTTCAATCCTACACAATCTAGCAATTAATCCTGACACCCTTTTTAGTGCAAATGTTGTGAAGAGGGAGGGCCCTCACACTTCACATATATTCCCTTCAGCAGTAAGCGGTTTTGACCTCTAGAGTTAAGTCCAAAAATTATCCCTGAAAATGTCAAAATGACTCTCTGAGAAATGCCATATTTCTAGTCCTTTTCTCCCCCATTTAATCACTATGGTTTTGGTGCATTGCTGTTTATAGCACAAAATTAAGGAACCTGACTCTCTGAGTACCAGGGAAAACATTATACTGGTATAAACCCATGGAGTTTACTTAGTCTCTTCTTGTAAGAGATCAAAGGCAACATCGTAGAAGACCAGGGTTCCCAAAGTGTGACCCCAGAGCCCAGGAGGAATTTGTCACAATGCAAATTATCAGCCCCAATCCAGACCTGCCAAATCAGAGCCTCCAGGGGGTATGCTCAGCGCGTTTTTTCACAAAGCTCCCCAAGTGACTCTGATGCACCCTAAGTTTGAGAACCAATGATGGAAGCAGAAAGACTAGCCTGTAAATCAGGAAGCCTGACTCTAATCCCTGTTCTCTCACTAATCTCTGAGAAAGATTACTCAGCCTCTGTGGGGGCTCAGCCTCCTTACAAAACAAGGAGGGAACTGGAACAGATCACTGCCACAGTCCTTACACCCAGATTTGATCAATCTAGGAAAATATTCATTCCTCTAAAGCCTAAAACGAAAAGACCACCACAGCATTTCACCACCTATCTCTTTTTCATTAGAAAGAAACAATGAAAATGCCTTCTTTTCCTCAACTGGTCTCTGAACCATATCTATCTAAAATAATTTATTTAGATAAAATTACATTTGCATTAACCAAAGCTACGGAAATGCTGATTCTAAGGTTTCGTATTTAGTTCTATGTCAGGTGTGTGTAGGAGGAATCCCACATAATGACAATGTCTCTAGGAAACCCATCTACTGTAGACTGAATTACGTCCTGCATAATTCATATGTTGAATCCCTAATCCCCAATGTGATGGTGTGGCCTTTGAGAGGTAATTTAATTTAAATGAGTTCATGAGGGTAGGGTCTCCAAAAGGAATCAAGAGCAGGGCACCTGGGTGGCTCAGTTGGTTGAGCATCCGACTCTTGATCTAGGCTCAGGTCATGATCTCACGGTTCACGGGTTTGAGCCCCATGTCAGGCTCCGTATTGACATCACAGAGTTGGCACAGGATCCTCTCTCTCCCACTCTCTCTGCCCCTCCCCCGCTTGTGCATGCGCACTCTCTCAAAATAAATAAACTTTAAAAAAGAAAATCTGTTTTAAAAAAAAAGGAAAGAAGAGAGACTAGAGTTCTCTCGCTCTCTGCCATGTGAGAACACACCAAGAAAGTTGCCTTCTGTAAGCCAAGAAGAGTCCTCATCAGGAACCAGCATCACGATCCTGGGTAGAGCTGCCAGGCGTAAATGTCTGTGGCTTCAGTCCCCCAGGCTATCATATTTTGTTACAGCAGCCAAGCTATGACACTCACTCAAATGTCTGGCGTGGGATCTCACGCAGCAGGTTATAGTTCAGAGCAACTGTGTCCCTGTCTGTGCATAAAGAACACGTGGGATCTGGGGCACCTGGGTGGCTGTCGGTTAAGCGTCCAACTTTGGCTCAGGTCATGATCTCGTAGTTTGCTGGTTTGAGCCCCACAGGGGGCTCTCTGCTGACAGCTTGGAGCCTAGAGCCAGCCTGTGTGTGTATGTGTGTGTCTCTCTCTGCCCCACTCCCACTTGTGTTCCCTCTCAAAAATAAAAATTAAAAAAATTAAAAAAAAAAGAACACTTGTGATCAGACAAGAAGTATTTAATAAGTTTGAAAACAAAGAATTTTAAAATTTATAGGTCTAGACATTTTCACTGCTGCATAAGAAACACAGTTTAATTTCTTATCCTACTCATGGATTTATGAAGTGGGATTCTTCTCACAACTGTGATACCTGTGACCCCCATGATACCAACCTCTTCTCTGAAATATGGGAAAGAGGAGGAAGAGACTCTGTTTTATGAAGGTTAGAGAATTCTCCCCTAACAACACAAACCTATTAGAGTCAATGTTGGGACAAATGTCCCATGGAGCAAGTGAATACCTACTAATCCTCGAGACCTAACTCACTGTAAGCTGCAAGCTCTGACCCCTCCCTGGCAGGCAGGTAGAATCAGACCATTTGCTCTATGCTCCCATATCTCCATGTTAGCAGTTGGCAAAAGGCACTGTATTTGTTTCTGTTGTCTCCCCAGCCAGATCCTGAAACCCTCCGAGGCAGTGTATTATAACTCCAGCACCTAGAGCAGTGTCTGGAAAAAAGCAGGAACCAGTATTGGCTGAGGGGAAGCCACTTTACTGAATACCAGTGCAACTCTCTATCCCGTCTTACGGGTTTTCTGTACATCTGAAATTATGCCAAAATAAGGTTTTTAAAAAAGACACCAGTAGCAACTGTTTTCACACTTGCCTTACCAAATGTGCGAGAAGACATCAACTACTGGAGAGCCAACGGGAGTTCCTAATCCCGAGTGTGACAAACTTGAGAAAGAACAACTACCAAACACCCGAGATTTGAATTCTGACGTTAACTTTGGTCACATTATTTAATCTGGCTTTTAACTGGTAGTTAACAAAGGGAATAACAATTGCTACTCCAGAAGACTGCGGTGCTAAGCGAAGTTTATAGAGTATACATCAAATAAGCTCTCCTAATGATGTTCTCATCAATACGTATTAGTGCTCTTCCCTTTACGGGTGTTCCAACTGGACTCACCCTTCACCGCAAAACAGGTGCATGCTGTAACTAATTCCACCAGCACTGGCCGTAAGGTTGTAACTCAGTCGCCATTAGGGTTATGATTATCTATAAAATAAAGAAATCCTACACGTGTGTCAATGGATGCCAACCTTGCCAAGATGCCCTTCGCGTTCCTGAACTCCCCCAAGAAGTAAAAGGGCTACTCAAACTCAACACAACCGACAGGGGTCAGCAGCTCCAGGACCCACCTCCACCAGACTAATCTCCAGAAAGCGGGCAAGCGCACTCAGGACGTGCTCTATGGCTAAGAAGAGGTGGGAATCTACCGGGGCAAAAGCCACTGCTGCAGACATTGGTGCGCCGCAGCCCCGGGTCCGCCGGGTCACCCCGCCCCCCGCCCCGGTGCCGAGAGCGGCTGAACCTGGGGGGCCTGGACCCTCCACCTGCACTCGCTCAGCACTCGGTCGCCAGCGTCAGGGGCCGCCGACCGCACCAGCGTCCTTAACGGAAGGAGGCGCGGGTGGCAGCGGCGTGCCTCTGGGGGGGTGACCGGCGGTGGGCGGGCGGCGGAGGAAACCACGGCCGGGACTAGAGACCCACACCTCCGCAGCTCCGCGCCGGGGCAGCTGTTTCACCCGGAGAGAGCCGGGCGGTAAGGAACGCCCCGCTGCGTGCAAGGCGGCTGACAGCCAGCCCCGCGGGGAAGCCGGGGCCCCGCTGGCCGCGCGAGCCCGGCCGCAGGCTGCCGCGCAGCGAGCGGGGGAGGGCGGGAGCGG
>NW_024412397.1:4559068-4653691 GCF_014898765.1 Herpailurus yagouaroundi
GGGCCCTCAAGCCACCGCCCCCAGGCCCCGCGCTGACGCTGGACGGTCCCCGCCTCCAAACCCCCCGCCCCGGCCAGAGAATAACTTACCTGTTTGCCGACGGGATCGCTCCTGCTCGCCCCTCTGACTGACTCCTCCGGCTCACCGTCTTCCCTCTGGGAGGAAGAGGAGGGACTTCCTGTCTCTCCTTTGAGCGACTTCCGGCGGTTCCCAGGTCGACTCCGTCGTGGACCGAGCGCCGAACACCACGTCCAAAAAACAGAATCTCGGACCTGGTTTAGTGAAACCCACACCGGGTTCCCTGTTTCTGCCCCTAGTGGCCCGCAGAGCCCCTGTGCCGCCTTGTTTTCAGTCCATCAGCTCTTACCGGAAGCCACTGAGAAATGATGCCGGAAGTCCCGCCCTTCCCCCCAGAGAGGAAGAAGGAAGGCCCACGGAGTCAATCTAAACCAGGGGAGATGCGTGTCAGGCTGGAAAGCTGGCGCTGTCCGAGCAGGAGGGCCCCCACCCCTTGGGATTTCCAAAGGGTCCCGGAGCGGGCGCCTCCCTGGCGGTCCTGGCTCCTCCCTACCCCCTTACTCCCCACTCCGCCCCGGCGCCCGAAGGCCATGAAGTGCCCTGAGGGCGGCGCGGGAGAAGGACGCGGCCTGGGCCTTGCAGGGACCGCAGAGGCCTGCGCCGGCCGGCGACCAGCGGCTGGCTATCCCCGGCCTGGACGGGGCGGCGGGCGCCCGGCGCCTCTGAGCCCTCATTCGAAAGGACGAGGGTTTTGTGCTATGGCAGGCGCCTGCGCAGCTCGAGAGTGCGAGGAGACCCACTCGGGTGATTCCAGCAAGGGACCCTCGGAGTCAAGGCCCTGGGAAGCCTCGAGCCGAATCCTGACCCTAGCAGGGAGGCAGGGAAGCCGCAGGTGGTGGTTCGCCGGTTTGGCTGTAAAAGCTGCGAAGTACTCGGTGTTTAAAACGTCCCCGTACGGGCTGATTTCGTAAATGTTAACGGCAGGGCCCGAGGCAGGAGCCTACCCGGACCTACACTTCACAACCTTTTCTTTGGAAACCCAAAGTCTGGCAAGGAAAACCACAGCTTGAAAAGTTCAGTGACAGACACCCCGTCTGGGGTCAGGTTGGCTAGGAAAATCTGTGAAATAATCGGTTTGTATTTATAAAGATAATTTTAGGCAAACGGGATTTTAAAATTATTGCCTTACAGTAATAGTGCTAAGGCTTTCTAAAACAAATCATCTCGCAAGGTCAAGTCCACGCAATTATTTTTTAAAAAATGCAACTATTCAGGTGATGCCAACTTTTCATATTTGTTTAGAATAATTTTCATCGGTGGTATCTGGTCAAATTCCCATTGGAATCCATGTGAGTTCTCACGTCTGTGTTTCACAGCAGGTAGGATAATGCAGGTTGAAATAGTCAAATAACCATTCCAAGATCTGGCCGCTAGTAAAGGTGGGATTCAGCTTTGAACTCCAGTCAGCCTTTTCCAGCCTACCATGCCGACTCCGTTTAGTAATAGTGCATTAAAAGTTCCAGAGAAATACATGGAAAACAATTAGAACAGGTGGCTAGCCTGTCAATGTTATGTTTGTGCCATTAACCAACATTTACAGGTGAAAACAATGAAAATATTACTGGTAAAAGATAAGTAAAAAGCTAGATTCTGTCTCCAAAGAGTTCACGTGAAAATTACTTAGAATTTACTTGAAAATGTAGTACTTGTTAATAATATAACCTTCTAAATATCTGTTTTGACAGTGTTAGTCTTGTATGACATGGTCACAGGTCTCTGAATGGTAGCAATAGTGCAGTTCTCCATATGGATTAGTCATCCTTTTGGGTCTTTGGGTGATTGGTCTTGCTACCTTTCTTACCTGGATATAGTTAATGTGTTATCTTTCACCCTTGAGCATTGAAATAAAATCTGAGTTCATCTTCAGTTTCATCCATTATGTTGCTGAAACTGGACTTTTACATCATAAAGTGACCTTGAGAAAGTCAGTTGGACCTCATTTTCCTCGTGGAAATTTTTGATGATGTGTGTGTTTTCCCTAACTTTAAAAAAAAAAAAAAAAAGCAAGAATAATGGATTTTATTTCCTTCCTACAAGCTTATCATTCACACTCAACTAGAATTTGGAGAACATTTAATTTCTGACCTCATTTCTTTTTGCATTATAATGTCTGGTTTTCAGAGTTAGAAGTACAAAAAAATTCCCATGTCTCCTCCCAACCAGATTCTGTAATTATCAGCATTTGCCATATTTGCTTCATTGGTTTATGCATATTTTGTTCAGAACCATTTGAAAATACATTGCGAACAAGATGCCCTTTTAACCCTACATGTCAGTGTACGTGTCCTAAGAACATGGGTAGTCTCTGAGATAGCAATACAATTATCAAAATCAAGAAATTAATGCTGATACAATGCTCTTATCTAATAATCAGACCTTGGGGCGCCTGGGTGGCTCAGTTGGTTAAGCATCCAACGTTGGCTCAGGTCATGATCTCTCAGGTTGTGGGTCCCGTGTCAGGCTCTGTGCGACAGCTCAGAGCCTGGACCCGCTTCGGATCCTGTCTCCCTTTCTCTCTGTCCCTCCCCCATTCATTTAGAAGTGAGTATCTCTCTCAAAAATAAACATTAAAAAAAATAACCAGACCTTATTCATATTTTTGCACCTATTTTTTATTGTCCTCCTGCATTACATAATTTAAGGGATTTGCAAAAGGTTACAGATGAATTGCCAGAATGGATAAAAAAGAATATCTTAGCCCCATGTGCTGCCCACAATAAATGTTTATTAAAGATATCTTTCCATATCTTTTGGCCTCCATTTGTTTCTGATGGAGCAGAGATCATTCAGAACTTTTCTTTTATGTTTCCCTATATGTAATTTGTCATTTTTCTCTGGCTACTTTCAAATTTTTCTCTTAATTTTTGGCTATTAGCAGTTTGATTATGATGTGCCTAGCCCTGATTTTTCTTCACACTTAACCAGCTTGGTGTTTTCTGAGCTTTTAACATCTGTAAGTTTACCATGTTTGGAAAATCGGGGGGCATTATTTCTCCAAATATTTTTGTTCTCCATTCTCTTTTTCTCCTGAACTCCAATCAAATATATATACACATCGACATTATATACAATTCACCGAGGCTTTGTCCTTTTTTGTTTTGTTTTCATTTTTTTCTCTCAGTTCTTCAGATTAAATAATTTCTATTCATCTGTGTTCTATGTTCCCTTCTGTTATCCCAAATCATCTGTTAAAACTGCTAATGATTTTATTTCAGATATTGCATCTTTTAGTTCTAAAACTTCTATTCAGTTGTCTCACCATTTCTATTTCTCTGATGAAATTTCCTATGTGTTTACTTATTAAAAGCATATTTTCTTTTATGTCTTTGAGCAAAGCTGTAATAGCTGCTTTGACATTTTGTCTGCTAATTCCAATATATAAATGATTTTGGGATTAAGCATCATTAATTTTCTTTTTTCTTCATTAGAGGTCATGTTTTCCTGTTTCTTAAATGTCTAGTAATTTTGAGTTGTATCCTAGACATTTAACTAATGTAGCTATTCTGAATTTAGTTACTTTCCTCTGAAGAGGTTGTTTGTGGTTGATAGTTTTTTTTTTTTAATATATGAAATTTATTGTCAAATTGGTTTCCATACAACACCCAGTGCTCATCCCAAAAGGTGCCCTCCTCAATACCCATCACCCACCCACCCCTCCCTCCCACCCCCCATCAACCCTCAGTTTGTTCTCAGTTTTTAACAGTCTCTTATGCTTTGGCTCTCTCCCACTCTAACCTCTTTTTTTTTTTTTTCCTTCCCCTCCCCCATGGGTTTCTGTTAAGTTTCTCAGGATCCACATAAGAGTGAAACCGTATGGTATCTGTCTTTCTCTGTATGGCTTATTTCACTTAGCATCACACTCTCCAGTTCCATCCACGTTGCTACAAAAGGCCATATTTCATTTTCTCTCATTGCCACGTAGTATTCCATTGTGTATATAAACCACAATTTCTTTATCCATTCATCAGTTGATGGACATTTAGGCTCTTTCCATAATTTGGCTATTGTTGAGAGTGCTGCTGTAAACATTGGGGTACAAGTGCCCCTATGCATCAGCACTCCTGTATCCCTTGGGTAAATTCCTAGCAGTGCTATTGCTGGGTCATAGGGTAGGTCTGTTTTTAATTTTCTGAGGAACCTCCATGTGGTTGATAGAGTTTTAATAGGCAGTTAGTTATTCTGACTGTATTCATACTCCATACTTTGTCTCCCTTGTTGTGGTGGCAACTGAAATCTAATTCAGTTCCCTCAGCCTTAGCTGGGATGCTTTAATCTGCCTCACACAGGCTTAGTTCAGAGGTCATCTGGCAATTTAGGCAGAGTATGCAGAATTTGGTGTTTTTCCTTATGTGACTCTTCTTTCCAGAACCTCCCTCCTCTTACTGTGTCCTAACGTAGTAACCCTGGGCTCTGCCTTCTGGCTCCTCAAGTGAGTTTTAAATACAGTTTAGATGGCCTCGTTTATTCGATTCTAATTATTCAGAATTTGAAAGAAAGCATTGGTCATTTTTGGTGACTAATCATTTTTGAAGATGAATTTAACAGTGACATTTAAAGTGCTAATTTCCTTTAAATTAACATGTACTTCCATTACTTTTAAATGCCTACCTACAATAACAGTAAGAATGTGCTATGAACACTTAACCACCCACACTAGAATTTTAAATCTACGTTCTCTTTGAATGCTGTTTTGGTGAATTTCAATGTGGGAGGTGAGATGATTTCAAACTTCACATTTTCTATCATAGTCGAAGGCATAATTTTTCTGACATCTTTTCTCATTCTGGATAAGAAATTATACAGCATAATGTTTTTAAATAAAATTTTTCCATGCAATGAAAACTTTTTTCTCTTCAATCTACTCAAGCTAAAAAAGCTCAGAAGCATTTACTTATTTATCATAACTGTTAAGAAATTATAGTCATTACACCTACCATCTGTGCTCTTCCACATCATGCTGGAAAAGAAAGAATACATCACTTTGCTTCAGAAAATCTCCTGTATTTTTCTTTGTACTTCATCAATTGTTTGAGCCTTTGGATGGCTGAGCAAAATATAGAATATACCCAACCCAGCCTCTGCCTCCCAGAGCTTGCTTCCTATAGAGGAAAGTTCTTTACAGCATAGTTAAGAGGAAGATGAGCTTTCTTGAGTGTTACAAGCTCCAGAAAATATAAAGTGGATGTTACAAAGTGAAAGTAAGTGAGAAACCAAATTGAATAGCATTATCTTCTTTTGTGAACCTCCTTCTTTTTCCACTTCTAAGAAATTTGTTGAGCACAAATTATGGGCCAGGCACTGTGCTTAGCACAACTTCTCAGCTCAACTGGCTCATCAGCCTGTGGGAACAGATCAGTGTCGCCCAATCTTGTAGTTGCTCAAGAGAAATTTGTGTGAATCAGTCCACTGATTTTGCAATGCTGGCATCCAATTCAGAAATACTTAGGACACTGCAAAGGCCGTATGAAACAGAGTGAATGGAGCCTTGAGCCACAGGTTGCTGTCTTGTGGCCTCTGAATTAAGGCATGATCCTTGTGAAGACACAAGTGCTGCCCAGCGGTATACATGTGAGCCATTATCAGTCACTGGCACCTCAGCATGACTTGTTGTATGTACTTTTCCCCAGTACTGGCTACTCCCAAGACAACTCCAACTAGGAAGAACATGAGAGGAAGAGGATAAAGACAGAAGTCCATGCAGGAGACAGCAGACCTACCAGAAGACACTCCAAAAATGCAACTGCAAAATTAAGAGGAAGATTTCAGCAAGCAATACTGAGCATTTTCTGTGTGCAGTGCACTCCACCAGGTCATGCGCACTGCAGTGTGACACATACGTGGAAGAGGACTGCCATTTAGGCAGAGAGATTGGGTGAGGGCTTCTGCCATAAGTAAGCTACACAGGATTTGGCTTTCAGGCCATTGGATGTGACAGTGGAAATGGAAGGAAGTGGTGGCTTTTGAATAATGGAGTCACCTGTTTTTGATATTGAATTGGATCTGAAATAGAAGTGTCAAAGAAGATTTAGGATTCCAATAGTCCGTGTACCAAGTCAGGGAACACTAGAGGTGAAACAGGTTTGGGAGGATGGGCAAGAGTTTCCGTTTTGGATGAGTCAAGTTTCAGATATGAAATCTGCAGGAAGATCAGGGGTCCAGTTCTCAGAAAAGGTGGCTGAGTAGAGCTGTGCTGGGAGTCCCAGGCATCGGGCTAACAGAGACTGACAAAAGGATGTAGTGGAGTGAACATGTGGAGGGAGAAGAGGCCCACATCAAGTCCCTTGATGTGCCCTTGACCCACTGCCCCCCTCCAGCTGCAAGTGCAGAAAACGTGTCACCGACAAGGCTCTCGCACCATGCAATGCACACTCACACAGGTTTCCAGGCCAATACACTGAGTGACGTTACATTGCTCAGAAGTGCTTGAATTTACTTTACAGCCAGCTTTTGTTCATTGACTAATATGAATACCCTTTTAATAATATAAATTGGTGTCCTAAACCTCTTGCAATTAATTCTTGGGAACTCTGCCAAATACATCAGGTAGGCCCTGCAAAATCCAAAACGTCACATGATTCAACATAATCTGGCAAGCATGAATCAAGCTTAACAATAAAGTGTATCAAACACTTGTCCATACTCAACAAATAGGGATCAATGTTCGCTACCATCAGAAGAAAAGCAGATCATTCATATAGATGCCCCCATGAAGCTGACACCTCGTGTGGTGTCCCATTTCTATGACGAGAAGCTGAATCATTAGCCTATGGTGCAGCCCTTTTAGATATGATGCTGCAACTTTTAAAACTGATATTTCAAAAACCCACAAAGAGATTAAATGTATTATGCTTTGATTTTATTTCGAATCCTAGGAGAAACATTCTTAATAAACTCTTAAATTCTTCTCCATTAATGTCATTTAAGTAATGAATTTATAAAGATTGAATTGATTTGTTTATATACACTCAACTGTAGAAAAATTACATTCTTTTTGTTTGTTTGTTTACACCATCAAATGCAATCAAGGCAAACAAGACGGTTAACTAAAATGATTACTAAATGCAGCATTAGTTGATGGCTTTAAATTTAGAATGTGTTACTGATGTCAGGGCTGATTAGATTCATTCTCTATCTAAAACCGATGCTATTAAAAGCTTTGAGCAATTTAGATGTAGTCACTGAGTAAAATTCCAGCGGGGGGAGGGAAATTCTATCGGGATTGATTCTCCTGTGGTGACTTTACGTGTGCACGGATGTCTGGGGGAATGGGGTAGGAAGAAAGAAGAGGGTGCAGGAGAGGTGGTTGGTTGGCATGAATCCTAGAAAAGGTAAAGAGCCTTGAAATAGAAAAAGTACTCATCTTCACAAAGGGAATCCCAAATGGCATAAGGATACAACTACTGGCCATTCCTGTTTCAGAACTTTCCAAGAAGCAAAGCAAAATAAACGAAGGAGAAGCAAAAGGTTAAGAGGGCATCACACTTTAGTTACTCCTCTACAAATGAACCCACAGGGAAATCATGGTCGCCAGTGGTGGGACCAACAGTTTTACCAACAAAAGGAATGTGTGGTAAAGGAAAGGGTGAGAGAAACATGGAGTATGTCATGAGCACCGCCAGAACCTAAAAGCACACTGGAGTGATGAGGCCCATCAAAGTGCCAGGGAGAGTCTAGTGGAAGAACTGTCCTTGTGCTCCAAGGAAAGAGTGAGTCTACTCCTACAGCTGGCCTTAGGGAGATGTTGCAGGTAGCTGTGACTTCAGAAAGGTGTGCCACTGGGACGGTACACCATTTCCAATATCTGTGCCTTTAAAATGTTTTATTACTGGCCCAAATGTCGGAAGATATTTTAAATGGGAGGGAAGACATTATTTCCTGGATGTAAATTCTCTGGATATTTAGATTCTACCCCTATGCAGGGCTGCAGGAGAGGGTATCTGTCAGTAGGTCAGCTCTAAGCTGGAAGGTTCTGTCATTACAAATGAAGCTTAGCCATCTCTAGGAAAAAGGCAGCAAATAACTTGGATCCTTCTATGTAGTTCCACCTAACAAAAGAAGAAACAAAGAGAAACATTGTTATTTCCATGCAAATGACAGGGCAAAGTAGCCTACAATGTAAATAGGAAGGTTTGGTGATGGAAATTCGATCGCCAGTATGTAGCACGTCAGAGGGTTACCATGTGGAGACTTGGGGTTTGTGTGGTGCAGGACTGGCCCCTCCGAGGAATCCGCTAACCTGTTGATTTTCTCATTCTGAGAATGTTCCCCATCATCAACAGCACCCAGCGGGAGCATCATCACACTCTTTTGGATGATATCCTGGAATATTCTGGCAATCGGTATGGTTGAGCCATCCCGGGTCATGTCTGGCTCTGTTCCAAATACTGAAACACAGGAAAGAAGGCATTCGAATAAAATAATGACAACACTACCCCTAGCGATCTTCTCATATGCAGTGTTTGCTTTCTCTTTTTTATTTTTCTTTTGTATTTAACCATTAAATTTGGTGCCTGGGTGAAGTAAGCTTCTTGATATCATGCAGTTTATATTCTAAAATAGTCACTAGAGGCAAGAAGAAAACCATGGTTGCCTTCTTTACAATTACCTACTTGGGGGGGGGGGGGGGAAACCTTTTAAGGGGCCCCTGGGTGGCTCAGTCTGGTGTGTGTCCAACTTCAGCTCAGGTCATGATCTCAGTTTGATAGTTCAAGCCCCACATCGGGCTCTCTGCTGTCAGCTCAGAGCCTGTTTCGGATCTTCTGTCCCCTCTCTCTCTCTGCCCACCCCCTCAAAAATGAATAAATGTTTAAGAAAAACTTTTTAAATAAAATTTTTATTTTGAATTGTAAATTTTATAGAAAAGTTGCAAAAATAGTACAGAGTTCCCATATGTTCCTCACTTTGCTTTCTGTAATGTTAACATCTTATATCAGTTAACATCTTCTATCAGTAAGTTATAAAGAATAAGAAATTAATATTGGAATAATATTATTCACTCAATTCAGACCTATTTGAATTTCACCAATCTTTCCCTTTTTCTATTCCAGGATCCAATCCAGAATCCTAACTGCTTCTTAACTCTCCTCTGGTCTGTGACACTTTCTCAGTCTTCCCTTCTCTTTCATGACCTTGACCCTCTTGAAGAGTACTGATCAGTTGTTTTGTAACCTCATCTGGGTTTGTCTGATATTTTCTCATGATTGGAAGAGGTCATGCATTTCTGGCAAGAGTATTGCAAAACAATGTACCTACTTTTATGGTTGCTTCATGAATTAAATATTTGGAAAGCGGGACTTCTTTGGTTTTATAAGCAATATATAAATAAATAGCTGTATTCAACTGTCACCTGAATGTTGTTGTTTTTGTGCTCAGCTGTCAAGGTAGCCCATGGAATAGTTGTCATGGATATCCTAGGGTCTAGAGACATGAGTTGAAACCGTCGAGGCTAGGGCACAAGTTGCCAGTGACGGAGGGGAGATGCAAAATAAAGACACAAAAGATAACATGCCACATATTCTTTATCCACAGAGCGAGGTGTGAATGTGAGTCCAGGTGATGTACTTTGCTAGGAGAACTGGCTGTACACACAAATAAACCAAAAGGTGCCTTATGCGTTCCTGTGAGAGTATTTCAGGTCTTTACTGCTGACCTGGACATTTCAATCCCACATCTCTCCTCAGCTGGCAGGGCACTTACCTTCCTGACTCTTCTTTCTCTCTTCCTGGTTTCCACAGTTTGGTGGGAACACCCTGCGACAGCCGGAGCAGCAGGAATGATTGCGTAGACAACTCTGGCTCTAAGTCTCAGACTGTCCTCAGACCTGCCCTCTAATTTTTATGGTTTTACTTTTACTATATTTGTTTTTAATTTTTTTTCAACTTTTTTTATTTATTTTTGGGACAGAGAGAGACAGAGCATGAACGGGGGAGGGGCAGAGAGAGAGGGAGACACAGAATCGGAAACAGGCTCCAGGCTCTGAGCCGTCAGCACAGAGCCCGACGCGGGGCTCGAACTCACGGACCGTGAGATCGTGACCTGGCTGAAGTCGGACGCTCAACAGACTGCGCCACCCAGGCGCCCCTATATTTTTTAAATAAACAGTGGTGAAAGAGGAATTGACCTTAATTTTATTTATTTATTTCGAGAGGGAGGGAGAGTGAAAGGATCCCAAGCAGGCTCCACATCCAGTGTGGAATAGGACGCAGGGCTCAAACTCACAGTCGTGAGATCATGACCTGAGGTGAAATCAAGAGTCGGATCCTGAACCAACTGAGCCACTAATTTGTAATGTCCCTGTCCTTGGTACGGATAACCCTGGTAAAGCGTCACTGTTCCCGGGTGGTCTGAACCTCGGAGTCCAGCTCAGCTCTGACTACTGTGGGGCCTGGCCTGAGGCCTCTCCCAGGATATAACGCCCACAGGTCCATACAAACACGTGTCAGTGTTTTCCCACTTGGCTTTTGGGGAGACTCTGAAAATCCCCCTGCTTTTCAGAGATTCCCCTACTTTGCAGTTGTGGGCAGTGTCAGAAGCCAAAGAGACTAGGTATTCCTTCTCCCCACCCAGGCAGCCAGGGCCCAGGCACGTGTCCCATGCTCACCAACCACACGATCCGGCCCAGGACTTGGAAGTATGTGCCATCAAAATAGGGACCAGCGAGAAAATGCCAAGTACAGCTCTGCTGCCTTCTCTACCCTTGGACAAGCAGAGTGTCAGTTAAGCTTCTCTACCCTTGGACAAGCTCAGTCAGTTAAGCGTTCGACTCTTGGTTTCGGCACAGGTTATGATCTCACAGTTCGTGAGCTAGAGCCCCATGTTGGGCTCTGCCCTGACAGCACAGAGCCCACTTGGGATTCTGTCTCTCCCTCTCTCTCTGCCCCTCCCCTGCTCATGGTCTCTCTAAATAAATTAATTCATTAATTTAATTTAAAGAAAGAAGATGAAGAAAAAATCCCCACAGGGCGGCCCACCGTACGCTTGCTCCCTCCATGAAATTTTAGCTCCTTCCTCATTTTTAAACCCCAGAGTTCCTTTACTTTCACGCAAATTCAGCTGTGCCCTTTAAAGGACATTTTTATATGTTGGCCATCACTTCCGTAAGTATCAGAGGCTCTCAAGTCCACCATTTTGCCCCAAATTCAGGCTTCCAGACATAAACCCTAATCCTGGCCTTGCCACTTCCAGCTCAGTGCCCTTCAGCAAATTCCTTAATGTCCCCCAGACCTTATGAACCAGGGGAGGCTGTTGGTAGGGGCGGTGGGACAGTGTGTATGAAGAGCCCTGTGCGCAGATGGCACTCAGTGACGTGGCCTCGGTGGAAAGGAGGGCCGGAGTGAAATTTGGAACGTGCTGCCTTCTCCACTGCCCCACCAGGCACCACACCTGGTCCCACAGTAAACTGGCAACTCGAGATACCGCAAGTCTAACCTGTTTCGATGGCTCTTTTGGCCGCAACATACTGATTATCTTTAATATTTGCCATCCACGGCTGTAGTCCCAGTGTCATAGAAACAGTCATCTGGTTGGAACTATTTCTTTTGGAGAATATATGTTCAAGATGCTGCTTCACCTGAAAAGGAACATTTTCATTTGTAAGAGAACATGTCAAGTTATTCTCACACGCAGTGACTATATAGCAATTTTTCATCCCAGCCTGACAAATTCCAGTGCTGTGATTTTGCCTTCATTCTTGCAGAGGGGCCTCGGGGACAGAGAGCTTCAGTGGTTACAGAAACACTTGTCTCAGGACCCTGCAGTCCTCAGCCCTCCGCCCGCCCATCTGACTACAGTGTCAGACTTCCGACGCCTGGTTATTATGAATTTTGGTAATTAGGAAACAATACAACTTCTCAATTTGAATATCCCTCCTTTTTAACTCGTCAGTACCTTAGTGACTATTGTGGGAACGTTATGCTTTTGGAAATTTCCGGAAAGTGGGGGCAATTCTGAGCTAAGCTATAAAAGAGCATTTGATCAGAGTCCTTCTCTGTCCCCTGGGCTCCATTCCAGTTGCCACAATGGAAATTCTCCCAAGAAAAACTATACTCTGAAATATCCCTCCCATTCATTCCTTCAACAAACATCTATTGACTGCCTGTCATGTGGCAGGAACTGTCCTAGGTGCTGGGAACACGGCTGTGAGCAAGAGGAAGACAGGCCTGCCCTCGTGGGGATACGTATCTCCTGAGAAAGAGAAACAATATGTCCAAAAAGAGAAGGAGGGAGGGGGAAAAACAGGGACAGAGACTGGGAAGGCGGGTATTTGGGGATGTAATTAGTGCTAAGAAGACAATAAAAGAGGTCAATGAGAGAGAGTTGGGAAGAGGTATTCTTGGAGCCCATTTATCCAGAGCCTACTTTCTGTTGAACTGGAGGTAAACTGATGATAGGTTGATAATTTGGACATGTAACTCCTTCCAGATAACATTTTCATTAAAATGGCTGCTTTCAGAGTACTGATTTCAGACACCAACGGGCAAACTAACTACAGGCTTCAGCATTTCCGGCTCCATCCGGCCGTAGGCAATCAGCTTTTCCATCTGTGTGTAAACCAATCTTGCCTTTCTGTCAACTGTTTAATGTAAAAATATTTCCCATCACTCCAACCCCAAACGGTTATTTGTCTGACTACTGTAATTGCATACAATTACAGAAAGAGATTTCACCAAACAAAAATTATATTGGTTTCTTGACGTGTGTTACAATCCCTTTTATGTTGGGAAAAAATGATACGTCAGTGCCAACAACTGAATAGCCCACTAAGCCGTGGGAGACGGCCCTCAGAAATGGGCCAATGCACATCTGTCACCTGTTTTTCCACCACAGACGTATTCATGTGAGGGACCAGACGGATTGAAAATTTTCCGATAACTCGGCCAGGGATGACGGTTTTAGCTCCAGGCTCATCAAATGCACCCTCGATCCCGTGGATTGACAGCGATGGGTACCTCCATAGGTGCATTAGAATTTCCTCCTGAATTAAAATAAAATCATTTTACTAAATTAAAGAAGCTCAAGTAAAACTGTTCAATTGTATCGCTTGTATCGCCGATTTCTGTGCATCTCTAGCGCTGTTTGTGACAAGCTAATTATCACCTTCCTCAGATGTGTCTGGACTAGCCAGACAAGTGGGATTTCCCCTCCAGACCCGAGACACTCTGCTGCCTCTGTGCCTCTGGCTGACCGAGCCTCTCGACCGATGAGGGCCCCTCGTCACTCGCGCACTCAAGTTAATAGATGGCAAAGGGGCCCTTTCAGAATTTGGGGCTTGCTTGTGAGTTTCTACCCCCAAGCATCACGATGATAGGTTGTGTAGTAAAAGCATTTTCTTTTTTCAGAAGGCTTCAAAGGACTCTGCGTACGGTTGAGCCAGTTTTCTTTGCTGCTGTGACCAAGGCGGAGCTGGTCTGAGGGAAGAGACACACTTTGCGGTAACAAACTCCGTCGCGTCTGTTCAGCAGGGCTCCCCCTCCTCGTGGCAGGTCCCCCAGCCACCACACACCAGAGCAGCAGAGGTCTCAAAAAGAGTAAGAGGGAGAAGGGGACAGAAACCGTCCAAATCTGCCAGAAATGAACGCTTTGGGCTCTGGTTTACTTCCACTGAGGCGGCAATGTAGTAGCTCGCAGATTAGCCCCCAGGGCTCTTGATTTTGTCTATTACAATGAGCAGCTGGGGGTCTTGGAACTGGAACGACCAGACTCTTCCCAATCTTTGAGCAGACAGGAAGCGCAGACAGCTGAACGCATTGGGTCTAATAAACTGATTTGGAAAAGCATGTCTGTGAGATGGGTGGCTGCCCCAAGGTTACACGCCCGAGGCCAGTGCTGGGCAGACCCCACACAGACTTCTGGTTGATCTAGACCTTAGGGAAGTAAGTGGCCACGAAAGTGAAAATCTGCCTCGGAATTAACATCTGCTTTCAGTTCTGAGACGTGTGGATGAGCAGAACACAGTAAATCAGGAATTGGGAAAATATGATTTATTACTGTCATTCCTCTTTCAGATCAGCCATCAACTTGTGAGCATACCTTGGTGTCAAACAGAAATTTCTTAACGTGGCTGCTACGCCGGTATTCCTCCAGGTCCAGATCAATGGCTTTGTACATTTTTCTCTCTTCTTCCGTAAGAGGAGCCACTTGGTCATAGATTCCAGGGATCAGAATATGACCAGATGAGTCCACCAGGCTGCCTGCAAGGGACGGGAAACAAAGCCAGGGAGGGTTTACGAGTGCACTGAGGTTCCGGCCCGGGCGTGGGGGCCTGGGTGACTCCTGTGGCCGCAGCGGGCCTTGTGACGGGCCCTGGTCCCCCTGGGCAGAGCCGCTCGCAGCGCTCACGTCTCCAAAGGACAGAGCTGGCAGACTCTGCCTGAGCCAGACCCATTTTAATGTCTACCTCATCAGTGCAGGGATGGAAATACAGGGGTCTGCGTACATGTAACTGGGTAGGACTTAGCTGCATGACACTGGTCCTCAATTGTACCTTCTGTATCAAAAACAAGGTTTGTTTTTTAAATGTTCATCTATGCTGAGTTAAAAAGTAATATATGTTCATCATTTAAAAACTTAACTATGTATGGGTATGTCTATACAGCATTCCTGAGGAACCAAAATCATCATTCTCAGCTTCCCCCCCCCCCATAAGAACCATAATATAATAAGTACTCATCTTCAATCAAAAGTATAAAATCCTTGAGATCAAGTCTATGAGGCATACATGATGACTACAAATGCGTTCATAGTGAATAGGCAGATATACCAGTCTGTTATTTCTGAAAGAGTTTGGGGATTCATAGGAAGGGGGGGAAATCATTAACGAATATCTACAGAGGAAGTAGATTTAGTAAAACACTGCTCACTACCTTGAAAAAATACTTCTCAAAGCAGCAAGCAGACTAGTGGAGATGGTGAAAAATGTAGGCGGGACATCGAAATTTCTCTTCGATCCACACGGTGACTCTTATTCAAGTGAAGACACTTCGTAAAACATATGCCCCACAGGCTTAATGAGATTGTAACTTGACAATGTCAAAAAGCTACTGTGACGCACTGTACCTTGAGGTCTTCCTGTTAAAGCTGACACTTGACAAACCTCGGGGCTGGAGGCTCTGTGAGCACCTGTGTGTCCCCCCAGTTACAGGACACCCGCTGTGCTCAAAGAACCAGAGGAGTGCTGGGGACGCTGAGGGTATGTTAAGACCCTGCTTTCGTCAGCAATGGTGCCATCTGTGGCCACACAGGCTGAATAGCAAGTGTGACCCAGCACAAGCAGATCAGCGGGTGGTCTGGCTGTCTGCGGGCACAACGGGATCCAAGGCAAACACGCTACCAAAACCTACAGGACCAGTGGTAGGGTGGTATGTAACAGGTGTCCCAGCACTCTGAGGCCATCCTCGAAAGCAAGACCCCAAGTTTTGAGGGCATCAAGGTAGCAAAATGAGAAGGGAGGTCTTCGCTGTTCTGGTTTTTGACCACATCCTCCTTAGCCCCTCCCCGGGTCCCCTGTGTACGTCACCCAAACTTCCACAGCCACCCTGGAGATGGTATTGCAGACCGCTATCCACCTCCCTGGGCTACTGCATTATGGGATTGGCCGCATTTAGCCCAGCAAAGCCTGTGTGAAATACGTGATACAAACCGATTGATAAAATTGAAGTTAAAAACTAAGCTGGGTGCCAAGGGATTGGGACTGGCTGTCACTGGTTTGCAGGCCACCCTCTGCACCCTCGCCAAAATCAAAACCAAACCTAAAAGCACCACCAGGAATCACCAGGTCCTCCCTTCGGGGCGCGTCCCTAAAGGTCTGCCGACACTCTTGTACGCAAGGACAGAGCTGCAAAAGTGCACGAAAGACAGACCCCGTCCGTAATGCGGCCGGAAAGACACAGGGTAAAGAAACACCTGAGGGTCCACGAGCAAAGAGCTGTGAAGGGGAGCGGACATCCAGGAGCAAGGAGCAGGCAGGGCGCCAGCCAGGTTGTGTGGGACGCGACGGGCACGGTCTCGATGGTGAGAAGAGATGGGTGTTCGAAACGTCAAGGTCAAAACAATGAAGACCTGAGGAACGCAAGCAGCCAGGATGCTCAGTGTCCATACGGGACACTGAGCTGGGACATTGTTCCTGTCATTTCAGGCAGCCGTGCCAGGCATCACCGTGGGGATGGGAGTCAGGGGTCCTTGGCAAATCAGGCTGTGACGTGAGCAGGGGCCTTGCCTCACGCTCACTGCACTTGGCCGGGGCCCGGTGCGGTTTCGAGTCTTGGAGTCTGTTTTCTCAGGATGCAGGATGGCCGTCCCAGCTGCTGGCGGGACAGAGCACAGCCGACACCCCCCCGAGTCCCCCGCCCCCTGCCCCGCGCACCCACCAGCAGGGAGATTCACGGGAGGCTCAGCACGCGGTGGCCTCCAGGCGCCACAGGACCAGCGGAGGGAAGACACCGCGTGCGCCATCCAGGCTTCTGCCCCACACGGCGTGTTCTCGCTGCGCCTTTGCCCGGTCCTCCAACACCGAACGCGTCGGCAAGAAAAAGGACGTTTGCCAAGGGTTCATCTCCCCACCCCCTCCTCATTTCCCACTTGAAATCACCATCCTCCGAATGGGATGGGCTTTCTGCAGCCACGAGGGCCCCGGCCGGGAGCCCGGTCTGGAAGCGCAGGGGAGGCGGAGGGTGGCGCCTTTGAAAATGGCAAACGGGAAGCAAATCAAGTAATCCTTGATCCTCAGGAGGCCCCTTGGAATCTAACGTTTGATAAAAGCGCCCTGGACCCGGTGACCTCCCTGCTTTGTGGCTTTTAGGTGAGGGCAGGGAGTAGGAATGCCCACAGAGGAATGCCCAGGAGCAGAGGGCTCTGTGCAGACTGAGTATGTCCACTCCCACCACCTCCGACCTCCCATGTACACCCCACTCTAAGCCTCTTTGAAAACAGGAACTTGCGGTGTTCCTGGGGCCAGGGGGAGCTCCCTGTATCCCCCTGGTGGAGACTCCATGCCTTTCATACCGTTGGCACTCAACACATGTTTATGACTCATTAGCACTCATGGTTACCGGGATCACACAGACAAGGAGCGAGGACAGAGAGATTAGGAACTTGCACAAGGTCACACAGCAGCACCTGACTAACGGGTAGGGCACCTGCCAGTCTGCAGTGGGGAGAACCCAACAGAACCCGCTCTCCCTGACATCCTAACGTGCAGCGGCCCTCAGGGAGAGCCCGGGAGCCAAGATGCTGTCGGGGTCAGCAAGCAAAATCCCTGCTTGTCATCCGATCAGTGCCGCAATTCAACCGTATGTCCTTCAGGTCTTTGTACAAAGCATATGAAAGCCATATAGAAGACCCAATCCAGAGTCACTTCATTATGGATTATTTGATTTGTCTCAAAAATAAAAGAAAGTGAAACCATGTGTTTTTCATTCTGTTCGTGATCCTGATCGGATTGTTCTTAATGGAACCATATGCATTTGTAGGACTAAACGGAATTCTATGCCTGGGTGAAACCATACAGTCTAAGAGGATGCAATGCAGCAATCGTGATTGGGGGGGATTGAAATGTACCATAAAGATTTGATGATGCTGTTCTTAAGGAAAAGAAAATTAGCTCTGGTAAAACAGAAGATTAACTCTTTTTCCCCCCACAATACCAAGTTGCATGCTATGTGAATTCTTCTGGAAACAATTTAAAAACTTTAAAAGAGAATGGATTGTTGTATTCCGTCTGATATTTTCAAGCATGTGAGATATGGTCTAAGAGTTATATTTTAGGAAAAGTAGAAGGTCATAAAGGAATAGATAGATGATAGATAAAGAGACAGAAAGAACAGGGGCCCCTGGGTGGCTCAATCAGTTAAGCGTCCGACTCTTGATTTCGGTTCAAGTGATGATCTCACAGTTCAAGCTCCACATCGGGCTCTGTGTGGACAGTGTGGAGCATGCTTGGGATTCTCTCTCTCTCTCTCTCTCTCTCCCCCTCTCCCACCCCCCATCTGCCCCTCCCCTCTCATGAGCTCTTTCTCCCTCTCTCTCTCTCTCTCTCAAAATAAATAAACTTAAAAAAAAAAGACAGACAGGACAGACAGATGGGAGATAAATGACAGATAGCGTAGCTAGATAACAGATGACCGATGGATAGATTTCATTATTTACTTTGGGGAATGAATGAGCAAGAAACTCTACAAGTAAAAACAGTTCTGAAGACCCTAACGGTGCAGGTGGACTGATGGTGCCCTCTCGAGACTGCCGAGGCCAAGGGGATACAAGCCAGGGGGCCAGAGGTGACGCTGTGTCCACACACGAAGAAAAGAGACTTTTTCTAGCTGACTCCCATAGCGGACATGCTTTTTGGGACATGTCTGGCCCAAAAGGGACACGTTGTAAAACTTTCACAGAAGTACCCTTTGTGCCAAGTGAAGACAGATCCAAGTATTGTGGGGTCTGATGCTTCCCTGAGAACCTCTTTTTTTTAAAAGAACACCCAATTATGAACACAAAAGCACAGAGTCCCTGCCAAGCCTGCAAAAGGGGCTCATCCAAGTGAGGTCCCTGAATACGAAGCTTCCTTGAACTCCCGGGATCCAGCCGGATGCTGGGCAGGCCGACATAAGCAAGAGATACAGGAAGAATCAAGGTGATCGGGGTGGGCACTCTGGCCCTCTGGAAACACACACATGTACACATGCCCTCCGCTTCCGTACCCCAGACACGCTGCAAGGTCAGGGGCAGGCAGCCACGAGCAGACCCACGGGAGTCCTTGTGCCACTGGGGGCCACAGCAACCTGGACGAAAGGAGCCAAGTGGTGCCGATGTATTTGGCATCATCTCTGGATGCTTCTCCAGAAGGGTCTCTCTGCTAGTGACCCCGAGCGTGGCCAGTTGTGTCACAATATCCAGTAAAAGAAAAGGGGGTGAATTGAGGAAGAGCTTCAGTCCATGAACAAAAGTAATGTGGACTCAATAAGCCCAAGGAACATTTAGCCAAAGCGGGGGAAGCTAGGAATACGGTTCTTCTTCTACTCGACCCTTACTCAGAACTGGCTTGGAAGCCAAGGGAGGAGAGATGCACTGAACCAAACGGAACTGTATTCTAGTAGGTTCCCCAGTGATTAAAAAGTGAAATGAAATAAGACATTACCAAGAAGTGCAACCAAATCAGCCATTGGCTCGTGGAGGATGCCACCAAAGGTTCCTGAATGAAAATCTTGATCTCGGCATTTCACCTGGAAGGCAGGTAAGAGAGAAGACAGGCGCTTACCCCTGTGCTAGCTCTGGTAGCAGCTATCACGTGGTCGGACACACCCCACGTGCTGTCCCTCAGGACTCGGGTGGATACTTCCCGGTCACAGTGCGTGGGGCACCTCCCGCGTCTTCATTTCCCGTTCTTTCCTGCATCCTCTGAAGCTGATTTCAGTCCCCAACTGTCCCTCCAACATGGCTCTGTCTGAGGCCAGCAGCCCCTTCCCCAAGGGGCTGACGTCTCTGTAGCCCAACCCTGCCTGTTGCTCAGCCCTCCTTCCAGAAACCTCCTCTTTATCCTTTTCTTACAACTCCATTGGTGTCTCCACTGGTAAGTTCTTCCCTGCCTCCCGCCCTGGAGCTCAGTCCCTGGCTCCCACTCCCTCTACACACGGAACTTCAAGAACCCCTTCCCTAGAAGGCACCCGGGGGGCTCAGTCGGTTAAGCACCCGACCCTGGCTCAGGTCACGATCTCCCCGTTCATGGGTTCGAGCCCCGCGTCGGTTTCCGTGCTGACAGCTCAGAGTCTGCCACCTGCTTCAGCTTCTGTGTCTGCCCCTCTCTCCGCCCCTCCCTGGCTTGTGCTCTCTCTCTCTCTCTCTCTCTTTCCGTCAAAAATAACTATTAAAAACATAACAAATAAAAATAAGAAAAGAACTGCCTCTCTGTGCTTCATTTACCACCTCCACACCCTTCAGTGTCCATCCCTGGAGGTCTGGCCTTTCACCTACCACTCACCTGACCTCAAAATGTTGGTTGCTTCTGGTGCATAATACTTTGGTGTGCTCCCAGTTTCTGAAATCCTGTAGATGTGGAGGGGAGCTGCGCCTCTGCTCCCACAGCTACCTCCTACCAGCTCGCCCATTTCCAAAAGAAGGACAGACACGGGTCCTGTAAACCTGTCACCTTAAAGTTTTCTTTGACTTCAGTGCACCCCACACCCAATCTGCTACCAGCTCCTAACGAGTTGCGTTGAAATGTCTCTCTGGTTCGTTCCCCCCATCTCTCCGGGTTGCTCTTCCCCTCCTCCGGTCCGTCTTCAGAGCACTGCCAGACGCATGTTCCGTTGAGTCACTTAAGCTCCAAACCTTTACTTCATGAAGCAGTCACACTAACCACAGCACCGTGGGGCCTGCAGAGTCCCACCTCCAAAGTCTTTCCCACCTTCCCCCCGCCCCCGATTCTCCTGTCACTGCCTGCACCTGCTCGTGACCTCCCTTGACCCAGCCAGGATCTCCGCACCTGTCGTCCTCCTGTCTCCCCTCAGCCCTGCATCGCCCACCACTTCTAACTGTCTGCGGCCAGTGGTGCCCTTGGCCGTTCCCTCGTCCCTCCATCACACCGCCTGGAATGACCTCAGCCTTGGGTCGGCCCTGCCCACTGGGGCCTTCTCCTTCCCTGGCTACTGAGCTCGGCTGCTAACAGTGACCCAGCTGCAGGGCAGGGGACTCTCCCTGCCCAAGCCTCCCCGACACTTGATCATGATCCGGTCCGTTCTCCCACCCAGTCCCCAGTCACCCTGTGGCAGGCAGACGTGCTTCCTACTCAGCAGAGACCCAGAGACGCAGTGGGACACATGTCCTGCACGTTCTCCCTCGGCAGTGTCATTCTGCACCTGCTCAGAAGAGCTCAGGACCCGCGGCCCCCGTCCCCATGCCTTTGCTCTCCTAAACCCCTGCTCCCTCGGAGCTCTTCGGTTGCCTCCTGAAGGAACCCAGACCCTGTGCCCCTCTAGACGTCCCCTCATGTCACGCCTTTTCAAGGCCAAGTCTTTGAGAGAGGTTTCCACGAGGACCTCGCCGCTTCTCCCTCCCATGTCTTCAAGCGTCTGGGTCTCCGGGCAGTAAACTCCTCGAGGGCAGGGGCTGTTTCAGTCAGGCCGTCTGGCCTGGGATTCAGCATCCTCTCATCTGGTGAGCAGAAGGCACACGCTGCCATTTAAGTGCCTGTGAGCGCGTGAGCGTTTCCACCTTCTCTACACCCTCTCATGCTCACAGCAGTCGGGTGTGGACAGGGCACGTGTGGCTAGTGTGCACCCTGTTACACGAGGACACACGAAGTGGCTGAAAGCCTACTGATCTCCCAGGGAGGGCCGTCTGGCCCTAAAGTGCTATCGTATGACTAGAAGAGTTAAAGGCAGCCGAACTGGACCTCCTACTCGGGGATCCCACCGAGCCTGGCAGGGCATCACTGGGCCCACTCTACAGGTAAGGAAACGGAGGCTCCGAGTGAAGGAGCCTGCACCAGGCTGCACAGGGAGTGAGCCAGAATTCTCATCAGCCTCAGCCATGCGGGCGCCCCCCTCCTCCCCCTGCCGTGGGGCTCCTGCCCCTCCTCTCGGCAGCCTGGGCGCCATCAGGCGGTCTCCTTGCCCCCTGCGCTGCTCCTCTCACCTCCAAACTCCACAGCTGTGCTTCCTAAACCTTTTGGTTTTGTGAGTCACAAACCCCTGTATCCTCTCTCCAGAAAAATGCACACAGCACAGCCAGCCTGTTTGGGGGGCTTCCTGAATCCCCCGTCCTGAGACCTCCATGACCTCCGTGGCCCGGCCAAGCCTCCAGGTCAGAACTCTCCTCTCTCAAGAGCTTTCTCTCTTCCCTCCGAGATCCCAGGACGGGCTCCTCCCTCGCCCTCCTGGAGTTTGCAAATACCTCCACCCTGAAGTAGCTGTTCCCTCTCGTGCCGTAGGTGACGGCCGGCTTCCCCTGGTTGATCCACAGGTTATCTGAAATGACGACGTAGTCTACACTGGAAAAGAACCGGTCCTTTTCTTTTCTGACCAGTTCCTCCAGGGCAACAGAACCGGCTTCTTCCATGCCTTCGATGATGAATTTGATATTCACGGGGAGATCCTGAATCAGATTAACAACAGAACAAACCATTCTGTCAAAAACTTGCACAACGTGCCCATTCATCTTTTCGGATCCAGAAGTAGTTCACGTGTGACATAAATACACCACCACAAACATTCAACGTACGGGCTGTCCACATACGCAACGGCTCCATTTATAACAAAGGGGTCAGACCTAAGACCAGGAAGCAGAATTCAAGGGAAGGCCCAGCGTACGGCCTCCAGCATGACCCATCGATTCAGCGTGGACCACAAAGGACTCGGGGAAGGAATTCCTACCGAAAAAGCAACGTCTACACTTCAGGGCTCGGCTGGGCCGCCACAGACATGGGCACCTTCCTCCCTCTCCCCAAAAGGAACCTTTCCAGAAAGGTTACTCGATTACAAATCTTTTTCTGTTCTCGTAATTCTGAGCGTGATAAATGAGAACTCCTTCCTTTGAACGACTGTCTAATGTTTAAGCCTCGGGATAATTTTTATTTCAAGTATCTGTTATTTTTCAGCTTTGAGTTCAATCTGCCTTTTAACTTATTCAAAGGCTTTGATCTTTGCAGCAAAATGGAACTCAGGTTTTTCTCTAGCTAATATTAGGGCACAGAATAGCTCCTTTAAAATTTTTACAATGTGCCTTTCCCCCATTCGGTTTTGATCTTTTTGTATCTTTATAATTTATAACTTCATATCTTTGAGAGCCACATGAAGAGGAGAGGTCAAAGTCTTTTCCTGGAGCATAAAACATGCACAGGAGAACTCTAGAAGTAATTCCATGCAGATAATCGATGGCACAAACATACTAATTAGTTTTAACGAGTGGGATTGACTCACCAAAGATTAACAAAGGCAGGATGAGCGGAGGATTATATATTAGAAATTAAGTGACCTTCGGTCATTCAGTTGGTTAAGGGCATTTGGGGATAACGATTTGTTCAAATGTATCCCTTGGGTACATTTATTTCTATGTGTCTTAAGAAGTTAAGCTGAAGTTCTGAAATATTAATATTTGAAAGCTCTTTATTAACATTTAACTAGAAAACAATTGCTGAGAAGTAGTTGGAAAGCTTAAGAATTTTCTGGCAAAATGTGATTAACACAACACAAGCCAGTAGCTGCTACGTGTTGGGGGAGGCAGACGGCACAGCTGTCCGCTCTGTCACTGACACCCAAGGCGCCCGAGACGAGCTGCTCCACTCCTCGGCCACTCACCTACCCACCTATGCGGTATGGGTGTTAACAGTTGTCTGCCTCTCGGTGAAATTAGCCACTGAAGTGAGGTGCATTTGCGCGCTCGATAAGCAAGACACAGAGAGAGGACGGGAGGGCAGAAGAGCAGGAGGGCGCCAGCAAGGAAGAAACCGCACCGCAAAGGGCCTCACACTCCCGGGCTCGGGGCTCCTCCTACCTGGGACTTCATCTACTCCACTCTAGGTTCCTGAGGTCGAGGGGACTATTCCTAGTTCACACGTCAGGTAAATGAGGCTCCAAGAGATTAACTGATTTGTCCAAGGGCAGTGAACATCTCTTCTGTTTTTGTTTTGTTTTTTAATTTTTTTAAATGTTTTATTTATTTTTGAGAGAGAGACAGAGACAGGGGCAGAGAGACAGGGGGAAAGAATCCACGAAGCAGGCTCCAGGCTCTGAGCTGTCAGCACAGAGCCCGATGTGGGGCTCAAACCTGTGAACCATGAGATCATGACCCAAGCCGAAGTCGGACGCCCAAACGACTGAGCCACCCAGGCGCCCCTCTTCTGTTTTGTTTGTGATCGTGTGCATTTCAGAGTTGAAATTTAAAAAGCAAAGCAAACTTTGGCCTTTATATATAGGAACTTTATTACAAATATTGCTTTCTCCCTTGGAAGGAAGGAAGGAAGGAAGGAAGGAAGGAAGGAAGGAAGGAGACAAATAGAAGGAGGGCGGGAGGGAGGAAACAGAGAGAGAGGGAGGAAGGAAAGAGATAGAGACACAGAGGAAGGAAGGAAGGAAGGAAGGAAGGAAGGAAGGAAGGAAGGAAGGAAGAGACAAGAGAGAGAAGGAGGGAGGGAAGGAAGAAAGGAAATAAGGAAGAAGACACAGAAAGAATGTAGAAAGAACTAAAGAAAGAGAAAAAGAAAGAGAAACCAAGATCATGTTAAACACTCAGGGCTTATTTAAGCAGGTATGACAACTCGGGAGGCAGCTTTGTAGGGGGTCAATGGGACCCAACCAGAACAATGGGCACACTTAGGAAGCTCGTCTTTCTCAGTGAGATACAGCGGTGGAGTCAAGAGCGGCTACATCCCTCTCTTCTGCTCTGTCTCAGGAGAAAATGAACTCCTGAAAGAGAAGCCCCTGGCAGCTGATGAAATTGCCTCTAGGAAGACATGGGGCAGAGTCAGGACCTGCTCTGACGGACAGGATTTGGAAGAGGCCATCCAGGAGGATGGGCTGGCTCGCTCTGCCTGGCACCTGGACACAGACCCCTACTTCCCCAGGTCTCCTTGGAACAGGCTGGATGGAGACCCACACAGCGGGACCCCCACCTCGAGCCTCCTCTGTCCTAGACAGGGTGTGCTGCTCTCAGAGCCTTTGGCTGAGGCTGGGGTGGGGACGACGGGCAGAGGGTCTGCTTCCTCTGTGACCGGTAACACCTTCCTTTTTGCCCATGAAGTCACCCGATGGGCCCCATTTCCTTTTTAAATATCCAATCTTCAAATGGTTAATTCAATGAAGTCATGTGAGCAAGAGGAGAGGAAGGTAGAAAGGTTACACATTTCGGTCCCACAAAATCCTTCTGCACTCCAGAGGCACAGAGCTAATGCTTTGTGGAGCCCAGACAGGAACCGAGTGTAATAAATGTGCATGTCCCAGAACCAACAGAGCCAACCCAAGCTTCCTTCTTCTTGTAATACTGCATCGAACAAGATAGGTGCAAAGTGTCAACCCTATGACTTAACTTAGACGCCCCATTCCAAACTGCACTTCAAGGAATATTCCACAATGGACGCCTCATAAGTAAGTCCTGAGAAGAAGGGAAGCTCTGGCTCAAAGGGCCTTGAAGAACTTCCTAAAACGCCGAGGCCATCTCGCCATCTCAGTGTACCCAGAGACCCCAGGGCCATGAAGCAGGTCCGGTGTGAGCTAGGGAATGAGGCCAGGACCATGGGGACCTGTATTTGCAGCCCCTGGACCTCTCGGGTGTCTGGGGCACAGTAGGTACTCTGAACTTAATGCACAGGGAGAAGCCGGCAGGCGGCTTTCCTTGGGAAGTGCCTTAGGAGTTGGGGTGTAACGGTGGTGCCTCCCCTCCTTCCTCTCCTCTCTTCCGTCTCCATTTGAAACGGCCCCTCCCACCACGTCTAGGCCTAGAGCTGCCTCCTCTCCAGGAAGATTCCCTGAACTTGCAGCTGGCTCGGGCTCGGTGTGGGGATTTCCCAGCCTTCCCCAGAACAGGGAGCACGGACAGGGGCTAGGAGCCAAGGGCCAGGCTCTCCCTGCCATCATGCTCACCAACTCGACGGGCTAACTCAGTGCCAAATGGAAATACGCCATCAACTAAACAGTGTTGGAAAGCTGACCACCCAAATCAATGCCCTCATTTTTACAGAACAGAATCTGAGGCCCAGAGAGATTAACTCTCTTGCCCGTGGCTACACGGCTAGATTGAATCCTCTGTTTGGAGTCTAACCACATTCGTTAGTAGGAGGAGAGTGGCGTGAGATGAAACCACCCTTGGAGAACATCGCATGAGACAGTTAAAGATGCAAGCTTGGGTCCACCAATGCCATCCTCCGGTGGCCTGAAAGAGGAGGTCCCCCTCCTCAGAGCTGCACTCCTACCTTTCCATGCCCTGACTTGGACACCTACTGAAACCACTTTTCACACAAATGGAAAGAGATCTGAGGATTCAGACAGAACGTCACATACCAGAGAGTTCTATCTTGATAATCTGTAAAGCAGCTAATATGTTCTTTAAAGTGCATGTCTGTCTCTATTAATGAAGCCATATCTTGTGTTAAGGAGGAGGAGAAGACGAAACAGACAAGCTAAAGTAAGATAAAGATAAAAGAGACAAGATAAAGATAGGAGACCAGACAAGAGAAAGATAAAAAGACGAGTGCAGCCTCCTCCTGTGCTTTGTGTTTTGTTTTTAACTGTGGTCAACAGCACAGGCTCAAAGTACAGCACCACCCCTGCCCCAGACCAGCGGACAGCCTCAGAAAGTCCCTTTGTTTTCCCAGGCCTCAAGTTCCTCATCTGTGAACTGGGTGTGACGGTAACCCACACCCCTGGAGACTGCTGGGAACAGAAGAGGACACAGCGCAATTTTAAGCTTGGAGCACCGTGACACAAAGCACGCTGCCTTTATTGTCATCGTCATCCTCATCTTTGTCATCCTTGTCGTCATCATTGCCCTCGTCATCACTATCACCCTTGTCCTCGTCATCGTGATCGTCATTGTCATCATTATGTCCTCACCATCGTCATCATCATCATCGTCGTCATCATCAGTGTCCACATCGTCATTGTCATTGTCATCACTGTCAACATCAATGTCCACATCATTGTCATTGTCATCATCATGTCATCATCACTGTCATCGTCATCGTCCACATCATTGTCATTGTCATCATCACGTCATCATCGTCATCATCATCATCATCACTGTCATTGTCATCATCAATATCCATATCATCGTCATCGTCATCATCATCGTCATCATCACTGTCATCGTCATCATCAATGTCCACATCGTCATCGTCATTGTCATCACTGTCAACATCAATGTCCACATCATCGTCATTGTCATCATCATGTCATCATCACTGTCATCGTCGTCATCATCACTGTCATCGTCATCATCAATGTCCACATCGTTGTCATTGTCATCATCATGTCATTGTCATCATCGTCATCATCATCGTCATCATCAATGTCCACATCGTCATCATCATTGTTGCCAATCGCCATCCTCGTCATTGCCATCTTCACTATCACCACCACCTGCACTGTCATCATCACCATCATCATAATGGTCATCATCATCAATGCTGTCACCTTCACTGCCATGATCGTCCTTGTCATCATCATCATTGTGATCATAGTGACCAATGCCGACAACATCCCCTCCCAAACATAGCTGGTTACCTACTTCTTCCAGGGCTCTGAAGGCACTCACAGCATTAATCCACGCTAAAACAGGGCCCTTGTTGTCTGTTGCTCCACGACCATAAAGTTTTCCTTTAAAAATAGGGGAAGGACTTTGAGAAAGGCACAGACACCCCTGCCAAGCTGAGCAAGTTAAAAACAAAGGTAGTTTTATGGGTAATCATTTTAACAGTACTTTCTATTTTTCCAGGCACAAATCGTGCTTCGAGACCACCATGTCTGATTTCTTCTGTACAAACAGTATGGCCATCAGCTAATACAAATAATACAATAATGTATAATTGTAATAATACAAACTAATTTGCAATATACAAATCCCTCTGGCCTTAATAGGAATTAGCCCTTTTAGCCAAGCTCGCTGGAAAGGACCTGCGGACCTGTTGTGGAATGCCATGTAACACAGCCTCTCCTTTCAAGAGTTTAAAATTCGCATAAGAATGAAAACAGGGTATGTGTGTATCTCCGTTACCCTTTCTTCTTTTCTTTAAAAAACATAATTTCACTCAGTACTTTAACAAAGGAAACTGTGTGACCCGGACGACTACCTTCCTCCCAATAACCCCCATCTTGGGAGTTAACTCGCCCAAGAGCATGCATCACACGAACAGCTGTAGTTTATTTCACAAATGACTAACAGCCAGCCTTGTTGGACAACTGGTAGACTATAAGACTGGCAGCATTTTGTTGATCCCTAACGGTGACAGGGGATAGGAGTCACATCTTTAGTCCCCGAGCCTTGTAGGCAATCCCTTGTCCACAAAGAACCCAACACTGATGCATCACTGACCATCCACTTCCGTCAGCGTGTAAGGGTCTGTGAGCCACCCATCTTCCTGTCTAGCAGGCTGCACGTCCAAATGGCCATAGAAGCACACGGTGGGCTTTTTTGGGTCATTTCCCAGTTCGGCCAGGACGATGGGAGGTATCGGGAGAGTCTGACCATCAGGCAGCTGCAGAAGAAAAACAGGTCACATAAAAAAAATAAATAAATAAACGTTGTCTAGTTCTCCCAGAAAATTCACACATGAGAGTAGGAGTCCTGTTTTGTTTCTACCCATGGTCTTTTGTAGAGCCCACACAGTTTTTCTGATCATCACTTTATCTACATTTAAAAAGGGTACCATGAGCCACTTAATTAAAACCTAAAACGTAATGAAAAATACTTTTTTAGATGCATGGTGACAGTCAGCTGAATCGAACATGCTCTTCAGTATGAACTCAGACTCCAAAGGCCTAAATCCAGTGGACACGGTTCTGGAAAACAGACCATTCAGGGATTCGTCAATCCTGACGCGGGTGCAACGGCACTTAGATGGAGGATCGCCATTTGTGACCGAGACGCAGTAACAAGCCGTAACTCTGATGCAAGACTGGGTCCTTTGAGAAAGGTACATTTGAATGTAAGGGAAAGGACGGTTTGGGAGTAACTGGAACCACACGTGAAGGATGTGAACAGAATACGGAGGGGGGCCTTCCCAGTCCTGACACAACGAGAGATCGGTAACACCATCTCGTCGGGGACAAGATGTAATTCTTCATCTTTACTGGGTATGAAGATTACAGGGGCGTTTTTCTGGAGGATCGAAGCCAGTTCCAGTCTTGCCACCCCCACGGGAAGCCATGGCTGACGCCCAGGGAGGTGGCCTCGCTCGTGGCGGGGGAGGGGCCATCTAACCTGCTGAAAGCCCGTGTCCACGGAGTCCACGCTGGCACCCAGGCACCGAAGCTTGTCTGCAGCCAGGGCCATCATTCGGAAGAGCTCTTGCCTGAGGTGGGGCACGGGCTGAACGGAGTCACTCTCTACGGCCACCCACTCCTTAAGTATCTGTGAGGAAAGGCGACAAGGTGATTTGCCTGAGGAGTGTCATCCACACCCGCTCTGGGCGGGGTGCTCCTCACTGAGACGTCACTCAGGGGTAGGGGACACCAAATCTCTAGCACTCTTCACCTGACCTGAACACTGAGCTGGCAAACAGGCAGCACCCAAGAGGAACTGCCCGACGGGCCGGTAGAGACGTTTGCTGTGTAAGGAAGAACAGGCCAGGACAGCTTGGGCACAGGGTTGCCTTCCTAGACAGCTGCGCCTGTTCTCCTTGGATCCACAGGGTGCACAGCAGGGCTCCTGACCCACCACTTCTGGTTTAGTAAGAGCCTGGAGCAGCTGTCTGGTGACTCTGCTCCAGGACGCCGGGCCTCCCACAAGGCCCCGGAGGCGCCTGGCCCTTGTTGCTCACTCTGGTTAAGCACACGGTGGCCTCGGCTGGGCTGCAGGGCTCCCTGACTACCCTTGGCATATGGGTGTTGTGGTCAGCCCCCGGCACCTCCGGAGCCCAGTAGGCCGTGTATCCCGGGGCCTAAACTCAGGCCTCTGCAGGCGGACAGCCTTGCCTCCTGCACCGGGTTCTGCCCATTCGAGCTGGACGGACAGCACATGTCCCTCATCCCCATGAGGAGGGCAGTGCTCTCCACCTGTGGGCAGTTGTGCGTGTGATACCATCACACAATGAGAAATGTATATTTTGACCTTTGTCCTGGGCTCTTGACCAGAGCCTCTAAAACCTTGGTAATTTCCTATGAGATGACGGTGCAGGAGTACCTTTTGTTCAGAGACTGGGCTCCTGAAAGAGAGCTTCCAACCCCCTTGGAATTTCCCAGGAGGCAGGAGCATATTTTGTTCTAGTGAGGCAGTTCTAATGGGCTTCTGGATGGGGCTGGTCCCCAGAAAGACCACGCTGTGTTTAGAAGCTTGGGGCTTCCGACCCCAGCCACATCCTCTGGGGAGGGAGGGGCTGGACATTGGTTCACAATCGATCCTGCCTTCGTGAAGATCCTGCCTATAAGCGTCCCTGAAATTACAGGGTTCAGACGTCTTCCAGGTTGGTGACTGCATCCGCGGCCCGGGAACGAGGCACACCCCAACCTCAGGGGGACAGAAGTGCTTCCAGACCGTGCCCTCTGTGCCTCTTCACCTGGCTGCTCACACATACCCTTTATCGTGTCCTTTATTACATAACATATGGCAACCGTAAGTAACTGTCTCCCTCAGTTCTGGAGCTGTTATAGCAAACGATGGGACCTGAGTGGGAGTCACGGGAGCTGTATGGAACCTGTGGGTAACTGGGGGCTCACTACCTGTGACTGGCATCCACAGTCGGCAGTGGGGGTAGGGGGGTGACGCTCGTGCCAGGCAGGTGGGTCGGGAGGGAGCTGGACTGTGGATGCCCCCTTGGTGTCCAGAGAGCTATATAGTTGCTTGACATGTGGGAAATGCACACATCTGGCCACACAAGAGAGGGAAGCCAAAAAGATAACAAGCATTCCTTTCCGCAAGGATCAGAGAAGATGACGACACATGACTTATCTCAGAGCCTGGGCCCAGGCACCCAATCAACACCAAGTAGTATTGAATTATCAATAATAATCAATCACAGGGGCGCCTGGGTGGCTCAGCTGGGTGTCCGGCTTCGGCTCAGGTCATGATCTCACGGCTCGTGAGTTCGAGCCCCGCATCAGGCTCTGTGCTGACTTTAGTATGAAGTATGTGGCACTTTTATTTAGTAACTGGACCTGAAGGAATATTGTGTTTTGCACTCTTAAACTGACATTTATAGAACAGAGGCCTCCAAGTAATCCCTAAAGGCAACAGACTGGGTACGTGTGAGGAGGCTGCAGAAAGGAGAGTTTGGGCTGAAACACCCAAGTCAACATGCGTCCACCACACATTGTCTCCCATTAATTCCAAGCGACACCGGAGTCCCCAGCTGGGTTTCAAACACCCAAGAGGCCTCATGTGAAGTAAAGACACACACGAGTATGAGGAAGGATTCCATGAAGGTCAAGTGTAGGGCCAGCGGCCTGGCCATTCAGCTTGTGTGTCGGCACGAGACACGAGCTTTTCCCATCTGTCTGCCCATGAATATGGCCAACGCCGGCTGGTGGATCCAGCATACGTACACTGAACGTGAATCGTGTGTCAGACATGGCGTGTGGGCTCAGGTACAAAGTCCTGTGAGATGTCACAGAGTTCCCGGGCCGTGGTGGACACTCTCCCGTGTCAAGGGGCCAGAGGGCCAGCGGAAGAGGAGGGGACTTTCAGGGAGACAGTGGCTACAGCCCGTGCCTGCCCCCACCCTCTCTGCTCCCAGGCCCCCTCTCCCCTTTTCTCCACCCCTCCCACTCCATCTCTTCTCCGCGAGATGTATGCCCTGCACCACGTGCAGTCCGCCATGCACTGGGTTAGGAATGGAGCAGAGGATTATAAGGGAGGAGATAAAGTGCACATTGCACAAGGTCTACAAAACAGCTTTGACAGTGACCTCGGCAGAACTCTGGACCTAAAGCTTGCTGCAGCCAGGTGGTATTACCCTGAGATGGTGTCACGGGGGGGATGAGTCTCAGGCAGGCTCTGCAGGAGGAGGGACCTCAGCAAGGGCCCCAGTAAGGGAGGAATGGGCACTCTGATGACGGTCCAGGGTCAGCGTGGGCTCAGCAGGTGTCAGCACTACGCGGACAGCCGTGAGAGAGACAGATAGCACGAGCTGGGAAGGGGCAGAGAGGGAGGGGAACAGAGGATCTGAAGCCAACTCCGGGCTCCGCGCTGACCGTGGAGAGCCCGACACGGGGCTCAGACCCACAGACCGTGAGGTCGCGACCTGAGCCAAAGTTGGATGATTACCCAACTGAGCCACCCAGGCGCCCCACAAATATTTCTTAGTTTAATTCAGTGAAGACTCAAGGGCATTTCAAATGGAATTAAGTTGACAGGCAAAAAAAAAAAAAAAAGAAAAGAAAATTCCACACCTCCCAGCAAATAACCACTCGCCCAGACACCCAAAGGGTATGCCATTTAAGCGTTTCGTGTGTGTGGTTCCTCCTACCTGTACAAACTCATTCTGGTGGAGATCAATGAACTGGAAGACCCTCTCCAGCAGCCCGGAGGGTGGTGGGGACGGAGAGAACATGCCTCCCTCGAGCAGCAGCAGGTAAGCCAGGAGAGAGGTCACCTGCAGTGGGCGACAGGGGAGGGACGTCAAAGATAAATACCAGATTTTGAACCTTCGACCTTTCACATACTTCGAGAAAGCTTATGTTATCCAACACAGCTACTCCCGGTCATTTGGACTAAAATAACAAAAGGTAGTAGAACAGGAAATAAGAGGTTTTGCTGTATCTTCACCAAATCACTTCATTTTCAACGCTGAAGAATTTTAATAAGACAGAAACCAAGTGAACACGTTCGTTAACATGCCATCTTCCCTGTTGGCCCTCTTCCCATGAAGGCAAGTCAGTGCTCCGCATCCCAGGCAGCAGCCAAGGGCAGTGTTTGTGAGAGAGAGAAGTGTGATGCAGTTTTAAAAAAAACAAAACATTTTTGTGTGATCAACCAGTTTATTAGAAAAAAAAAATTTTTGTAAGGACTCTCTAAAATCCTGTGTGGCATTGTGGGTTCCTTCCATCTGCTCCTGAGGTTAGAGTCCCTTAAAAAGAAACTTACAAGCCATGCGGTAAGGACATCAAAGGCCTGGCCATCACTTAGACACCGTTAGCCCCACCCTCCACCTGGGAGGCCCCCCAGGCCCTATCTCTCGTCTTCCCCGAGAACTGCTGTGGCCTCTCTGTTTCCATCCATGAGGGGTCCTTCCTTCCCTTGCCTGTAAATGTGAGACCCGCTAGAGACCCCAGTTGCCCCCCTCCTCCCTCCGCAGCTGTCCCTCTACCCCGATGGTGGGCTCCAGGCTGGGCACAGAGCAGAAAAACTGGTCTGGATGAGGGTAGGACTACCAGGTCAGAACTAAACTAATCATCTTCTTCCAAACCAGCTCTTCCTTCTGGACTTTTGTACATTTTTACAATAGATCCTCAGCCTACGGTTCCAGGCACCAGCACAGCCAAGGTGAGGACTTGTGTCTACAATATAAGAAACTACAACTCAGTAATAAAATACAAATTAACCCGGTTTACAAATGGGCAAAGAATCTGAATAAACATTTCTCCAAAGAAAATACACAAATGGCCAACAAGCACATGAAAAGATGCTCACCATCATTAGCCATCGGGGAAATGAAAATCAAATCAAACCATAGCAACACAATTCACACCCACAAGGATGGTTAAACCCAAGAAGTCAGATGATGACAAGCGTTGGGGAGAATGTAAAGAAAGTAGACCCTTCATGTGCTGCCAGTGGGGGCGCACAATAAGGCAGCTGCTGTGGAAAGCAGTCTGGCAGGCCCTCAGATGATTAAACCGTTGCCATATGACCCAGCAATTGCACTCCTAGGTATACACTCAGGAGAGATCAAAATACATGTCCACACAAAAACCCGTACATGACCATTTATAGCAACATTATTCGTAACAGCCGAAAGGTAGAGATAATCCCAATGGGCATCGATGGGTGATACAGACAAGATATGTTGCTCAGCCCTAAAAACAAATGGAGTACTCATACCTGCTACTACAGGAACGAGCCTTTAACACCTTGCTAGGTGAAACCAGACACAAAACGCTACAGATTGTCCAGAATAGGCAAATCCTGAGACAGAAAGCACGTTGCTGGTTGCCTAGGGCTGGGGGATGAGGGGAGATGGGAAGTGACTGCTCACGGGCAGGGTTCTGTTGGGGTGATGACAGACGGGTTCTGGGATTGTGACAATGACTGCACAAGTCAATATACTAAAGCCACATAACTGCACCATTTAAATGGGCGAATTGTAAGATATTAAGTTAGAGTGCAAAACAGTACAGCTGTTGTAGAAACAACAAGTATAAGCACTCATTCAGTATACCACTGAGTAGGAGAATCGTCCATAAAGGAAGCAAGGTAGTGGGTAACAAGGTGACAGTGAGCCGTCCTCGGTCACGGACGGATTAAGAACTTTGTCCAGTAGGTGGCGCCAGTGGGACGTTCATGGGCTCCCTTTGCCTCCTATTCTGGTAGGAACACAGCTGGATCCAGCTAGGCTCTTGTGGGGCAGAGCCAAAAGCTGAAGGCTGTAAATAAATCAGGAGGAAGGGACTCCTTGGGACCCACAGTGGCAAGAAGATGGAGCTCTGAGCACCCAGGAAAAGCCCTTTGAAATGGGAGTAGGCTATTTTTTCCACCTAAATCAATATTTGAGCTTTTATTATCCACTCATTCGATTTCCAGTAAAAATTATCTGATGCTCCTCTCTGATGAAAAACAAAAAGGGCTTTTTGAAGAAGAAAAGGGAGCCACAGGCAAAGAGGGAGAACTGTGACCATAAGGCCTGAGAACATCTCCATTTCCAGGGGGAACTACCCCCTTCCCAATGGGAGTCGTATGCCAAGGACTGACCTTCCCAAAAGACTGCTCCTGGTGACGTGGCCCGGACAACAGGGGTCTACACCACTTCACTTTCACTCCCCCTCCCCGCGGAGCACATGGAGCACTGCTGTCCTTTGCTATCAGGCCCACGGAGTGGCTCGGGGCACCAACCCTGCCTTTAAGATCTGGGGCCGACCCCAGGCTGCACCTCTGCTCCTCTCTGGAGTCTCTCAGGTTCCTTTCTCTGTTTGCTTCCCTGTGTGATAGTCAAGCTTGACCCTGAACTAATCACCCAACAAAATTCTGGAGATTTAGTAAGGCTATTCCTGACTTTGGCCTTGGCAGAAGGAAGACAGTTGCTAGAGAGGGAGAAGCTGAAGAATGGGGCCAGGGGTGGAGCCGGGAAAGCCCTGGGGTGTTTGCTTTCGGGAAGCAGGTAGCCCAGCTCTGGGCTGCGGGGGGGCCCGTCACAGAGGAAGGCCTGCTTGCTAATTCCAGCCGGTCGTTCCTTGATTTAGAACAAATTTCCAAGTACCCCGGTGCTGACTCTCATTTTTAAACACTTTACCTTTAAGACTTCTCAAAGTCATGCCCAGGTCTGTGGTGTAACCACCCCCAACCCCAATCCAGCCCCAGCTCCTGAAAGTCTCCCCTCCCAGTCTGTGGCCTGGCTTCCCACCGGACAGGACCAGGACGCGGGCCTGTTTCTACTCCCCTCTCTCTCTGCTCCGCCAACAAGTGGACAAAGCCGGGTCATCGTGCGCTTAGCCCACGGCAGCCTGGAAATCGCCAAGGGCTGCCTTCACCAAGGGCCCTCCCCCCCCCACCTGCCTCCAAAGCAGCAGGAGCCCTGAGAGGGGGCTGGGGAGGGGGCGGATGTGGATAAAACCCACCCCCTCCCCATTTGCTGTCCTTGTTTGATTCTGACTGTTGAACAGAATAAACGATAGAAAAGGAAACTGTTGCCGCCCACAGAGCCTGGGCCAAGCTCGCTTCCTCCCACGACACAAAGGCCCATCAGCAGGGCCTACTTCCCCTTGTGAGCAACTTCAGTGCGGGGCCAACGTGCACACATGCACTCTACTCACCACGTCTCCTGGCGTCCCGCGTGATTGCTCTACAGGGCCTGCCTCTGCCCCGGGTCTGCTTGGATGGATTTGTTACAACACGGAAAAGAAGGCTTTATTCACCTAGTTAGTCTTACCATGACAGGATTAAAAATAAACCCCCACACCAAAAAAAAAAAAAACAACAACAAAACAAAAACCCAGGTTTTTCTGCCCCTGCCGGCATTGAACTGAGCCAAGTGATCCCGGCAGAGATTAACTAACTCTGACAGCAATTGTTCCTTGAAGAATGAGCTGGAAGGGGGCGTGGCCTTCAGAGGGCAGCCTGGAGGCCCTCCAAGAGGAAGGAATCGGTTTCTAGGGGAGAACTCCCCAGCAAGAACTCCCAAGAACTGGGGTTCCTCGGCCAGAGACCGCCCGAGGGGGAGCCGCGCAATCGCAGACAGCAAGGGCTCAGACACAAACAGGAAGCGGGCCCCTGACCCTGTGCTCTCGGGAGGCCTGAGCTCCTGTACACAGCATCCAGCCCTCTTCGGCCCCAAGGCTCTGTGCACAGTGCTCCCTCCTGGATGGCAGACAGCCTGTCCGATAACCGAGCTCCCGACATCAAGGGCGCGTTTTCTCCTTCCCTCCGGTCTTCGCCCCACGTGGGCCGCAGGGAAGGAGAAAGCAGGCATTGCCCGCCTGGGATGTCACTTCAGACAGGACTCTTGTCACCCTTCTTATTCCCTCCAGGCTGGCCAGGGATCTGGGCCTCTCCAAGCACCAGCCAGAAGGAAGGCCCGCTCTGAGCGGCTGCCGGAAGCCCACCGACACCTGCAGACACGCCAGCCGTTTACAGCACGAGGGCAGACGCCGCGGACAGAGACGGTGACGCTGTTTCTCCCACAGGCAGGTACCCGTGGAAGTCCCACGACGAAAGTCACGGTGCGGTGGCTGCAGTGTCACCATATGGAGCTGCAGAGTGGCTTCTCCAAGACAAGAACTTGTCTCCGACTCCGCACCTACGCCAGGCCGTGGCCTTCGACTCGAGGGGTAAGGGTGTGACTCCCAAATTGTCAACGCTGGTGTGCCCGGCACTGGCCAACTGAGTATCCTAAGATGCCCTGGCTGTGGTTAGACCACAGCCACCGCCTCCTTTTCCTTCCTTAAATCTCATTTGATTGACTGTTTCTCAGAGTTTTCACAGGATAAGTCTAAACCGCCTGCAGGAGTGACTCAACGATCTCGGGAACAACAGATGAGATCGGGGTTCGGCGGCGGAAGGGAAACACCCGGAAGCCACAGAGGGCACAACGTGCGCGCTGGGAGCCGGGGAGACCCAGGCCGAGCCCAGCAGCTGGGCTCACGGGGGAGGACAGAGGTGCTCCGGGAGTCAGAAGAGGAGCCCCGTGCAGTTCAGCCGGCATTTTTTCTTTCTTGGTCTAGAAACCTGTAATCGTGTACCTTCAACTCACAGAAAACTTGGTGTGCCTTCAAAGCATGGGGCTTTCCTTGTCCTTCAAGGCTGGGAAGCAAGTCGGGGCATAAAGGGAAGGGCGGATTCCAGGCGTGGCTGCCTCCTGGAATAGTCCTGGGGGCGGCTCTTTGGACGTGAACAGAAAGTTCAACAAATGCAAGTTCAGGCACAGGGCAGTCCCAGGGGAGGGCAGGGATGGACCCATCCCCAGTATTAGCATCCTGGGGCTGCGAGAGCAAAGGGCCCCAGAAACTGATGGTCTCACAGTTCCTCAAGCCTGTGGCCGGCCGTCCCGGGGGTCCCTGGCTCCCAGCTGCACCCTTCAACCTCGGCCTCTGGCTTCACCGGGCCCCCGCCCTCTCTCTCTTCAGAGGGACACTAGGCAGTGGCTTCAGGGGACACCCACTCCAGTATGACTTCATTTTAACCAATTACATCTGCAAAGACCCTACTTACAAATAAGGTCACATTCGGAGGTTCCTGGTGGACGTGAATTTTGCCCCTGTGCACCTGCTCTTTATTTTCTTATCATTACCCAATATTCTATATATTTGCTTACTTAATAATTATCTGCCTGACTTGCTAGAACTTAAGTTGTATGAGGCCTAGGACTTTTGTCTCCCTGATCTCCACCTCCCTCAGTGCCTGTCACAGAATAAGACCCCAAGCCATAGTTAGGGACTGATTCAACGCAGAGTCCTGAAGGTCACCGGTTGCGACTGATCTTCACGGACGCACTGCTTCTGGTTCCACACTGTGTAGAAAAAACGAACTTTGTCTACTGATAAAACCATTTCAGCGATAACATGAATAAGGGAAAAAGCCAAAGGTAAATCTGGGCAGACTGCGTTCGCTCCCAGCCATCCCAAGCATCTGGAGGGTTTCCTGAAAACCCACAACTGGATTTGTTCCTCGCTCTGTGTCAGGTCCTCCTGGCCTCCCTCCATCATCCACGAACGGGCAACCCCCAGTTGTCCCCCTGCAGGACGCCGGCTGCTCCCGCCCCCTCCACGTCCGCAGCCGGTACCCCACGACGCAGATGCCCATGGTCCGCACCCCTTTGTCCTAAAGGATTTCAGGTTTTCTCTTCTTCCTCAGCGTCCTCGGCTTCACCTGCTCAGTCTTCGGCGTCCTTAGCTGGAGACTCAGCCCTTCTTCTACCTCCCCCTCCCCCCCCCCACCGATTCCGCATCTCCGCCGTTCCCGTTATTCTTTTTCTAGGACTAGCGTTGGAGCCTTTCACTCTGTCGTACATCCAAAAGCTCTCTCAGCTTTTCTTTTTTCTTTTTTACTTCTTTTCTCTTGGCTCAGCTTCTTGGGCAGAGCCCTGCCATGCTTTCCAGGTGACTAGTTCCCTCTTTGTGGCCCTTTATGCACTTCCGTGAACCACTGAGTTTTTCCAGGGACAAGTTTTCATTTTCAGGACCTCTAATAGGTTGTGCTTCCTTCCTCTCCATCTGCTCTTGACTCCTAGGTGCCTCCCACATGAGATCATTGATTTCTTGAAGAATTTTAAACAGACATCGTTTGTATCCATTTTAAACATGTTCTACTATTTGCATTTCTGAGGATATAAACTCACTTCCCAATAGATTCTGTGGGCTATCTTCCTTATTATGAGTCTTAGCCACTTGAGGACCTTTCACCTGCAGGCTCGCCTTGAGTGGCAGCTGTTTCGTCCTCTTTCTCTGTAGTATTTCTGCCTAGGGATGCTGTGGTGGCCCCCACAAGGTGCTCGGGATGCCTGGTCCAGGACCAGCTCTTACGGGGGTGGCTCGGCATTCCCAGACAGGGTGCAGTGGGGCTGGGGTGTGCCACCAGCAGGGACACCCAGCCGGTCCCTCGACTTCTGCAATGACACCGGCTCCGGTTGCCCTCTGTGCCTGGGCACTTCGGGCCCCTGTCACGCCCCGGGAGTCTCATTTCTAGATGCCGCAGCCTGTTTGGGACCCAGAGTCCAGCAAAGCAGCAGCTTCCGCCCCTGCTCCCCACTATAAGTTTTGTTTTGTTTTTGTTCAGTAGGGATATTTATTACATTTCTGAGTCTATTAATTAAATTTTAAAGCACATATAATTGGGGTATTTGAAGTGGACGGGACAGCTTAAAAAGTGAGGGGAACCTGCGTGATTCAGTCAGTTAAGCATCTGACTTCAGCTCAGGTCATGGTCTCACAGGTTCGTGAGTTCGAGCCCCGCGTAGGGCTCTGTGCTGACAGCTCAGAGCCTGGAGCCTACTTCGGATTCTGTGTCTCCCTCTCTCTCTGCCCCTCCCCTGCGCACACTCTGTCTCTCTCTCTCTCTCTCTCAAGAATAAATAAACATTAAAAAAAAAAAAACAGGAAAAATGAACTCATAATGAATCTTGATCAGAAGTCCCGAAGGAAGATCTCCCCAGCCTGGCCCCATGCCAGCCTCATATGCAGCGTCCACCCACAGACTCACCAGAAACTTTCCCAAATCCGGGGAGGGTGGGGTCAACATGGAAAGAAAGCTCCCTGAAAAGCCCTGTGCTCTGATCACTGCGCCTTAAAAGGCATGAACATCCATATCCTACCTACCCTCAGCCTCCAAGCCCAGTACACGGGATATATTAATAACTATGGGCCCAGCACCGTGAGCTCGGGACATACATCAAGGTGCAACGTCAGTAGGGGCTTTGGGCTCCGTCATTGCCACAGGCCAGAGCTCCTGCAGCCTGAGGCCCTTGGCTGCAGCACAAGGGGTGTAGTCAGGCAACAAGATGTAAACTGTAAAGCTGAAGTCTGTTAGTACGGCCGACTCAAGGAGCTCCTCACTGTCTTTGGAAGCTGCACCTGTGTGCACTCCGCCCACACCCGTGCTCACTCCCCCAACCTGTGCTCACTCCCCGCCACCCGTGTACACCCCCCACGTGTACTTCCCCCACCTGCGTGCACTCCCCCCGCAACTTTGTACGCTCCCACCCTCCACCTGTGTCACTCCCCCGACTGTGTGCACCCCTCACACCTGTGCTCACTCCTCCCGAGCTGTGCACACTCCCCCCATCTGTGTGCACTCCCCCCCACCTGTGCGAACTTCCCCCCTCCACCAGTGTGCACCCCTCCTCCCTCCACCTGTGCACACTCCCCCCCAACATGTGCACTCCCCCTTACTTCTCTTTCACAAGCTCCCCACTTCCTCAGGGTGCTCTGCCTCCCATTCCTTCAGGGGGACACAGGGAACAGCACCCCCAACTTTATGTGCCCGTGGCTGCCAAAGCCAAATGTGGTCCTTTTCAGGGCCACGCATATTCCAAAAGGCGCCTCTGTTCCAACCACAACTCTTCTGAATGGGAAGGATTGTAATCACTTGAAAGTGCAGTTGAGACACAGGACACTTGAGGACTTACAGGGTGGCAGGGAGAGGTGCTCTGGGGACAGGAGGCCCTTGCACCCGGCAGTGTAGGAATTACCTACTGTCCTGTGCATGGAGCTGGAGAGGTGGAACGGGACTGTCCCTGTCCTTCACTGCCTCCTCCCCAGAATTAGTGAGACTGAACTAAAACAGCTGGTGGGGGCTGGGCTCTACCCCAGAAGCAAGCCCCCAGCAGGCCCCCCCAGGCCGGAGCTCGGGGCAGGCGCCCCTACAGTGTCAGACCGGTCCACCCCCCTCCACTGTCCTCGCACTGCGACCCAAACAGTGCCTAGGTTTTATAAAATACGACTGGTTACAAAGTTTCCAAAATCTTTTTGGAAACTGGAAACCTTAAAGTTATACTAAGTTAAACGATGGATATTCATTAAATATCCAGACCATTTCTAAGATAAAATACTGAAACACTTATAAACATAGATTTATCTACTTTTGGCTTCTTATTACAGACAAAAGAGACAAAAGATATGTGAGTCTGTTGGCAAATACGTTCTACATTTGGGAGGGAACCTGTACCATAAGGGAGCATATGCCTGTAGAAATTATGAAGTGATGTCTTCACAAAGTTGTTAATCTACTGCAGAATGTGTGTGTAACAACTAGTTCACAACTGCTTGCTTCCTGGTGTTCACTAGATATTACAGTTACGAGGCTTAAAGATTCTGATCTACGTAGGTAAGGGAAACTAAGAATAATTAGGGTAAAGAAATAAACTCTGTACATAAAGTACACAGGAAAGTATTACGTGTTTTGGGTAAGAAAATGTATTTAACGAATGAAAATGTGTCCTTATTAAAAGAAAAGAGGAATTTTGTCCTAGTTTAGGGGTTATCTAAAAGCTATTGCAAAATTTAAAGAACAGGAGAATTGGGCACGTGGGTGGCTCAGTTGGTTAAGCATCCGACTTCAGCTCAGGTCATGATCCCACAGTTTGTGGGTTCAAGCCCCGAGTCGGGCTCTGTGCTGACAGCTCAGAGCCTGGAGCCTGCTTTGGATTCTGTGTCTCCCCCTCTTTCTACCCCTACCCCGCTTGGCTCTGTCTCTCTCTCTGCCTCTCAAAAATAAATAAAAATGTTAAAAAAAAAAAAAAACACAGGAGAATAATATATAAAAAGAAAACAAGTATCAAAAGCTGGGGAAAAAAATAGAGTAACAGAGAAAATCTTATGTTGTGTGGAAACTGGCTAAAATTAAATGAATTGATTACAAGGGTTTTTTTAAAGAGCTTTAATATCAACAGTGTGCCTATGTAAAACTAGAATGTATTATTCTTTCTCTATTAAAAGGACAAAATTATCTTGGATTATTGTAAAAGACTGTTCTTTCCATGTTGAATAATCTGCCTAGAAAATAAAGATTATGTGCCTTGTCAAAATAACCCCCTGCACTTCCTCATGTCATAATCAGGTCTTTGATTACTTAAGAAAGTTGAATCTTCTCAATAGTAAAAGAACTAAAGGTTTTGTTTTGTTTTTCAAACCAGGTAACTTTCTGGTCTGCCCTTGACATTTTTAAACGGTAACTCTGGTTAAATAGATAACCAAGTATTATTTCACAGTGACCTCTGATCATATTTAATCAAGTTTTAAACCTTTGGACATTTTTGATAACTTCCAAAAGTCAAATTCTACATGAAGTCTTTTTGATCTAGAACCAATATTGGAATTTTTCCAGAGGGTCTCTGGAAAATATCAAGAACTTGGGAGTGATATTAAATTATAATTAGGCCCACTGGACATGTTGGATTCCAGGAGAAGCAGTGTCAAACAAAAGTGATGTTTAACCTTCTTTAAGTTGTATTTGTACAGGTGTATGTTACTAATACAAGTATTTCAGAAGTTGTATAAAATTTCTAGAAATTTATCAATGTTCTTACTGTATGTATAATCCATCATAATTCCAATGTTTACTTTTTTTTTCATGCTTATCGATTTGAGAGAGAGATAGAAAACAAGTAGGCGAGGAGCAGGGAGAGAGGGAGAAAGAGAATCCCAAGCAGGCTCCACACTGTCAGTGCAAAGCCTGACGCGGGGCTCAATCTCGTGAACCATGAGATAGGAGGCTTAATGGACTGAGCTACCCAGGGGCCCCTCCAACGTTTACTTTAAAATGCTGTGTGCCTCAGAAATAACCAAATTTCCTTGTCAATTCACTCATTTTAAAATGAGCTTTCAACACATCTTTACCCATGGTCATTTTTAAGTCTCTGTCATCCTCAGACAAGTTGCTGTCTCACTCTGATCCTTCTCCCAGAACACCTGTGATCCGCCGTAGCAAGGACACTCCACGGTGGCGTCCCTCAAGCCCTGAGACCCTGCCACATGATTGCACAAGGATTTCCAGAATAAGAGAAGGCTGATGCGGTCACAAAACCTCTAACCCAGAATCAAGCAAAACAAACAGTTAACGACATGGGTCTCAACAAACCGATGATGATGATAGTCATTTTTTAAACTTTTTGTTTGAAATATCACTGGCTCCTTTAAGATTTAAGGAAGCCCTTTTTTCTCCTTAAAAAAAGGTTTTTTTTAATGTTTTATTTATTTTTGAGACAGAGAGACAGAGCATGAGCAGGGGAGGGGCAGAGTGAGAAGGAGACATAGAATCCGAAGCAGGCTCCAGGCTCTGAGCTGTCAGCACAGAGCCCAACCTAGGGGGCTCGAACTCATGAACCGTGAGATCGTGACCTGGGCCAAAGTTGAATGCTCAACTGACTGAGCCACCCAGGCGTCCCCTTTTTTCTCTTCTTAAGCTATCTATAACTTACAGTAATCTGATAAATTATCTTTGTAAACAGGAATTAAAACATTTATGCTTTTCTCCCTGCCTGATCCCTCTGGAATCTGTAAACTCTTATTGAGTGTTCTTATTTCCATGGCAATATAATTTAATTGTATACACACACACACACACACACACACACACATATATGCAATGTATGTAATATTTCTATATAATACATATATACATGCAAACTCATATGTTAAATAGTAATGCATTGTCCTTATAAGAAAATATAATTTAAAACACTGATTACCAAAGCCTTGACTGGAATGTCATACTGGAGAATAATATGCATATAGAATCAGATATGACCACTTTTAAGGAACTAAAGTCGACCTTATCTAACCAATAAAGCCCCCAAAACCAGCCTGGTACCTTGCTTACAGGGTTTCCAGCATTACAAGTAAGTACATGTAAGTAAGGAGGCATATTTTCTGGCAGATTTTAGGAAACTTAAGATATGAGTGCCATGTGATATCACTTACATGTGGGATCTAAAAAATAAAACAAAGGCACAAACAAACAGAGTCTTAAAAATCAGAGAACTTGTGGCTGCCAGAGGCTGGGAGGGGATGGGTGAAATAAAGAGGATTAAGAGGTTAAAAACTTTGAGGCACAAAATAAGTAAGTGACAGAGTTGAAAAAGTACAGCATAGGGAATATAGCCAATATTACCACGATAACGTTGTCTGGTGACCACACTTATGATGAGCAACGGGTAACGTCTACAACTGGGGAATCACTATGTTGTAGACCTGAAAATAACACTGTATGTTAATTATAATTCAATAAAAAAAATTAATTAATAAGAATATATATTGGGGACCACAGAAGAGAGGAATTCACCCACATCTGTAGGTATTACAGGCAAAGAATGATGACAAATCCTTGGCTTAGCTTCCCGGTCTAGAGAGACTTCAAAAGTCTAATCTGAGATTCTTTATTGAAAGTTCTGGTAAAGCAGACTTAAAAAGAGCCTATGTGACCAGTCAGTATTCTTGTTGCACTTACGTAAATTATCAGGCCAAGTGTAATGAGACTAGACTCACTTTACAAACACATTAATCCTACTGTGATCACATTTGACCTAAATGGGGGTGACTGTAGAGAGAATATTGTGTTTCAGTACAGAACTGCAACACATTCATTATCAGATCCTAGACCTAGTCATTGTCTTTGAGGTTCTGTTATCCACCTATAAACTAGGCTGGGCCCTGAATTTTTCAGTTTCCTCCAATAGCTGGCGACAACTCTCCAAACTAATGTTTCCAATTTTCTCCCACCCTTCTGACTTGGAATTGCTAAAAAGGAAAACTTCCCTTTCTTCCCAACGCCCTAGAAACTGAAGCTGGACAACTTGATACAAACCTCAGAGAAATCACTACACCGGTTCATGTATGGACAGCTTTCCTCGTCTGCTGCCGGGTGGGCCACTCAGGAACTTCACCAGAACACCCAATGCCATCACCGGTCACACCAACCACAAAGCAGGAATTCACTAGACTCACACCCACTCCACCATCTAAAGATGCTCCAAACCCAACATCCAGAAAAATCTCAACTGATCTCCCTCTAGACTAAAAAACAGAGTCTGGAGTTTGTCCTAATCATAAACTTTTCTCTCCTTAGAAATGCTTCTTGTTAAGTAGCTGACTGCCTGCACCACAGGGAGCCCTAGAAGAGATATGAATAGACGAAGGGTTCCTTGGGGCTGGAGGTGGGCACTGGGGAATAGGAAGAGATTGATAAGGGTACAGGATTTCTTTTATGAGGTCATGAAAATATCCTAAAATCAGCTGTGGTGATATTTGCACATATCTGTGAATATACCAAAAATCACTGAATTACCACCTGAAATGCAGATTCCTGGGCCTCCGCCCCAAATCTATGCACACGAATGTTGGTGGGGTGCGGGAGAGTTCAGGGTTTGGTGAGAAATGTCACCAGATGTCACCAAATGTCAGGGTTTGGTGAGGATTGTCCACACCCTCCCTCGAAGTTGTACCTTGCTTTCTGCGTTCAACAGAAGTTCTGCTCTGTGGTTTTATTACGAATATTGGTTTTTGTGGAAGAAAAAGCGAATGTGGACAAGCACGCTGTCATATGTCCTAGCTCGCCCACCCGGAGCAGCCGTGGGGGCCTCAAGTCCACACCCAACTCCACTACTCACGCAGCACAACTGCATTCCGTGCACTGCAGAAACTACTGGAAAATCCTGCAGATCTCACCTCCGTCAGGTGGAGACGATGAGCATCTAGCACACCTGAAGTGGCTCATCTCAAGGGCCACCCGGGCATCTGCCCTGCCCACCTGGCACACCGGCACGGCACACGCTCTCCTTGGACAAACGCAGTCCGGCACCCTGTCCTCTAGACTCCGGATGTCGGAGGGTCTACTCACCATTGTTCCTAGTTTGGGATCCATTGGGCTGGAGTTCCGCAGCCTCTAGAAATTCCCCTGGACCTCAAAGGAAAGGGGAAGAGAAGGTCTTATCAAGGCCCTCAGCTGCCCAAACTAGAGATCTCTCTGTAAACTGCCTGGCTGTACTCCCACCGCCACCCCCATAAAAGACAAGGCTGGCATAGTGGACCGATTCACATTTGGAAAACAAAGATGCTTCAGAGATATTCATTCAGTCTGAAGGCAGAGGAAGGAACAAGGCATCTCATGTGCGCAGATAAAGGGATGAAGTAGGGGCCCAGAAGTCATCTGACGTTCCTGAAGGCCATCAGGGCAGCTCAGGCAGTGTGACCAAACAGGTGCTTCACCGCGTACGTGTGGAGGGGCTGACCTGTGAGCGGGAGCAAGTGCGTGTGCCCAAGGCCAGCAGAGCTGACACAGAGGCAGGGAACACATCCTACGACGTTGAGCAGGTATGGGAGTCCCTGCTCTGTCATCACGGGCCCTCAGGAGGAATGTTACGTATGAGCTAGACCAGCATCGCAGACCCCGAGGTAGCCTGCTCGGGCTGTCACAAGGAGGTTCCATAGGCCAGTGAATGCAACAAGAGAAACCTGTTCTCCCCCAGTTCCAGAGGCTGGGAGTCCAAGATCAAGGTGTGGGCACAGTTGGTTCCTTCTAAGGGCTGGAAGGGAGAAAATCTTCCCGGCCTCTCAGCTTCTGCTCCTTGCTGGTGGCTGGTGTTCCTCATCTTGCAAACACATCACCCAATCTCTGCCCTTACCTGCACATGCCCTTCTCCCTGTGTGCGTGTCTGTGCTCAAATGTCCCTCTTTCATAAGGTCATCAGTCCCATGGGATTAGGGCCCGCCTACTCCAGTATGGCCTTGTCATAATTAATTGCATCTGTGAAGACCCTATTTCCTAATAAGGTCAAGTTCTGAGGTAATGGGAATTAGGACTCCACTGTAAGAATTTTGCAGGGGGACACAATTCAACCGCTAACAGGCTATGTCTCCAAACCACCTCAAGAGATCTTTCTTTTTATGTTTTTAATGTTTATTTATTTTTGAGAGAGAGAGACAGAGCGTGAGCAAGGGAGGGGCAAAGAGAAAGGGAGACACGGAATCCAAAGCAGGCTCCAGGCCCTGAGCTGTCAGCACAGAGCCTAATACGGGGCTCACATTCACGGACCGTGAGATCATGACCTGAGTCGAAGTCGGACGCTTAACCGACTGAGCCACCCAGGCACCCTGAGAAATCTTTCCAAACACACCAGACTGTGAATCCAAATCTCCAAGGGTTGTCCTGGCCAAGGTTGGTCCCTGATCTCTCCCCACGCATGGTTGGGGCCACAGGACCATCTGCACCACACATCTGGCTCAACGTCCACACTGTTCCCTTTCAAGCAGGCTTTGGCCATGACCATCTGTTACTCCAAGGAACTTCTCTTCTTACTAAATAACTGTTCAAGCTGCACATTGAAGCAGCCTGTCCACCAAGGCCATTTCAAACACAGGTCAGTGGAATTCTGCAAACCATCTTTCTATGCATCACTCCATATAGGGGCTGTTGTCTTACGACAGATTGACAGGTTCTCCTAGATGCAGGTGATTTATGATGCTGACTGTGAACCTGGTCACGGACGGTACCAGGCTCCACTGACTGTCCGAGTCGGCCCACAGCCACGTGTTGATGGGAAACGGTGCAAAGGAAAAGAAAGGAAGGCGTGAACAATGTTGGATGAGGCTTGCTTCCTGATCCCCACACAGCAGGCTCCCTGAAGCCGCCGGGACTGATGCAGATGTTAAAGTCCCCTCAGAAAACTGAGTTAACAAAGTGTGCCCCACGGATCCTTCCTCTATCTGATGCCACGCAGTCTATTTTTCTGATTTCCTTGGGACAAATGTGATGGCATGCCTACGGAGTGACGGGAATTTCAGCAGGCACATTTCCTGGCCCTGGTGCAGTTACAAGTGGCCACGTGACCCCTCCCGAGAGTCAGAGGCACGTGGAAGGAACACGGGCGAACTCTGGATTGTGCCTGAAAGCCCAGGCTGAAGTGCGGGGGCACCGGAGCAGCCACCAGGGGCCGTGACAGGACAGAGCAGCAGGAAGCGGGCCCCCAGTGACAGAAGAGCTGCCAGCAGCCGGGCCTACCCGCGCAGACCTTACGAGGACAAACGTGTACACGGTCGTCGTGGCGAAGCCTCTGGTCCCAGTTACCCGGCCTATGTCCTCACTAATACACGTGGTAAGGATTCTGACACGTCTGTCATCTTCTCCTGACACTGTTACCGCAAGGAACGGGCAGACCGAACTTGACCTTCCCTCCGTGATGCGGAGACGTTCCAGTCCCTTTAGGTTCAGGTCTGAGGAGCTCCTCTCAGCTGGTGGCCTTCCGGGTCAAGGATGTGGCCCTGTAAGTGCTAGCTTTTTCTACGGGAGACCAGCCAGGCGGTTGTGTTTTTGTTGGTGGAGTAAGACAGTATGGACAAGCTTTGGATTTCTGCAGTTCGGAGGCCTCCCCAGATGCAGAACAACTTCTGGAATGCTCACTGATGAACGCCATCCCCTCCGCACCACATGGGGCTCTACCCCCCGACTAGAAACCAGAGCTAAAGCGCAAAGGCCCGGAGCGAGGTGGCTCAGAGGGCCGAGCCGCACAAGTGTCCACGGTGAGTGAGTGGCCTCAGAGGCTGTCCTCGGACGAGCTTCGCAGAGGGGTATGGGTGGGCCAGGGGAAGATGAACAGGGGGGGACCCGGACCCGAGGGCTCTGCGGAGGAGAACCCAAGGAGTGAGGGTGAGAGAGGCCACGGGGCTCAACGAACCACATCTGGTGTCACCAGTCCGCTCTCCTCGTGTGGGTGGGCGAGGAGCCCCTCCCCCCACCATGAGCCCACATAGCCACCCACACCCCCTGCACAGGACGGCGTGCTCTGCGAGTGAGGGCAGGGGCAGGGACTCTCCCGGACGCTTCGTTTTTACTTTTTATTTAGCAGCACATACTGAGAACAACGAATCATTCCACTTAGGCTTAGGTTTTGAGGAATCATAATGAAGAGAAGACAGGAAACACTAGTCACGGTTTAAGGTCTCGAGAAAGGACAGAACGGCACAACAGTGAGGGATCGGAAAGGGTGGCCCCCCCGATTAATATCCTGAGTGCGCACGAGCCTGAGTCAGGAAGCAGAGATGGGACAGAAAGCACCCAGACCTCTGTTCAGCCCAAATGGATGCCAACCAGAACCTCCCGCAGAACATGCGCTTTCAGACCTTGGCTATTTTCCAGAGACCCTCACGCTGACCTCCTCTGAGAACTCAGCTGTCATCCAGTCTGACAAGAGGGAAGGGAGAGAGACGGGCTTTGCTCTCCTCAGCGATCAGAAGAGAGCACAGGGCGGGGGCAGAGGGCGGGACTCCTCCGGCAGTGCTCCGGGGAAGACGGGCCGTCTCACTTCTCCAGCTGAGACACCTCATACAGGTACGCAGCCAACATCTTGGTTCCTTCTATGTAGTTAAGCCTAACGGAGAAGAACAAGCCATCGTGTCGGCTGGCGTCCAGAGGTCCAGGCGTGCACACGGCATTTTCTGGGACGCCCACCGTCCTGCCCTGGTTTTTAGTTCCGCTGGCCTCTAGAACCTGGTTCTCGAGTGCAGGGTCCAGTCCAACCGCTCCTCTAGGGACCAGTCCTGGCTCGGCCTCACAGAGCATAGGGGGCCTCACCCAAGACTTGATAAGAAAAGCCTTACTTTGATCACAGCCCCTCCTTTTGTGTGTTGGATAAGAGGCTTCCAACTTGTGCCCTGACACCCAGGTCTCCGGCCCCTCCTTCTGCCCTCCGAGCAGGGTCTCGCCTCTGTTTTCGCCCCTGACTAGCCCACCCCCGTTACCCCGAAATGCCCACGGGTCATCCCTGCCTGGAGCACTCCTCACTGCCGCTAACCCAGAGACCACCTTCCATCCCTGTTGGTTAAAAGAGCCCCCGGCACGTCTGCATAAGCCAGGAACACATAAAAGGGGTTCAGGAGCACAGCCGGCAACGACACTGGGATTTTCCAAACAGGAAAAGGGCGGAGGTTCTTTAGGAGCCAGAGATGAAGTCCTGAGATCAACACACACCACTGGCTGAGCCTCCTGGGGAAGACCCACCACCTCCAGGAGCAACCACGCCCCCCCCGCCCCCCGCCTCTCCCCCGAAGTGTTCACTCCCCTGCAGGCGGGGGGCCATAGAAACCGCCCCCTCCCGCTCTGCTACAGGACAGGAGGCGGCGGGGAGCGAGGAGGCAGCCATGAGGACACGAACCCAGGTTCAGGACGAGGACCCAGAGCCTCACCTGTTGAGTTTCTCGTTCTGGGAGTGGGCGCCATCATCGGCTGAGCCCACAGGCAGCAGCATAACATTCTTCCCTGTGGCTTCCTGAAAGGTCAAAGTCACGGGAATACTGCCACCTTCCCTGGTCAAGTCCGGCTCGACACCAAACACTGGGGGAGAACAGAAGGAGAGATGGTGAGGCTGGGCGCCCACCGCAGATGCAGGGTCCGGACCCTGTGTGCGGCCTGCAGCCGGCCGCCCCGCTCTCAAGGTCGGCTGCTGGCAGGGCCCTGCCCACACACGGCCTCCCCTCGGGGCCCTTGCTTGCGTCCCCAGAGAGAAGTCTGACCTGTTTTCAGGGCTCTTCTCCCAGCCATGTAATGAGGGTGATTGAAGTCCGACACCCAGGGTTTCCCACCGTGGCCCATGTACACCTTGAACTTGTTGGGGCTGTGCAGTTCAGCAAATTTCTTCGTCAGGTAGCTCGTAACCTGAACCACAAATGAGAGACACAATGTATTATTAGCCTGGCGTCTGATCCGGTGCTAGAGATTTACTCTACAGTGGTCTACAGCGAGTCTACGATGGGCCGATGACAAGCCTACAGAGGTCCACAGCTAGTGTACATAAGCCTAGCACACGTCTACAGTGCTAGAGCCTGCAGACTCTACTAGTCTACGAAGAGCCTCCGTGGGTCTCATTTTCTGCTGCTAAATGCTGAGCATAACTGCGATAACAAAAAATGGATTTTATCAAGAAACATAACCCAGCCATTTGAAGGTAAAAGGTAAGCTTTAATTTCAAGCAATTCACCCTTTACATAGATGTTCCCACATGATAACACTTCAATCAAGGCTTTACGAAGTCTCTGGGTTTGCTTTATGATAATAATCACATCTAGACCAAAAGTGGAGACCGCGGAACACCCGATGGCAATCTCAGTCCTCAGTTACCTGCAGGAAATCTTCCTGGATGAGGTGGGGCCACTACTCCCCAAATCTGCCCCCCTCTGGAATTCTCCCCTTCCAGAATCTTGCCCTTCCACTCCTCACCACAGCCCAGACACAGCTCCTGCGGATTCCTCACCCAACATACTCGGCCCAGTCAGCATCGGATCTGAAGCCTTAGGATGAGGTCAGAGGTCAGGTTTTAGCATGCCTCAGCAGTGACAAAGGTCACATGTGATGCTTTTTATATGGCCTTTAATCTTTCATCAGTTTCTGAACTGTTCATTCAGTAATTACAGAGTTGGCAAGAGTCAAGAAGCAGGAAGTGTGGGTCTGGAGTTTGTATCTTTAGCTGCTCAGCACCCTACTGGGAATCTTCACCCCCAGAGTCTCCGCGGAGACAGAAGCCCCCCTCCCGGCGTCCCAGCTCCCTCACATGCCTGCTCGCTCACAACTTCAGGAGTCATGTTCGGCACGAGCCTGATGGAGAACTTGCCCACCACTTTCCTAGGGATCACAGTCTTGGCCCCCGACCCAGAAAAGGCGCCTTCAATCCCGTGGAGGGAGAGGGACGGGTACCGCCATCTGTGCATCAGGATGTCTTTCTGCAAAAACAGCAAAGTGGGGCAGGTGACCGCACTGCCTACTTACGAAGGAAACGCCAATGTCATCTGGAAGTCGCCCGTAGTCACCGGCCAGCCTGGGGTGGGCACAATCACAGGCGGGAGGTACAGACCCTAGAGGGCTGACGGATGAGCCCGCCCCAGTGCGCTCTGGTACCCGCTGTGACACAGCACAAGGGGACTGTGCCACTCTGAACGGCCTCGAGGGTGGCATCTCCATGCCTCCTCGTGGCTCTGTGCTGCCGCAGACTAGAAGAGCCACGGGGTTCCCGCCAGACCCGCAGAATTCAGGGGTCAGCCGTAGTCCCACAGACATCAGAAGCATCAGGAACCGGGAGGAAGAGGGCAGCACGACGCAGGCCATCTGTGAGCCCCGAGGCCCTGGGCCCACAGGGCACAGAATGCAGCCGTGGTTCCTACTGGAGAGGAAAAAGCCAGGACCGTCCACTATCTCCTGGGCCCAGTGACCACAGACAAACATCATCCCTCTGCCAAGGGGACTGGCACAAAGCAGCCCCCACCTCCCAAACGTATGACGGGTACCACAGACACGCAGCCACCTGAACAAGCACCTGGCAGAGAGGAACCTGACAGGGTCCCCGGGACTCCTCAGTGACGGCCACCTAATGCGTGGACTTCCTGTCTGTGACCAGGTGATACCTGGCCCTAAGGCAGACCGCTTCCGTAAACACAGACCCTAACCGGAAGGCGGCAGGAGGAAACAGAAATCTGCTCAGAGCCCCACTTTTCCAGGCTCGGGGGCCCCCCCCCAGAGGAATGTCTCCTGGCCTCAGGACCCAACCGCCAGCTGCCCTGCCTCTGCTCCGACCCACTGACTCTGGGGTGCCTGTGCCCAAGGTGCCTCTGCGCCCCTCCCGTCCCCACGACACCAGCTGCAGGCCCCCCCCCTGCAGCAGCACGACTGGTCTCCCCACCCCACGGCCCCAGCTCCAAACCCGTAGAGCCTCTGCCACGGTCTGCCCTCAAGTGAGGTCTGATCAGCCCGTCCCTCTGCCCAAAACCACCGCATCCGTCAATTTCCCGGAGAGCACGTGAGCTCCTCAGCACATCACAGGCCTGCTCGCCCGGCCTTCTCCGTCCTCCTCTGGCCAGCCCTCCCCCCAGAGAGCTTGCCTCGCCCGTGCCCTGCTCTGCCGCTCACCCCTCGGGCCTCACCCCTCCCAGGCGCACCGCACCGCAGACCTCGGAGTGGCCTCCACACCCTTTCACGCTCCCTCGCCCATCTGTCTCCTGGAGAGGTGAAACTCATGGGCTGAGCCTGGCCACACTCCTCGTGCAACCCGGGATCTGTTGCTGCAGACCAACTCACGTTGGCTAAACCAGACATACCCTGACTCAGAAGAAGAAATACGGTAACACGGTTTTCTCCTAAGAGTTAAGTGACCATTCTGTGCAAACGGTTTCCACCATGGCACCCGGCTATCAGGTATGCCTTGGGTCATCCCTGGGCCCAGAGGTAAAAATTATCCAACAAATGCAAATAAGGCAAAAGCCCTGCCACTATGTGTTCTCCGTGCACATTCTCTAGCTCCTAAGTCGTCAAAAGCCATCATGTGACTTTTTTAAAAACCTCCTAATTCCAAGCCCGAAAATGTGCCGCTTTCCAGCATCTGCACCAACCGAGGGTTTCAGGACACAAGGACCTGTCCAGGTCTTTGCCAGCACCTCGGGCTCCTTCCCACCGGGGTCCCCTGGGCAGGGCATGTCGGGAGGCCTTGCGGACGGATGGGCTGAGGCGGCGGGGGGTGGGGGGCAGCACCTTGCACCCGTGCAGCAGAGTCTCTGCCCCCACGTCCCTGGTGTACTCGTCCAGGTCAAAGTCTATCTTGTCGTAGAGTGCCAGCTCCTCCTCGGTCACGGGGGCCACCGCCTCACTGATGCCTGGGATGAGGATCTTTCCCTTCTTGTCCATCAGAGAGCCTGGAAGGGCACACAGAGGAGGAGCGCTCGGTGGGCAGGCAGGCAGCTCCCACAGGGCGGTGCTCGCCGCGGGAGCCTGTCCGCCCAGCCACGGGCCGAGGAGGACCGTCTTCCGGGCACGTATGAGGGAGCACTCAAGCACCATCTAGGCACGTGTGATCATCGATAGTTTAAATAGCTCAACAACGCAGTGAGGTGAGCAGCATCACCTTCCCATTTTAACGCAAGGACACCGAGACGCCGAAGGGCAGGTGACGCGTCCACAGTCACAGACCAGGATACACACGGAGCAGACTGCCTCCAGCAGGCTCCCTGTAAAAGCCACTACGCTAGCCAACAGTTCTTTTTTAATACATGTTCCACAAGAAACTAGCTGCTCCCAAGCTAAGGAGGAAGACAAGCCTGGGTGGCTCAGGCGGTTGAACGTCCGACTGGGCTTCAGCTCAGGTCTGATCTCATGGTTTGTGAGGTCGAGCCCCACGTTAGGCTCTGCGCTGACAGCTCAGAACCTGTTTCGGATTCTCCCTCTCTCCCCTTCTCCCTCCACCCCTCCCCTGCTCGCGCTCTGTCTCTCCCTCTCCAAATAAATTTAAAAACTTAAAAAAAAAATTATATAAAAAAGGAGGAGGAAGACAAGTAGAACAGAGTAGACTCTAGTCTCAGGAAGGAGACGCTGACAGGGAAGGAGACAGAACTTAACTGAATCATGGGTGAGGCAAAGCCACATCCAGCCTCAAACTGGGCTGGGCCCCGCTCCCACAGAGCTGAGCGCACAGGAGCCCTCGCTGGGCCGCTAAGATATAAAACACGCTGAGGGGGTGCCCTCCGAGGGGCGGAAAACACAGCCGTGTCCGGCGGAGGGATGGTCAAGTGATCCTAAGGGACGGCTCCCACAGGGTCTGCCCCAGTCGGGTCTCGGGCCAGGCAGGCAACACTCGAGGGGGGTCAAGGGAGACGGGCAGAAACGAAGCGTGTCCATCTTTTAAAGGAACAGGGAGCAGCGGGAGGGAGCAAGAGGGAAAGAGAGGAAAGTGGACCATAAAGGGTGGTGACAAGCACCAATGCTGGGGACAGCCCGGAAACAAGGCCCCTCCAACTTCTCTCCCACGTCGGCAGGGAGTGGCGGGAAGCGTGCTCACCCATCAGCAAGATGAGATCTGTCATGGCCTCGTGCACCGAGCCTCCGTACACGCCAGAATGCAGGTCTCTGTCGCTGCACTCCACCTGCACGGACACAAGAGACCCCTCCACTTGCGGCTTGGTGGGAGCTCATGCTCAGCACGCGACAGTCACGAGACCCGACAGTTTTCAAGACTGCGATCTGCTCCCTCCAGGGGCAAAGCAAGGCATTTCCCAGATGACAACGCTCCGGCAGCGGGACGAGACGGCGCTCCGGGCCACGTTGGCCACGGGTGGGGGGAGCGCGGCCGGCCAGCTCCCTGAGCACCCAGAGCCCTCTCCCGAGGCCTCGCAGGGACCCCGCGCCTTTCTGCCGAAAGGGAACACCAACACGAACAGCAGCGGCAACGACCTTGAGCCTGAGGACCCGGGAGCGGACCCCGCCCGCCGCACCCCCATCCCCCCCCACTAACGTGCGGGCAGGGGCAGCTTTCAGGCCTCGCCAGGCCCGCGCCTCCACACCTGTAAAGCGGTGAGGTGGGGGCATCTGCGGTCGGCCAGAGGGTTCTTGCTCCGGCCACCCGGGAAGCAGTCTGGGGACACCAAGCGCTCAGGGCAGCAGCGATGGCTGCTCTGGCATCTCCGGCCCACAAAACACTCCCTCACGGGAACCAGTTCACCCCGCGTGCCACGCACCTCATCCGCGGACGGGACCCGGGCTCAGCTGCCCGCCCCGCCCCTACGCCCGGCGGCTTCGGCGTCTAGTGAAACGACCCAGTTCCCTCAAGACCTCCGTTCCAGGCAGGGCCTGAGGGGACATCTTGACTTTTCAAAGTCTTTGAAAAATGCTTTGCACCAGCCAATCTTCCTAAACGAGCTACCAGTTCTCTTTCCTCGACTGCTCCGAGGCGATCCTGCAAACACCCCCTAGCTGCAAGTTGGGTGAAACTGACTTCTGAGCGCCGTCCGCGCCCGGAGAAGCGCCCAGTCGTGTCACGTTAACCACTAGACGCCGAGAAGGCTCTGTGCTCCTCCATCACGCGCATGGCTCCCTTCCCGGGACCCACGCACCGGGGGCTTCGCAAGGGCAAGAGGGCCTACGGGTCGGGAAGAAACACCACAAACACGTAGAGCTCTACACGATACCTCAATGAAAAAGTAGCAAATGCCCCTGAGACCGTATGTGATGCACGGCTTCTTCTTTCCCAGCCAGTAGTTGTCAGAAATGCACACGTAGTCCACGTCTTTAAAGAATGTGTCCTTCCGCGAAAATATCAGCTCGTCCAGGCCTTCCGAGCCCGACTCCTCCATGCCCTCTAGACAGAACCGGACGTTAACCGGGATCTCCTGTGGACGGGAAAACGAGCACTGGGAGGCATTCAGCTCTCAGGCGCTGTTTCTTCTTAGACACAAAAGACAGAAGTCACCGAACGCTTTGCAATCACAAATCTCAAATACTCAACTTCCCCCAGACCCACCACTCGGGCAGGCTGTGTGTGCCCTGCAGCCACCCTCCGCCCTCAGGTGCCGGGCTGTCAGGGGACAAGCACGGACCCAGCCACCCCCACACGGAGGACTCCTTCCGAGGATGCCACAGTGCGACCACAGTTCCTATTCCCGGGGACGTCTGCGCTCACCCAGCGTGAATCAGGCGCCTCCGGGGAAGCCTGAGCTGCTCTCTCTACGACACAGGCCGTGACACAGAGAAAACCAGTCTCCACGGCGTCAGTCACCAGTCACCACCCGCGCACTGTTCCCATTCGCAGGTGCTCCGCACTAGGACCCCCACTCTCCACACGCTGACAGGCCCCTTCCCCGAAGAGCGGAGACGTTGCCTCCCTGACGCCTGCTCTACAGTTTTCCAGGTCTCCCCAGCGCCGTGCAGTGAGGAAGGCGGCCCTTCCACAGATGGGAAAATGAAGCGGCCTCCAAGCACCGCGACCCGCCAAAGGTCACACAGGCTACAAAACGGCAGAGCCCCACGTGGATGCAAATCCGTGGAGTCCTGGTTCCGAACTGCCCCCAAACAGCACTCTGCACCAGCTACCCCGCTTCCCCTGCTTCTGTCTCTCAAACGAAATCTTTCCTGGGACGTTGGCAGGTGGAACGCGTGTTAAGTGGCGCTGCTCCGGCGGCCGCACACGGCCACGCTCCCCGCAGTCACCCCCAGATCCCGAAGGACCCCGGAGGAAGGAGAGCCTTTCCAGTCCCTGAGCCCAGCCAGTCAGAGGCTCTGGGCCTCAGCTCCCTCCTGTGCAAAATGACACCTTGGACCAGGGAGTCCCAGACCCTTCCCAGATGTACCATTCTACCCTCTGACAAAAATGCTTGTCTCATTGTTCTCGTTTTATCATGACACGGGATAAACCAAGCGCAAAAACGCTCTATACACACTGATCGAGATTAGGTTAAAAATAGTTGAAAAGATCAAAAAGTAACAAAACAAAAAACTTTGGACAGCTGAGATTCTAGGACCTTTTTCCTCTCTACTTTTCTAAACTTTAGACAAGGAGAAGGTATTTCACAGTTAAGGAAATATATTTCAAAAGCTAAAAATTTCTCAGGAAGATAAAAACCACCCTGAGAGAGACAGGGGTTGCCCACGACCACGGAGCCCAAGTCACGGCCCGTCGGTGAGCCCTCTCAGAGATGGAACCTACAGCTGAAAACTCAAAGTTCAGGTGCTGGCTGGATTCCTGCTGAGTCATCAGGAGTATGACCTCTGAACAACTGTAAAACCATTAACAATTCCTAAAGCTGGAAAACAACCTATAATCTCAAATCTGATCCAACTGCTGATGCGGTCTTGGGGAACCTTGCTTTCTCCGATCCCGGTGACCTTCGATCTTCACAGGCGGTTCTAGAAACAGACAGCCCTGCTTTGTACCGCTCTGACAGAGCCAGTGAGACATGGCTCAAGTACCTGATTCGTTTTCTGGAAGGCTTCCAGGGCATTCAGCCAGCCGGCCACCGGCCCCTTATCATCGGTTGCGCCTCTCCCATACAATTTGCCTAGAACAGCAATCAGCAAATTCAGTTACAATCACAATGAAATAGAAAAGAAAGTGCATTTCTGGAGCTCATCTGATACCATCTTCGCGCACCACACACAGCCCCTCTTCAAACCAGGCGCCCTGTTTTCGTTCTATCAAAAGCCCCACGTCTCCATCCGAAATTAGATTAGGATTCGCTATGATCTAAGAGCAAGCCACGTGGACGCCCCCACGCTCCCCTGCCCTTCTTCCGCAGACACAGCAGTTAGTGCTCACGTTCCTCCTGACCCGGGGCGTGGACTGCAGGCCCAGCCCCAGGAGGTCACTACCAGCCGGTCTACTTCCACGACCACCAGGCAGCAGTAAGGGTAGGCAAAGTGGTCATATGTACGACCTACGGTGCACCATCATCGAGAGAGAGCTGTCTCCCTCAACCTCATTTGGTAAAGGAAGGAACATGTTTACTCTTCACTTCTCCAGGCCATCACTTGGAAAACCAGAGGACACAGTATTGCCTCTCCTCTGTGAAATCAGTCACAGGACCCGCCCCCCCCCCTCCCCACTGCACACTCGCTCCTGGGACCCCTTACAGAGGGAGGTGGCTGGGCTGGGCACTGCCTGCCACCACGGACACTGGGGAATCAAGCTCAGACCCTCCTCCTGCCCCTGTCACACAGTGTGGAGCTCGGCACAGGGAGACCAGGACAGAGGAAGGACGGCAGCCCGGCGAGGGCGGGCTGAGGCTCAGCCCCTCTCTGGCCTGTTCTGTGGTGAGCAGTCAGTTCTCTGACTTCCTCATCCTCGGCTTGCTTTTAATGTTGGACACGTTCAACGTGACCACCCCGAAGCGGCGTGAGGCTTCAAGCCATCACCACCCTGGGAATTTCTTTTTATCAACTAAACCGGCTTTTCGCAACAGCCGCAGAGCCCTCCTGAAAAGCATCCTTGTTCCCGCGACAAGCACTGACTGCATCACTCCCACGAGCCAGAATGCGCTGGAAAGAGGTGCACGGAGGCGCCGTGCTCCCTCCCTCCAGGCCCCGGCCCCGACGAGGCGACACAGGTCACCACCAGCTGACCACAAGGTGAGGAGTTGGTGCAGCTTCACCCACGCCTGGGACTCCGCCGAGGACACCACTCTGTGTGTCAGAACCGGGCACAGGCTGAGTGGGAGGCCTCACACGCCAGCGCCGGTGCACAAGCAGGTGTTCCTGTGGCGCAGTTGAGGAGCCATGAGGGGGAGACGGGGCGGGGAGGCCGAAGAGCCACGGAGTCTCCCGAGAGGTGTCGGGACAGACACATCACGCTTCGGTCATCACGTGGCAGGAAGAAGAGGGGGGCAGGACCCACAACGTCAACAAGCCACGGGAGAGCGTTCAACAGGGGAAGAGCGGTGGCCGGGGAGAAGGCCCAGCAGGCACCGGGGCGTGCGCAAGCAGTGGGGGGACTGGCCAGGTTTCTGGTGCGTGTGGCGGGGGAGACGGTGACAGAGGAAACAAGGGGGAAGGGCAGGCCGGAGAGCAAAGACACGGACTTGTGCTCCGGACAGTGGCAAGCGGAACGGCGCGCAGACGTGTGGGTCTGACGCTCGAGAGAAGCCGAACAGCAAGTCACAACTGCACCGCGATAGCGACGGCCGTGCGGAACTGGGTCTCCTCAGAGATGCTGCTCTAAGTGAAAAGGTTCCTCAAGTGTGCACAGTAATGAACACGGCTGACACTGAGCCGGGGAAAGGTCTGAACAGAAACTAAACGCATCCAGTGAGAAGGGCTCTGATGAAAGATGGTCTGGACTTTGCCCCAGGGGGCCGGGTACAAATGAAGGGGCTTTTTCCTCTGGCCAGAGATGGCCAAGTATGGAGACAGGGAAGCTCAGGAATGAGTGCACGAAGAACCTTTATACCGGACAGGGACAGGAAGAAAGAGGCCGGCCTGAGGTGGGTCCTCGGTAAAGATGGTCAAGTGCCTGTGGGCACGTGGCCGGGGCGGCACCCACTGACTATTACTGAGTGACTGTTATGTCCCTTGCCACGGGAGGCAGGGCTTGGGCAAAGACCAGTGCTTCCCTACTGTCCCAGCGCACAGCTGCTGAAACACACCCGGGAAGCAGCCGCATGCCGGGTTAGGTATCAGACTGCAGGTTTTTGAGGGCTGCAAGCCTGAATTCAGAACACGTTTTCTGAGAAAATATCAGCAAGGGAAGAAGTCCAACAGACCCCAGGCTACAAATACTCCTCTCCACGAGGACAGGTAAGCTTTCTGATGTTTCAATGACTGGTGCACATGTGTGAAACTTCCGGAACCCAATTGCTAGGTGATGTGAACACGACTTGCTCTGGAAAGAAAACAAGTTATCTTTCTGAGGCAAGAGAGTAGAGAGGCTTCTCCAGATGCTTCCCCTGCTAGAGGAAAGCGTCCCTCACCGTCGCGTTCCACCAGGGTGAAGGGTTCGCTATCCCAGCCATCCTCGAGGGCTGCCGGCTGCACGTCCAGATGTCCGTAAATACACACGGTTTTCTTCCGGGGGTCGGAGCCCAGCTTGCCGAGTAAAATGGGAGGAAGTGGTATCTCGGACCCATCAGGGAGCTAAGAGACGAGAAGGAAGCAACAGAGGACAGCCATTGTTTCCAAAATTCGGTGCTTATGGGAGATACCATTAAAGTACCTTGAGAATTTTTATCTGTTCTTATCAACCTTCATTATAGAGTTTAAGAACACATTGTTCAATTGCATCAGTTAACAACAAATTACTTTCCCAAAATCCACAGCACTTAGGCCACATAATGTTTACCAACCACAGGGAGTTTGGTGAATTTTTCAAAGCTGACTTTTTTAAACGTCTATATTGACAAAACATATTATGAAGGCCATGCTTGGGATACAACTTTGCTCATTATTTTCCAAAATAATGGATGAAAACTACTACCATCTTCAAGCAGGAGACAGGTTTGAAATTCCGCACGTGGGTCACAGTTATGCACAGGAAAGGATGCAGACCAGGACAGAAGGGAACGGAATTCACAGCAAGTCATATTAACGTGGGCAGTGGGAGCTGGAGCCCCCTCTCAGCTCCCTCCCAAGCCTAATCGGTGTCCCACAGCCTCGCAAGAACGGGGGACAGGGTATCAGTCACGGCACTAAGTGGACACGTCCCTTGGGGACCATGCCAGGCTGCTGGAATTCTTGTACGATTTGTCTTTTTGTCTTTCCAGTGCACTCCGCTCATAAATACTCAACTCTCAACTCGTAACTCTTGGAGACCCTGCAGTACCCATGCGCAGCCTGGGAACCAAGGTCACTTACCCACATGAACCGCCCCCAGGGCAGGGTTCACGCACCAGTACGGAAGGACAGCCACAGCCATGAGAGGCAAAGAATCGTTCCTCAGACTCACCACCCTGGTCACACGTGACGTGTGACACTAGTTGCATCCGGCCCTCAGCTGGCCTCAGAAAAATAATGACTTTCAAATGACAAATTTTCTCTAAATAAATTTCTACTCAGTATAGCTGAAATGCTCAATAGTTTACCATTCTCAAGGATGCCATTTGGGCCCATAGATAAATTCATACCGAAATTCATGTTGCAAGTTGCAAACTCTGTCGGGATGTCCCTAACTTCCCAGAACGTGAAAGAATAAAGTCTGGCTGAGAAACACAGTCCAGGGTTTACGGGGATACCATGTTATCCTCTACCAGAGAACCTGCCTGGGCAGAAGCCTTCGACAAGGACCGCACGTGTCTCCCCACTCCTGCCCCAGCCCCACAGCCACCACGTGGGTCCAGCTCCCAGCCCTCAGGCTCACTGCACCGGCACCCAGCGGGTCGCATTCCGTCCTGTGCACTTTGTTCACGTCTTCCCTCACGCCACTTCTTGCTCAGGGACCATGACTGTTCCATTTCCTGAGCACTTCTGCCTGGAGGTCGGCCCTCGGTGACCAGGTCCCCCACAGCTACCGGCCAGGCACCCTTCCCATCCTACCGCCCAGGCAGCAGACGGGCCCGACATGACGTGGCCTGAGCCAGCCTCAGCAGTGAGCCCCGTGCCAAAGAGCCCCACGTCGGCCCTTCCCACCGTCCGTGCCTGCCCTCAAGCCTCACCCGCCAGGGACCCGTGCTCTGAGGTCTGGCACTAGGACCCGGGCTCCCTCCAAACGTCACCTCTCCCCCAGAAGCCTGGGGACGCTCCAGCTTCTGCACGTACGCAAGACATCCAACTCCACCTTCAGACCTGCCCCAAGCCTCCTGGCTTCCTAAGAAACGGAACGCTGCTGCCCGGTGGACTCATGGGGAGAGAAGCCCCCAGAATCTATGGAGAACTTTTCTAACAGTGGTGCAATCTGTCAGTTCCTTGATAAAAACAGGTCTTATGTAATTCAAGAGCGTAGCAGTCATTTGTGTTTTGTGGACACCCTTTCTTTAGGAATGCGCTGTAACACCAACATTAAATAGAATCAATCTATTGTAATGAAACAACCCTTACAAAGTATTCACCACCTAGATTTTTTTTTAACATGTTGGGAAAAAAGGTAAGGGAGCGGTCAATTATGCTTCTAAAAGAAAATAACACAAAGAAACTTGATTTATCCTCTCACAAGTAGGGAAAAGTGCTGGGAAGACGCAGTGTATCTTAAATCAACTATTACATCTGTTGTCAAAAGAAATCTCAAAGATACGATACTGGACTGGGAATCAGGAGGCCCACGTGCGAATCTCCTTTGTCATGACCTGACTGTGGGTTCCCTGCAGAGACACAGCCCATCTGGGCCTCTGGGTTCTTCCATTTGTGAAAAGACTGGACAAAACCCCAAGATTATGATACCACCGGACACTCAGATCATCAAGCAAGAGAACCGAGAAAAGCCAACCCTGTCACACTGTGCAATATAAAAGAAATTACAATGGGGCATTAGTGGTTCAGTGGTAGAATTCTTGCCTGCCACGCGGGAAGCCCAGGTTCGATTCCCGGCCAATGCAGCCTTCGTCTTTGGGGCACCTGGGTGGCTCAGTTGGTTAAGCAACTGACTTCAGCTCAGGTCATGATCTCACGGTTCACGGGTTAGAGCCCGGCATCAGGCTCTGTGCTGACAATTCGGAGCCTGGGGCCTGCTTCGGATTCTGTGTCTCCCTCTCTCTCTCTCTGCCCCTCCCCCACTTGTGCTCTGTCTGTGTCTCTCTCAAAAATAAATAAAATGTTGGGGCGCCTGGATGGCTCAGTCTGTTAGGCATCTGACTTCGGCTCGGGTCATCATCTCACGGCTGGTGAGTTCGAGCCCCGCGTCGGGCTCTGTGCTGACAGCTTGGAGCCTGGAGCCTGCTTCAGATTCTATGTCTCTTTCTCTCTCTGCCCCTCCCCCACTTGTGCTCTGTCTCTCTATGTCTATTAAAAATAAATAAATGTAAAAAAAAAAGCAAAAATAAATAAAATGTAAAAAAAAAAAAGAATATTACAAACTTATGAAATATGGCATTACCATGGGACTTGAAATCACCTGAAACTAAAAAGTGGAATAATGTTCCATGAAGTGAGACTGTTTGTTCAAGTTAGGAAGAAAAAGAACCGATTTCATCTGTCAGAATCCTGACGAAAATGCAGCCGGGCCCCCAGCCCCCACACAAAGGTGCTCGTTTTCAGGAACCGAGTCATTAAAAAAGTGCCGTTTCTACCCCCTGGGATGCCAGGGGACACAGGGTGGTGAGCGGGAAGCTTCGTTACTTCTACACCTACGTGGGTAGCATGTGACTGCCTGGTTTGAAAGCAGGCTGCTTTCTGCTGGGCGGGGCCCACTATCTTCTAAGAATGGCCATTACATTAATGTATTTCTAAGTAACCTCAACAGCTCTGCCACCTGGAGAGAATGCCGAGTGTTACAAAAGCTTTGCCCCAATCCAACTGAGGGAATCACAGAGTTTAGTACCCAAATGGGGCCTTTCCTGTTTGTTTCAAAGACAAGCAGATTACCTGAAGCAAGATGGCTTAAGAATGTGCTGAGTCCTACCAACCCCTCAGGCAGACCTGCTCCCCAGGGTTCTGTAACTCCCAGGTGCCGGCCCCTTACCTTCTGTTTCCCAATATCTGCCAGTTCCACAGAGCCCCCCAGCTGCTTGATGTCCGCCGCAGCGACCTCCAGCATCCGCCTGATTTCACCTCTCTTCTCGGGCCACGCAGATACACTCTGGATGGCCACCCATTCCGCGAGTTTCTGTTTGGGGATGATCAGCAAAAAGGGACTGTGAAAAGGTGCCCCTTAAGGGAGAAAGGTAGTCGTGATTTTGCCAGGTTTCGAGGACGCCAAGTTGACTTCCTACCTGTGGCCACTCCATTTAAACGTGACGGCTATATGTAAAAGAGAAGAGCTACCTCACTGGTTTTTTTGTTTAAGATTTTTAAAAACTGTATTGTTTCACGAACTACAGCTTAATAGCAGAAAAATGTCAGAATGTGTATTTTTAACCATTAAGCATGAGATGAATGTAAAATGCACAAAGTTCCATAAGTAAGTTTATGTCCGAGTCTAACAAAATTAAAGCTGAAACATACAGAAACAACATCTTCACAGTCCAGGTCAGCTCATTATCCACGCTGACAACGGCCAAGTTCTTTAAAGTATAATTTTTAGAATGAGAACTACAGATTTCATCTGAAATGTGTCTCCCAAGAATAACTTTAAAGCACAATTCTTTAAATTCATGTCAAGAAACAGATGAACTTATAACATTACTGAATCATTTAAAACAGACTAAACGCAAAAAAAAAGTTAAAGTTCTCTAGTCTGTATCTACTACAAGAATTTGCATGTAGAGATTAAACAAAAATGTCGGATGAGCTCTTCTACTTCTACGAACATATAAAGACTTTCTGTCAAACACTAAAGGGTAACTTGCATACTGTGATGAGAAGGTAGAGGAGAAGACCTCTAAATAATACATTTTAGGTTACCATTTGTGTGTGTGTGTGTGTGTGTGTGTGTGTGTGTGTGTGTGTGTCAAGAACTCTCTTGGAATATCTCTCTCAGCCAATTTTCAGTACAGAACACAGTATTACTAACTACAGTCACCCTGCTGTACATTCAGTCCCTGGAACTACTTATCTCATAACTGAAAGCTTGATCCCTTTGACTGATATCTCCCCATTCCCACCCCCCCAACTCCCAGCAACCACCATTCCACTTTGTTTCTCCACATTCTACTTTTTAAGATTCCACATATATGTGAGATCACACAGTATTTGTCTCACTCTGTCTACACAAAATTTAAAAAAAAAATTTTTTTTTTTAACATTTATTTTTGAGAGACAGAGCATAAGCAGGGGAGGGGCAGACAGAGAGGGAGACACAGAATCCGAAGAAGGCTCCAGGCTGGGAGCTGTCAGCCCGACACAGGGTTCGAACACACAAACTGCGAGATCATGACCTGAACTGAAGTTGGACACTTAACTGACTGAGCCCCCCAGGCACCTGTGTCTGCATAATATTTTTAATACTTGATATAAATGGCATGGCTCCGGGGTGCCTGGGGGGCTCAGTCAGTTAAGCATCCGACTCTTGATTTCAGCTCAGCTCATGATCTCATGGCTCATGAGCTCGAGCGCCCCATGTCAGGTGGGCTCTTTGCTGTCAGTGCAGAGCCTGCCTGGGATTCTCTCTCCCTCTCTCTGTCCCTCCCCCACTCATGCTTGCTCTCTCTCTCCCTCTCTCTCTCAAGAAACAAACCAAAATAAATAAGTAAGTAAATAAATAAAAGGCATAGCTTATATTTGCTTCTTGACAGTTTCTCTGAGCCCCACTGGATTAAACCTAATTTTAATGTTTACTGGAATAAATATTCTCTTACCTTAATGTAGCGATCCTGATTTTCATCAACATACTTAAACAGGGTAGTGAGGGCCGACATCTTTCAACCAAATCGTGGACCTTACAGGTTCCTGGAAGGAAACACAACCTGTCCGTCCTGCCTGTAGATGGGTCTGACTGAGCAGTGGGCCAGGACGGCACTTGTCGAAGAGGCTATAAAGTTCTGCTCCACCCTCGCAGCCATCACGAGGCCTCCAGGAAGTGATTACAGTGCACACACAAGCAGTGAGAGGCTCAGGGTGATTTCCCAATTCCTTTCTCAGAAGGAACGTGTGCACAAAATTGTGGGCCAAAAAAGATAATTAACTGAAGGAAGGGCCTGAGTTGAAGACAATCTGATGAAAATTAAAAGTAGGCAGCTCCCAGGGCGCCTGGGTGGTGCAGTCGGTTAAGCGGCCGACTTCAGCCAGGTTACGATCTCGCGGTCCGTGAGTTCGAGCCCCGCGTCAGGCTCTGGGCTCATGGCTCAGAGCCTGGAGCCTGTTTCCGGTTCTGTGTCTCCCTCTCTCTCTGCCCCTCCCCCGTTCATGCTCTGTCTCTCTCTGTCGCAAAAATAAATAAATGTTGAAAAAAAAAATTAAAAAAAAAAAAAGTAGGCAGCTCCCGGTAATACTGATTTATCAGCACTTAAGATTTTTCTGAAGCACGCACTGAACTTCCCACTTACTACCTACCACCACAGACAAAATAATCACTCCAAAGACTGCAGCAAAAGTGTCACATCCTGTCTGTTACTGTCACAAAGCCACAACACAACAATCAAAACCCAAGGCAAAGAAAGTCCGATTTAAAAAGTTGATGATCTGAGCCCAGAAATGGTCAAAGGCAACATGTGAAACCTCCACACGGGCCTGATTAAGAAACTTCCATGGAACTGAGCCCCCCTCCAGAGTGCATTTTCCAACAGCTCATGTGTGAGACCCAACACATCCTGCTCTGCCACGCAAACACATACAGGGGAAAGGAACTCATTTGACCAGCCATCTAAAGATGGGAATGAGCAGGAAACAAAAGGATTCTGGTTTGGGGACTTTCAAAATCGGTTCCCTCTCCTTCCCTCAACTGACATTTCAAATTCCATCAAGTAGCAAGACTGGCCGGAAGCATCACAAGTCACACCAAATATCTCAGAAATGCAGCAGGAGTGACGAGGTCCTGTCACATCCAGGTAGTTCTAAACGCCTGTGTACTGACACACTGCAGTCGAAGAGTAGTTTTTTCTTGGTAGAGGATTCCAAAGTGATTGCTAAACACAGCAGTGACTCTATACCGTGACATGAGGCCTGGCAGCTGCTTAGCAAACAGAAAGATGCCCCAGCTGTGCTGTATGATTTCTGTGATTTCAGATCGGCCAGCTCCAGCTACGTAGTTCTCAGCGCATAAAATATTTACACACCACCCAGCCACCTAAGACTGCTGCCCCTGAGGCTTTGATCTGAAACACAAGTCAGTCCACAAACGCTGGAGAGGCATTTCATGAGCATAAATAAGTCAAATTTCCATCTATCTGTCACCAATCATGTAAACTGGGAAGCTATCTAGGACCATATGCTACACTGGGTGCTTTTCACTTGGGTTCCTGGTTATGAAATACCATAAACCCCAAGCTCACTGTGGGATCTTCTCACTAATATTCTTTGCGGTCAAAATGAACAACCACCTTCCAGCTAAGGCAGAGATGTATCTGCACTTTTACCCAAGACAGAACAGAGATCAGATTGTTCACCTCTCCATGCCAAGTCACAAGGCTGCCTGAAAAGCAAATGCTTCTCTGAATTCCTAATCTGGTCAAAGGAAGTCAGGCCAGGGCCATTTTCTCGCTCCCGCTCACAGTTCTAGGAGTTCCTGTCCCAACCCGCCCCTCTTCCCCATCCAGAACGGAAACCATTAAAGATGGGACCCCTTTGACATGCCCTGCGGAACCCCACTTGTGAAGGTAAAAGCGCTGTGTGGGAGTGAACAAGAGAAAATATTATGCTTTCAAAATAAATGCCAGGATCTCTAACTTTCCCGGGGGTGCCACCACTTAAATAATGAACCTAGTGGCAGCTGGAACCACCGGGCAACACCTACATGTGTCCCAGTCCTTGTCTCTCATGTTCTCCAGCTCGTGACACCGGGTCAGCACGCGGATGACCATCCGGGACCCCACCCATGCCGCGGGGGGCCGCCCGAGGACAGGACCACCCCCAGTTTGCACATGGGGAAATTGAAGCCGAGAGCAAGACTGAGCCGACCGCCTCACACCCGCCTGAAAGTCTGACCCTAAGGACCGCTGACCCCGGGCCCCGGCCGGCCAGCAACATCGACCTAAAGGCTCCAGGGGAGAAAAGAGCCTTGAGTTTTTTGGGGGCCTCGTCAGGAGGAAGTGGTTGGGCGGTCTTCTGCGCGTCTTGCCCGCCGCCCGCAGCGCGCCGGGTCCCCGCGAGGGCCTTCTTTTAACCGCGGTACCCTCTCTCTCCGTCCCCACTGGCCAAGCGCACCAGGCGGTGGGCCAGGCCTCTCCAAGCCGGGGCTCCCGGGCACCACTCCCCCGGGGACCTCGGTCCCTGCTCCCACACGCCGAGGCGCGACCCATCCGCCCCCTCCGAGGACCGCCCGGCCCGGCCCGTCCAGACCGCTTACCCCCTCAGCTGCAGCAGCGCCGGTTCCGTACCACGTGCCCAGTCACGCCCCCGGCGCGGGACCGCCTCCCACCGCCCCGCCGCCCCGCCCACCAATCACCCGCCTCTTCCGGAGTGCCGGCGTCGCCCCGCCCCTCCACCGTCCCTCCCACCACCCTCCGAGCTCCTAGGGGAGCTGGCGTCGCCCCGCCCCACGCCTCTCCACCCACCAATCACCGGGCTTGTTGGAGAACCGGCTTCGCCCCGCCCCTCCCCGCCTCCCAACTTGGGAGACCTGCGGGGAATTCCTGAGCTGTGACCCTGAGGGCTGCGGCCGTGCGGCCCACTCCCTGCCTGCTCCTTGCTTGGTCCCGCTGGGCTGGGGTCGGGTGCGTGGATGGTGAGGTTCTGAGGCCCCGGGAGCGGCGTACACCCCACGCTCAGGCTCGGGGCGGCGCGCCTGTGCCGGGTCACACGCGGTGCCGTTTGATGCCTCCGGGCCCTGGGTCCGCAGGGCCCCAGCGGCCCTGTTTCTGGGGGAGGGGGTGTATCAGTGTTTAAATCCAGTGATCTCGGGACTGTGGACGCAGGAGGACCCACCCTTTTTCTGTGCTTACCTTTGAAATACCGAGACCCTAGGTGGTGGTGATCGTCTCCGTGAGAGCGGTCCCACAAGAACTTGGCAAAGAATCTACGCTCCCACATTTTGTCTGCTGTTTATAAAGTTTATTTATTCTGGGTGAGAGAGCAAGCAGGGCAGAGGGAGAGGGAGAGGGAGAGAGAATCCCAAGCAGAGCCCAACCCAGGGCCTCGGCCCACTAACTACTTAGATCAAGACCTCAGCAGAAAGCAAGAGTTGGCTGCTGAACCCACTGAGCCACCCAGGTGCCCTTGTTTTTAATAGCAAGTGTAGTAGTTGCAAAAGATGTAAATACTTAAAAAAAAAAAAATGACCTCCCCCTTAAATTTTCCATCTATATCCCCTCAGAGTTGTCAAATTGTAACTTCTTGTCGATTAAAGTTCGAAAAATGAGGGAAAATTAAATACTGAGAAGTCCTGATTCCACTTCCTCCCCCAGTCCAGTCATACTGTACAAACAGCTTTTATCTTAAGAGGAAATTTTTTACATATTCGGTAGTCTATTATTTATTTTTAACTATTTCTTTTTTCTTGAATCTTTGTGTTTTTTAAAAACATTTTTAATTGAAGTAGAGTCTTGACATATAACGTATTTGTTTCAGGTGTACCAGTGATTCAACAGTTATATCATTACGAAATGCTCAGTGTGTAATTACCATCTGTCATCATACAAAGTTATTACAATATTATTGACTTAGCTCTAGGTTACATCTCTATGACTCATTTTGTTTATAGGTCTGTGCCTCTTGATCCCCTTTACCTAATTTGTGCTTCCACAACCGCTACTCTGGTGTCTATATTTATTAGTCTGTTACTCTTTTGCTGTTGTTGTTGGCTCATTTGTCCACGTATAGGTGAAATTATAAGGTTTTTGTCTTTGCATAATACTCTATAGATCCATCCAGTTTGTTGTGAATGTCAAGATTTTATTTTTTTTTTTTTTATGGCTGGGGAATATCCCATTGTGTATATATCTCACATTTTTTTCCATTCATCTATCAATGGACCCTTAGATTGTCTCCATATCTTGGCTATTGTAGATAATGCTCCAATAAACAAAGGGGTGCATATATATCTTCAAGTTAGTGTTTTTGTTTTCTTTGGGTAAATACCCAGAAGTGCAATTACTGGATTGTATGGCATGTCTATTTTTCATTTTTTGAGGAACCTCCATACTGTTTTCCAATTTGTACCAATTTACCAATGTCACCAATTTTTTAACCAATTTTTTTTTTTTTTTTTTTTTTTTTTTACCAATGTTACACCACTTTATATTCCCACCAATAGTGCATGCTGGGTTCCTTGTCCTCTGAATCCTTACCAACACTTATTATTTCTTATATTTTTTATATTAACCATCAAACTAACATTTTTACATTTGATAGTCTTTTATTGATGATCCTATTACACTTCTCTGCAAGAGAATATGTATAGAAATTTAAATTAATATTTACTTTTCTATAGCTAGAAATCTCTAAGTGTTAAAGTTTTTTTCTGGATTAAATTCTCATTACAATCATTATTCATATATGACTAATCGAAACCATGGAAATGTATTACAGTTCACCCTTGAACAATACAGGTGTTAGGGGTACTGATGCCCCCTGCAGTCAAAAACCCATTTAAAAGTTTTGACTCCCCAAATACTTAATTACTAATAGCCTACTGTTGACCGGATGCCTTACTGATAACATAAACAGTTGGTTAACATTTTGTATGTTACTTGTATTATATACTCTATATTCTGTAAAGTATATATATTCTATAAAGTAATCAAGAAGAAAGAAAATGTAAGCAAATTATAAGGAAGAGAAAAAAATATACTTACAGAACTGTACTGTATTTAAGTGAAAAAGTCCACATATGAGTGGCCCCATGTAGTTCAAACCCATGTTTTTCAAGGGTCAGCTGTATACAGTTGACAAAGAATTTTTAGATATTAAAAGTAATTTATTAGAAATGTATCATTTAAGCATATCTATTTGGCTTTTAAAAAATTAGTTCAGGTGTCTATAAGTGAGATTATTGCTTGAATGAGACAGGGTTCAGTGAAAAATAACAAAAAGGGGACTCAGAGTAGAATACATAAACACTAACATTAAGTTCATAAAGTTTTTATAGGTATGTGGTCATGATAAATAAAAGAAAAAAGAAGCTATTGGTAAATGAGAGCCAGGAAGAGGTTTGAGTCCAAGTAAAAAGTGAACATTATTTATGTACCTACTAATCATTTGGCAAAGTTCATTGATGAAAATGTTTCTCTTACAAATCTGAATAAAATTCAGGAAAATACAGAATTTACTCTTGATATGGAATTCTTTTACTTGGAAATATAATGTTAATTGTCAGAAGGTGGACCTTCTATTTTCTTCCCCTTGAAATAATACAAATTATGTAGCCAACAGGCATCCTTGATGAAGGAGGCATTCTCCAATAATAATATATGGTGGTATTCCAAATTGCCCCTTTGTTTGGGACATTTGAGGCTTTTTGAGTTAAATGTACAGCACTTAGGGACACCTGCGTGGCCCAGTCGGTTAAGCATCGACTTCAGCTCAGGTCATGATCTCACAGCTTGTGAGTTCAAGCCCTGTGTCGGGCTCTGTGCTGGCAGCTCCGAGCCTGGAGCCTGCTTCTAATTTTGTGTCTTCCTCTCTCTCCGCCCCTCCCCTGCTCAGGGTCTTTCTCTCTCTTTCTTTCTCTCAAATATAAATAAACATTAACAAAATTTAAGTACAAAATCTAAGTACAGCACTTAGAATGATGCCTGGCACTGACTGTCTTGGGGTGTTCGGGCTGCTACAACTACCATGGACTAGGTGGCTTATAAATGACAGAGATTTATTTCTCACAGCTGGGGAGGCTGGAAGTCCAAGACCACGGTGCTGTCAGATTTGGGGACTGGTTGAGAGCCTGCTTCCTGGTTCTGTACAGAGAGCTGTCTTCTCGCCGTGTCCTCACACGGTAGCAGAGGTAAGGCAGCCTCGTGGGCTTCTTTTACGATGACACAAATCCCGTTCATGACCTAATCACCCTGGTGATTAGGTCTCAATATAGGAGCTCTGGGAGGACACATTCAGTCTACAGCACTGTCTTAAAAGGGGCGCGGAAAGACGGGAAGCAGGACAGCAGGCAGCTCACTGCCGGAAAGTCCCGTCCTATCCGCCCTAAGAGAGAGGACATGTAGAATTTGAGCAGCTGGGGATTGGTGCCCTCAAAACTTTGAGGCCTCCTTGAAAAGTCCTCCTGTGACCCCAGGTGTCTCAGTCTGGGGACCACTACCTGGCTCGCTGTTAAGTAAATGAGCTGGTATTTGAACCCAGGGTGTGCACAGCTCGGAATGCCCAGCAGGTGGCCCTGCAATCCATTTGTTTTCGGGTGAAGGATGCTTTGCAGATTGCTTTGTAGCAGGGAATCTGATTTTAGCTCAAGGATGTAAGCAAATAAATTTTCTCTTCTTCTCTGCTGGATTTTTGGGGGAACAGGGACACCGTGAAACAAAAACAAGGAAAGAGGTATGTGGATGGTTGACCAGAGGTGGGGTACTTCCGAAAGATAAATGATGTGCCTTATCTGAGAATTTAGGGAATACGAGATTTGGAAAGTTACTATTGATTACAGACCCACTCATAAAAGCTTTAGATGCTACTTTCAACTACTACAGGCTCCAGTTCCCGGCACGAGTCACGGCCTATTCTCCAGAATAGTTCTCCTCACTCGATTCTGTGGAACCAAGTTTAACTAAACACACAGCCGTGGGAGCACCCGTCACCCCGGAAAACGGAGATTTTCCTGGGCACAGAGGCCACTTGGGAGAAGGTAACTACATTAAGAGAGAACCTGCCATGCAGGACGGCATAAGGAAGAAAGTAGAATCCTAGGGGACCAGCAGTGAGCAGCTACAAATGACCCACACGGCTTCCCACTGCCTTAGCCCTAAGCAGCTGGTAAAGTCTAACCTCCCCCAGAACTGGCCTCCGAGAGTCTCTCTCCCGCCCTGCTTTCATTCCCTTGGCCTCAGCCAGTCTGTCTTTCCAGCCCTAAATGCTTGTATTCCCTGCAAGACACGTTCAGGATTAGTATGTCTGTCATGTACCACACCCCATTGTTTGTGACAAGAACCAGGGAGCCGGGGAGACGGAAAGGCTGAGAGCGAAGTGTTCGGTTTCTCTCATAATTCGGCTTCTGTCTCGCTGTCTCTGATCCCAGGGGGGCATACAGTTAGTAGGGACTGGGACTCTAAGTAACCCCTGCCTGGGGTTAACAGTTCTGTACTTCTGGCTTTTTGTCTTTTGCTGTTGTGTCTGGGCAACATGGACAGTGCGTTCTCTGTTTTACTGCAGGCATTCTTAGCCTTATTTATTTATTTATGTATTTATTTATTTTACTAAAGAGGCGGTTAGGCAGCCATGTGTCTGCAAAGGGAGACTTGTCAGCTTAATGCTAGATTTTCTTTTTTAATACTTGGTGTTTCAGAGGTACATTTTGTTAACGTGTTAGAGTAGCACATAGACCTTTGCAATAGAACTCTTTTAGAAAGAACGTGGCTTAGAAAGAACGTGGGTGGCTTAGTCGGTTGAGCGGCCGACTTCGGCTCAGGTCATGATCTCGTGGCCCATGAGTTCGAGCCCCGCGTCAGGCTCTGGGCTGATGGCTCAGAGCCTGGAGCCTGTTTCCGATTCTGTGTCTCCCTCTCTCTGACCCTTCCCCGTTCATGCTCTGTCTCTCTCTGTCCCAAAAATAAATAAACGTTAAAAAAAAATTAAAAAAAAAAAAGAAAGAATGTTTTGAGAGTCATGGTTGTGTCATACCAACACGAAGCCGTAACTAAGCGCATTGGACTTGAGCTTCAGGTACTGACAAGTCCAGTACCTGGCACACAGTAGGCGCTCACTAAGAACTTGATGAGTGAAGAGACGAATGGATGGATAGAGCTATTCTTGCTTTCTTCTATTCTTTCCTCCCCTACCTCGGGTTGCTGTCCAACAGGTGTAGTTTTCAGCTGTAGTGATTTGGAAGAAAAGTGAAAATGCTCTCCCTCCCCCTAGTCCTGCATCATCAAGCAAAATTGTATGTTTACTGGAAAGGCTGGAGCCTCAATCTCACAGTTGCTTACTCAACATCTGAGGCTGGACCTCTGAATAAATGCATAAAATTCTACATTTGCGAGTTACAAATGTTGGTAGGCAATCTAAGGCCATGGCAATTCCATCCAAGCCAAAACAAAAACAAAAACAAAAACAAGCTCCTCCCGTCCCCACAAAATTTCAAACGAACAAAATTTTTGCCCTACACATGGTCCTTGGACAGAATGAGGGTTGGGGGAAGCCCCCTTATCAATTCCTTAACAGGTTTTAAGATGCTTTGGCCAGTTACCAACTGGGTGTGTGACAGCATTCACATAGCTCCAAATGGTTTTGTGTTTCCAGGTATCTTTGGATCAGATCTTTAGATTTAGTCGGAAACTGAATCGTCGTACCTTCCCTTTGGGTTACTTACATTAATTAAATATGGGGAAAATGCAGAAACTCTCATTAGAAAGGACTATTCCCCGAACTTGTGATGTTTAATCATCCACAGAGTAGGCTTCCATATGATCCTCAGAGCAAACACTGAACAGAAGTTCTTTGCCCTCTGTGTCCTGCTACCTTTCTGTTTCTTTTTTTCAACATGTATCATGTGCTATGAGAGTAGAGTGGGGATAGCAAAGAAGACAAGTATCTTCCGTCTACGGTTGTGATGGACCACCTTGTTTCTTACCAAAACGCTCAAAGACAACGGATGCCATGCATTTCTTGCCTGTTTTTGAAACAACAGCTATGACTCAGTTACAAAAAAAGGTAACTTTGACAGAATTTCCACTTTCTTTTTTATTGTGGTAAGAACACTTAACGTAAGCTCCACTCTCTTGACAAATTCAGTGCACTCTCCAGTCCTGTTAACCCTGGGTGGTATCGTACAACAGACCTGTAGAGCTCATTCACCTTGTGTGACGGAAACTCTGTACCCACTGGATGGCAGTTCCCTCGTCTCCTGTCCCCTCGCCCCTGGTAACCACCAGCCTCCCCTCTGTTTCTGGGAGTTCGACTATTTTAGACACCTCACGTAAGTGGAACTGGGCAGTACCTGTCCTTCTGCGACTGGCTTACGTCACTCGGCATAATGTCCTCAAGATTCAGCCACGTTGTTGCAGATGGCAGGATTCCCTTATTTAATGCTGAGTAATATCCCATTGTATACATGTACCACATTCTCTCTATCTACTCCTCTGTCCACGGATGTTCAGGCTGTTTCAAAAAATTAAAAATAGAACCGCCATAGGATTCAGCAATCTGACTTCTGGGTATTTATCCAAAAGAATTGAAGTCAGAATCTTGAAAAGATACCTATGCTCCCATGTTTTATGGGACATTATTCACAATAGCAGTGATGTGGAAACAGTCCAAAAAGTATTTTAATTGCCTTTGTATTTTTAACTCCAGACTTCACAAAGTCCTTCATTCTCTGTACTTCAGAGAAAAACATTAACTTGTCCAAGAAAGAGAAACTGTAGCTGTATTTACTGTATTTACTGTAAGGAGGTAAGTCTGAAAAGGTGGAATGGGAGTCAAGGTCACAGAATGAGCCATCATCTGAAGGGAAGTCTGAAGAATGTTTGGAGATCTGTAAGATGGATCCTAGGGGGGGCCAGCCCACACCCACGCCAGCCCAGAGGGGAGGTTTGACAGCCTGAGGCTCTCAGTCACATTATACCACGGTAGAAAGGTCTGGAATAAGGGACGAGGAGGACTGGTTATCAAGTGCACTGGCCGGGGTTCTGCTTACACGAACACCTTTACTACAACACTGACGTGGACAAAAATGATTTATTTTTCATTGTAGTCCTTGACATCTTTTCCACTCGACTAATGTGTGTGAATTTCCAAGTGCTGTGAGAATTTCAGACTGATCCCGGAGCTTGGCAATGAATAATGCTAACTGGGATTTGTCATCCTTTATAAGAGGACAGGTTGTCAGGACTCACCTCTGAGCTGGCGACGAGCCTTCAGGGTTTATCGCCTCTCTCGGCTGCAAGAATACCGCTATTCATCTCACCGATGCTTAAAAGTGCCCAAGTATTTAAGGGTTATATTTAATAATTAATCAAGAAAAAACTTCTTAATGTTTAAGCCTGCTTCCCCGCCCCTCATCTTGTACTGCTTATTTAGAAAGGATCCAAATGCTGAGTTTAATTAAAAACATACACTTGTTGCGGCTTACTGCAGACTTAAAATAAAGGGTATAAACCATAACAGAAACACGTGTGGTCACCAAAATTATACCCATTTACCGATACCTCACAGCAGGTTTCTGCCAGAACTCTCACACGTTGCCTTTAGTGGTCGATGATCTTTACGTCTCTGCCTGTTTCTAAGCCAGTGCAGTTTCTTCTTGTGACGTAAGGATGGCTAGGAGAGAAGGTTTTCAATTTTCGTTTCTGTGATCAGCAGACTCCCCTGGTACCTTTCCTTTTCTCGTTTGAGGAGGAAAGTGTCTATTGGGGGACTTCAAAAATTCATCATTTGTTTACATTTCCCTGGCAGTTTGCAGGTATTTTCCTGGCTCGTCTTTCATGTGACAGAGAGAGAGGTGGGGGAAAGAAAGCTATCCTGTTTCAGAATATAAACAGCGTTAAAACCCTTGGCTGAGGGGCGCCTGGGTGGCGCAGTCGGTTAAGCGTCCGACTTCAGCCAGGTCACGATCTCGCGGTCCGTGAGTTCGAGCCCCGCGTCGGGCTCTGGGCTGATGGCTCAGAGCCTGGAGCCTGTTTCCGATTCTGTGTCTCCCTCTCTCTCTGCCCCTCCCCCGTTCATGCTCTGTCTCTCTCTGTCCCAAAAAAAAAAATAAACGTTAAAAAAAAAAAAAAAAAAAAAACCCCTTGGCTGAGCAAAGGAAAGCTGAGACCGCTGGGCGTTCCGGCACGCATCAAGAGCTCCGTGTGTTTTAGGTGATAGCAGTCTGTCCACGGGCTGCAGGCTAGGTGAGCCCGGAGGAAGACAAAGGCACCGAGCGCTTCTGCGCGTTGTGTGTTTGCTGCACAAAAGCTGTGAACACAGCCGGGAAACCTCGGTTTCTTCTCTGGACGCAGCAACAAACCAAACGCGCAGAGAAATGCTCAGCTGTGCGATGGCATTCTCTGCACTCGGACATCCATCACCTCCTGGGGCCTCAGGTAGGGTTTTCAAGACAGTGGCTGGCTCGCAGCGTCCTTTGAGGTGGTCTAAGGTCAATCAGCGTGTCACTGCACCTGCGCCCGTTTGCTTTTAGGTCTCGCCTCCGATCGCGGAGCAAAGGCCACATCAAAAAGCACGTGGCGCCAACTCTCAGCCTGGGGGTTTGGCCTCTCTCAGTACCATGTGTATATATGTGCACCCGGCCACTCTTGGCCTTGTTTTCCAATAATTTATTCATGCGTATATGAGTCTCCCGGGGCTGCTGTAACAAGGTGCCACAACCAGGTGTATCGCAAGCAGCAGGAGTGTATTGTCTCGAGGTCTGGAGGCCAGGAGACGGCAATCAAGGCATCGGCAGCGGGGACGTGACCCTTCTGAAGGTTCTAGGGGAGGATCCTTCCTGCCTCTTGCCGCGTCTGCTGGCTCCAGGTGTTCCTCGGCATTCCTTGGCCTGCCGCTGCGCCTCTCCAACTTGGGCCTGTGCCCCCACGTGCACCTCTGTGTGTCCCTTCCTCTCTCGTAAGGACACCACCACCCACTCAGTACAAACTCCCCCTAATTAATTATGTCTGCAAAACCCCACTTCTAAATAAGGGCACGCCCCACCCCGAGATTCCAGGTGGACAGGAATCTGGGGGGACACGACTCAACCGGGTAAACGTGTACCTCACAGCCACCTTCTGTGCGCACGGTACAGAAATCCATTCTCCAGCCCTCCCCCCACCCCCGGCCAAGGAAGCTGCTGCCGACTACACCTGATGGGTCCCTTCACCCTGGCACATCCATCCACTGAGTCAGCCAGACACCCGATGATCAGTGCCCAAGCGGTTTCTGGCATCTACTAGTACTTCCAGAAGGAAGTGGAAGAAAAAGGAAGGAAAATAGAAGAATGAGGTCGTGGGAGAAGACTCCCGACGGAGATGAGACACTGAGGAAGGAGAGCTCAAGCAAGTCCCTGGCTGTCAGGCTGGCTCCCAGGGGCTGAGCACCTGCTGCCTGAGAGCCAGAGTCAGCACAACTGGCCCACCCACGGCGTGTGGGCGCGTCTTTGAGGCACAGGCATACAGGCGGCTTCGCTCCGATGGAGCTGCACGCTGCCCGATCGGAGGGGCACACAGCCCGCGGTTCCCATCCCCCACCGCGTGCGAGTGCAGGGGGAGCTTTCTAGAACCCAGCGAAAGTAGCGCGTGCGAGTCCCTCCTCGAGGGTTTAAGGCCACCGTACCAGCTGTCCACACACAAGGACACAGGGATGGACGCACATTCAGCGTGTGCCTAGCTGAGCGGCACCACCCGGAGCCCGCTGCTGATGGGATCTTCCAGCCCAGTCGGAGAAGTTCTTTACCGTGGAATTTACTGTTCAGGCCTCCTCTCCCACTTTTAAGTAAGTATCCACTTTTGCACCTAATTTTGATTCGTCATTTTGTGTCTGTCTTCTTAAGCAGAACATCCAAATCCCAAAACCTTCAGGTCTGACAAACGGGGAGCAGCCTGGGCTGATGAAGGATGGTAAGGCTGCCCAGAACCACCAGGCAAAACGCTCACGCAGCCCTGGGCCCCGGCTGCTGCCTCAGATCATTCCGTGAAGACATGGGGGCTTCATTCCAGAGGCTTCTGCTGTCTCCTTGTGATTTATATCATGCTGTCTAATTAAAAAAAAAAAAAAAACATATATATATATATATATATATATATATATATAGCTTTTCACCATACTTAGTTTTACAGAAAAGAAAATTGAAGAAACCATCCGTGCCACAATCCCATGTTCTTGCTGATCTTCAAGATCTACCTCAGCTCATGGAAAAATCCCCTGGGCAGTTGTGAAAACCACGTCATCTCCCTGCAGGTCTCTCGTGGTTCCGGCAGAACCCGTCTGGGAGCATCAAGATGCCTGAGCATCAAGATGCCTGAAGTTCCCAGGGCCCCTGTGTCAAGGGCCACTGACGTGACCCAAGTTCTTCCACGTGGTGTGCTTGTGTCATCGGGAGGAGCTGTCATGGTGGGGGGATGGGCACCAGGGGGTTGTCCTTGCCACACTTCCTTCGGGCCATGTACGAGGTTCCTGCAGAGGGATCCAGGGAGGGCTCGGGGCGGGGTGGCTGAGGGTGGGGTCTGAGCACCTGTGGGGAGGGGGACAGGTGCCGCTGCAGAGCGGGGTGGGGGGAGCCACTCTCCTGCCTGTACCTTAAGGCCAGCAGCACCTCGGCACCGAGCCGCCAACATCAGCTCCCAGACGGGACCTTGTCTTCATCATGCGTGTGGGTTTGCCAGGGAACTCTACGGGCAACAGGTATTGGATCTGAGGGGCCCATGCGCTGCCTGCAGCGGACAGAGTGGGGCCCCCATCAGAAACACTGAAAAGTAACTGGGGGCACCGTGAGGTGGGCAAATTTATAGCATCGAGCAGACCGGGGGGATTGTGCCACAACAATAAACACGAAGAGGACGTGTGCCCTTGTTCTGTCATCCTGGTCCGCTAAGACCTGAGACACAGGGCAACATTAATGTGAACTTCTTTTGGCTGGGTAGATTAAAGAATTCCCTCAATACAACCAAAGACAACAAGTTTCCAATTAAAGCTTTTGTTGAACAGATGGGGTTCAATTGTTAAACGCTACCGGGAACGCCAAACAAAGGTTTGCTCCGCTTTAAAACATTTGTTTCCTGTTGGGCAAACAGGGGTAAGATCAATGAAGCGTTGAGTTCAAACACGCAATCTGTTCATGGGTTATTTTGCAGGTTTTCAAACTGTAAACAGTTGTTGTCACTCACAATTCAAGCGTCGCTATTCACTGTGTTGTAAAAAGAAACGAAAAGGAATTGGAGGCTGGTTTTGTGGACGCGAGGAACTCATCCTTAAACCTGCCGGTGGCGGAGTTTCTGCTCAACACTCAAGTGCTCCAGGTTTCCCTCCATGGCTGCTGGAAATCCGTAGGACACAGCTGAACCCCCACCTGCACCCAGCACCCGCATGCCAGCAGTGTCCTACCTGCACGGTCCATTCTCTAACTGCTGGGGGTGCCTGGAGAATACTCCTACCTTCAGGCAAGTAAGACACGTGTGCATTAGCTTGCTGTCACTATTGTAACTCACAAAAACTTAGCGACTTTAAACAGCAGCTGTTCCCTCTCTTACAGGCCTTAGATCGGAAGTCTACAACAAAGGAGTCAGCAGGGTGGTTCCTTCCAGGCACTCTGGGGAGAATGCACAGCCTTGCCTTTTCCAGCTTCTGGAGGCCCCCTGTGCTCCTTGGCTCGTGGACCCTTCTTCCTTTTCCAAGAACCTTCCCTTAATCACGCCTGCAAAGTCCCCTTTGCTGTAAAGGGTGATAGACCACAGGCTGCAGGGATTAGGAAGTGGATGCATTTTTGTTGTTGTTGGGGGGTGTCATTATTCAGCTTCCCACATGTGTGACGTTCATCTCCTGGGAAATGAACAAACTCCGATCGAAGACCCATCTGGAAAAGTCCAACCTCCAACCTCGCAGTGTCTTAGACCAACACTTGGGGGTCTGTGCTCCTGCACAGTGAGTTTTGGCTTAGCCACGGGCTTCTTTTTCCCTTTGCTCACACCAATAAAAACACTCAGACTTTCTTTTCCATCCTCCTTTTGTTGGTAACTGTCTTGTTTCACATGTGTGACCAGATATTAAATGCGACTCTTCCTATGGTCTTCAAAGTTGTGACAGAAAGCTCAAAGACAAGAGCAATACAATAGGTCCAGATATTCTGACAGCCCGGTGCGGGGGCTCCACCAGCCAAGCAGAACTTGGTGCAGGAGGTGTCCAAAGTGGTCCTGACAAGATTAGCCCTTCTCCCCTGTCACCTCCAGGCCACTGGCAAAGCCAAGACTGTTCGGAAAGATTGAAGAGGGAGTTGATGAAAAGCTCTTTCGAGTAAGCTGTTGGGGTGCTGGATATTGGTGCTTCCCAATGGGAGCTTGACAACCTTGAGCCACTTGAAAATTTGTCATGAGTCTAATGACCTCAGCTGAATCACCACAGCACTGGCTGCTCCAGCAGAGCTACAGGAAGTGGCTGGGATGGGAACGGTCTGCTTCCAAAGTTTCCTGTGGGCCAGATGTGGACCCTGCAGCAGGGAACCAGCCTGGATCATCTTGAGAATCTACCCAAGAGAACCATCTGGAGAAAGGGATCCCGGAACAAGGGCAGAGGATAAAGCGTAAGCAGTCAGAGGAAGCATCAGCCAACCAAGTAAATTGTAGGTGAGAGACACTAGCCCTAAGAACATTATCTCTGAAGAGCTCACAAAAACTTCTCTTGATTACAGAAATCAGCATTTGAGATAGGCCATACCTCTAGGACCCCAATGTCAAATCACAACCGTCCTCAAGTAAGACCTTTCCCTCCTGAGGCTGCCATAGGCATGTGAAAGTCACCCTGTGGACTTTTGCAGTGCACCACCTGTGGCACTTTCCCATCCTCTGTAACACAACCATAAGGACTTGAAACACCAGCTAGCAGGTGGAGGGTTTCTGGTTCCTGCTAATATGAGACTGAGCGTGGGGTTTTGGCTTTCTCACCATAAACAAACCTTGGGCTATAGAAAGAAAGCTATACAAATCAAAACGACAGCACATCGGCAACTGAAATTCCCCAGGAGACTGGTGTCCCAAGTGGGTTGGAGCAGGGTGAGAGTGGCTGTAGCTGAAACAGAGGGTGACTGGTGTTGGCTGGGGGAGAACAAGTGAGTGGAAACGCTATGGAAGCTCTGCTTCTGCCCGGGCCATTGCCTTGGGATCCTCACTGCCTAAGACCGATGATGTAGACATCCATAGGAGTCAAATCAGGGCAGGACCAAGCCCATGCTGAGCGGGGACTCAGTGCATCTGCTCATTTGCTCGACAAATATTTACCAGGTGTCCTCCGTGTGCCAAGCACTAATCTGGACACTGGATACAGCACTGACAAAACAGAAAATGCCTCAGGCGCCCAGGAGTGGAAGCAGCAAGTGCAAAGGTCCTTAGGTGGAGGTGAATCCAGAGAATGGCAGGAGGCCAGAGGGACTACCATGGAGCGTATAAGGGAAAGAGAATCAAGAGATGGGGTCAGAGATGTAATTAAGGCAGATCATGTGAAATACGGTAAGGCTTTGGTTTTTAATGTAAGCAAGCTGGAAAGCCATTGAGGATCTTGAAAAAAGAAATATCTCTCTGTTCTTGAGAATGAACTGCAGGAGGGCAAGGGAGAGGCTGGGTGAACAGACTGTGGCAGGTAGAGCTATGGATGGGCCTGGTGGTGGCAGTAGGACGATGCTAAGTGACCGAATCTTGGATAGATGTTGGGGTACAGCCAACAGGATTTGATGATGGATGAGATTTGGGGGTAAGAGAAAGACATAAGTCAAGGATGACACCAAGGAATTTAGCCTGAGCAGTGGCAAGAATGAAGTTGCTACTAACTGAGTTTAAGAGATCTGCAGAAGGAACAGTTAGGGAATATTAGGAGCTCAGTTTCTCTTAACTGACAGGTTAAGAGCGAGATGCCTATTAGTTATCCTTCTGGACACAGGTAAACAGATGAGGAGTTCAGGTCTAGTCACCAGCACAATAGATCATATTGAAAGCCACAAGAATGGATGATATCACTGGGGAGTAAGTTAGATAGAACCAGGAAGTCCAAGGACTGAGGTGAATGAACTAACCACTCTAGTCAAAAGACAGAGGTTTGCAGAATGGTTATGTAAATATCATCCAACTATATGCTGTCCACTAGAGACACACTTTAGAGTCAAAGACATAAATAGGTTGGAAGTAAAAGAACTGAAAAAGATATGCAAACAATAGCCAAATGAGAGATGGAGTGGGTGTACCAATATTAGATAAAATAGACTTTAAATTGTTACTAGAGACAAAGAAGGCCATGTTTTAATAATAACAAGTAAATGATCGGGGGGCACCTGGGTGACTCAGTCAGTTGAGCGTCTGAGTTCCACTGAGGGCATGATCTCACAGTTCATGAGTTCGAACCCTACATCAGGCTTGCGGCTATCAGCCTGCCAGCACAGAGCCTGGTTCAGATCCTCTGTCCCCCTCTCTCTGCCCCTCTCTCGCTTGCACTCTCCCACAGACTAAGTTTTTTTTTTTTTGAAAAAAAAAGTAAATGATCAGGAAGATGTTGCTACTATAGTAAGAATATGTGTACATAACAATAGAGCCCCCAAATACATGAAGCAAAAACTCACAGAATTGAAGGGAAAAACAGACAATTCAATAGTAATTATTGAAGGCTTAAATACTTCACTTTTGGGGCGCTTGGGTGGCTCAGTCAGTTGAGCGTCCGACTTCGGCTCAGGTCATGATCTCACACTCCATGAGTTTGAGCCCCGCGTCAGGCTCTGTGCTGACAGCTCAGAGCCTGGAGCCTGCTTCAGATTCTGTGTCTCCCTCTCTTTCTCTGCCTCTCCCCTGCTCATGCTCTGTCTCTGTCTTAAAAATAAATAAAAACATAAAAAAAAATTTTTTTAAATAAATACTTTACTTTCAATAATAGATGAACAACTAGATGATCAACAAAGAAATATAAGACTTGAACATCACCGAAAAACAACTACACTGAACAGACATGTATAGATCTTTCCCTCCAATGACAGCAGAAAATGTATCCTTCTCAATTACACGTGGAACTCTCTCCAGGATATAACCCTCCAAGGATATAACATGTTACACATAAAACAAGACTCAGTACATTTAAAAGTGCTGAAATCATACAAAGTATGTTCTCTGACCACAGTGGAATGAAATAAGAAGAAATCAATAAGTAAAGATAATTTGGGAAACTCACAAATCTGTGGACATTAAACAAAAAACTCCTTAGTAATCAATTGGCCAAAGAAGAAATCATGAGTTTGAAAATACACTGAGGCGTGCCTGGGTGGCTTAGTTGGTTAAGCATCCGACTTCGGCTCAGGTCATGATCTCATGGCTTGTGAGTTCGAGCCCCACGTCGGGCTCTGTGTTGACAGTTCAGAGCCTGGAGCCTCTTCAGATTCTGTGTCTTTCTCTCTCTCTCTCTGCCCCTCCCCACTCACACTCTGTCTCTCAAAAATAAATAAACATTAAGAAAACAAATAAAGAAAATACACTGAGATGAACTAAAACAAAAACACAATATGTCAAAACTTATGAGATGCAGGGGTGCCTGGGTGGCTCAGTCGGTTAAGCGTCCGACTTCAGCTCAGGTCATGATCTCATGGTCCATGAGTTCGAGCCCCTCATCGGGCTCTGTGCTGACAGCTCAGAGCCTGGAGCTGCTTCGGATTCTGTGTCTCCCTCTCTCTCTGTCCCTCCCTCGCTCATGCTCTGTCTCTCTCTGTCTCAAAAATAAATAAACATTAAAAAAAATTAAAAAAAAAACTTTTGAGATGCAACTAAAGCAGTAGCTGTAGAGAAATTAATAGCTATAAATTCCCATATTAAAAAAGAAGAAAGACCTCAAATCCATAACCTGATCTTCCACCTTAAGAGATAAGAAAAAGAGAAATCCAAAGCAAGCAGAAGAAAGGAAATAATAGGCAGTAAAACATTAAATAAATAATTGAATAACAATAGAGAAAATTAACAAAGCCAAAAGTAGCTTCTTTGGAAAGATTAGTAAAAATCAACAGATCTTAAGCTAGAATGACCAAGATAAAAAGGGAGTTGATACAAATTATTAAAATCAAGAATAAAGGAGAGGTCACCACTAACAAGTCTACAGAAATAAACAGGATGATAAGGGAATACTATGAACAAGTGTATGCCGAAAAAATAGACAAACTGTATTAAATGGATAAATTCCTAAGTAGATAGAGACCACTGAGAAGGATCTGAATATACCAATAACAAGTAAAGAAATTTCATTAGTAATCTGAAAACTTTCCACAAAGAAAATCCCAGGCCCAGTTAGCTTCACTGACGAACTCAACCATACATTAAAAGAAAAGCTAACACCTTCCTTCATGGCTCTTCCAAAAAACAGAAGAACAGGAGATACTCCAAATATTGTTCTATGAAGTCAGTATTATTCTGATACCAAAACCAGACACAGATCACAAGAAAACTATAGACCAATATGCCTGCTGGTACATTAACACAAAAATGCTCAAAAGAACAGCCAATGAAATCTAGCAATACATAAAACCAATTATATGGGATTTATAATTGAGGTATTATATTATATTATATTATATTATATTATATTATATTATATTATGGGATTTATCCCATCAAGTTTGTGGGTAGTGTTAACAGAATGCTTCAGAGCCTTTATATTTATATTATATTTTTATAAATATATATATTTATAGCCTTAAATACTTGTATCTTTTTTAAAAAGCAAGCAAAAACAATCAGTGAGCTAAGTTTCCAACTTCAGAAGTTAGGAGAAAACAGAGAGCTCCCTAAAGTCTAAAAAAGGAAATAACAAAAGACCACTTATTGCCAGATAGAAAACAAAGCAATACGAAGACTCGCCAAGTTAAAAGCTGGTCCTTTATTTATTTTTTTTGAGAGAGAGCATGCACAAGCAGGGCAACAGGCACAGAGAGAGAGGGAGAGAGAGAATCCCAAGCAGGCTCTGCACTGTCAGTGCAGAGCCCAACAGCGGGACTTGATCCCACAAACTTTAAGATCATGACCTGAGCTGAAATCAAGAGTTTGATGCTTAACTGACTAAGCCATCCAGGGGCCACAACAGTTGGTATTTTCAAACTTCTGGTAGATGGCTTGAAGAAAAAGAACAGTTATAAATAGATAATGTCATAATGATAAAGAAGAAAGACATGAGTAGATAGAGGGGCTGTTAGAAACTCTTACTACTACATGTGACTCAGGAAGAAATAAAGCCCCAATAGTCCTGTAACTACTACAGAAATGTAGGTGTAATTAAAAATCTTCACACAAGAGGACACCAGGTCCAGAAGATTTTACAGAAGCCTTCTAAATTTTCAAGAACCAGATCATTCCGATCTTACACAAACTCTTCCAGAGGAGATGCTGTCCAAGTCATTCTACGGGGCCAGTATAACTTTGATAACCAACTAGATAAAAACAGTTTATAAAAGGAAATGAGAACCTTATTTTACCCATGACTATAGGTGAAAAGTTCTAACAAAATATTAAACTGAATTCAACTGCGCATAAAAAAAGATAAAAGGCTATGATCATGTACCAAGCTGGAGTCAGAGGAATTCAAAGATTCTTTGATATTTGCATATCTATACATTTGATTTACTGCATTAAGAGATCAAATGAGATAAGCTATGTGACCATATCAATAGATGCAGAGAAAAGCCTTTGATAAAACCAACATCAATTCATGATTTTTAAAAAGCACCTCAAGTTGATAAATGATATCTATGAGAAACAACATACATCATTGTAAAAAGGAAACTATGTGGAACTTGAGAAACTTAAGAGATGGACAGAGGAGAAGGGAAGGAAAAATAAAATAAAAACAGAGAGGGAGGCAAACCATAAGAGACTCTTAAATACAAAGAACAAACTGGGGGTTGATGGGGGTGGGGGATGGTTAAGTGGGTGGTGGCTATTAAGGAGGGCACTTTTCAGGATGAGCACTGGGTGTCACCCATAAGAGAGGGATCACTGGATTCTACTCCTGAAGCCAAGATTACACTATATGTTAACTAACTTGAGAATGAAAAAAATAATAATAAATAAATAAAATAAAAAGGAAACAAAAAGAATTATTCCTTTTAAGGGTAGAAACAACAGAATCTGCAAATAGGACCCGTGTGTTGAAAATATAGAATCTGTATACTGCAAACTAAAAAATGTGACGAAAGACATCAAAGAATGCCCAAGTAAATGGTGAAGAGGTTGTGTTCATGGATTCAAAATCTCATAGTAAAGATGTCAGTTCTTCCCGAAATGATCTGCAGATTTAATGCAGTTCCAAACAAGAGCCCAGCAGGATTATTTTGTAGATATAGACCATCTAATTTTAAAATTTATATGGAAAAGCAAAAGAATTAGAATAGTCCAGGCAAATTTCAAAAAGAAGAATAATGTTGGAGGAATCACAGTGCCCTAATTTATGTCTCACTGTAGGACAGTAATCGTAACAATGTATACTGACAAAGGGGTAAGTACATAGATCAATGGAACAGAATAGAGTCTAAAAGTAGACCTACATAAACATGGCCAAGTGAATTTTTGACAATGGTAGAAAAGCAATTCAATGGAGACAGGACAGCCTCTTGCAGCAAACGGTATTAGAACAATTGGATGTCTGTATGCAGAAAAGGGATCTTCATCCTCAGGATTTATTCAAAAAAAATTAACTCAAAGAGTGAGACCAGGTGTTAGGAGAATAAAAAGGCAAGCTCTTTATTGAGAGATAATATTTATATACCACATATCCAGTAAAGAACTTTTACCCGGAATGTGTAAAGAACTCTCAACTTCAACAGTAAGAAAATCAAATAAAATATGGGCAAAAGACATGAACAGACACTTTACTAAGGAGGATCCGTGGGTGGCACACAATAAGATGTTCAACATCATTAGATGCTAGGGAAATGCCAATCAAAACCACAGTGCGTTGCCTATAAGCCTCGTGTGTCCCTTCATCCCAGTGTAAATCCCGAGAGGGCAGGGAATTTACCCTGTCAGAATGGCTAGAATAAAGGAATACTTACAACAGCTGTGTCTACTGAGGATACAGAGCAACTGGGACTCTCACCATTGCTGGTGGGGTCGTAAAATGGTACAGCCACTTTGGAAGGCACTCCAGCAGTTTATGATAAAGTTAAGTCATCCCATTGCTGGGTATGAAATTCCTAGAGAAATAAAAATGTATGTTCACACAAAATCTTGGACACGATTATTCACAGTAGCTCAGTTCATAATCACCCCAAACTGGAAACAACTCAAATTGTGGTACATTTATACAATGGAATATGACCGAGTAACACTAAAAAGAATTCCATGTCTTTTTACACGCAAAGAGTAACACGCAAAGAGTACAATGGAATATGACCGAGTAACACTAAAAAGACTTCCATGTCTTTTTACACGCAAAGAGTAACACGCAAAGACTTCCATGAATCTCAAAAACATTACGTTGGGTGAAAGAAGCCAGTCTCAACAATGTACGATTCCATTTCTACGACATTCTCAAAAAGTCAAAACTCTGGTGATGAATCTATATTGCTAGATTCAGTGATTCTCAAAAGAACAAAATTTCGTGATTACCAGGGGATGGGGGGAAGGGAGAGGTGAGTGCAGAAGGGGGAGGATTTGGATGATAGGACTACTCTCTACATATGGCTATACGAATCTATACATGTGCTGAAATTCATAGAATGGTATACATGCTCACACAAGAGTCAATTCTACTGTAAAATAACATAGTAGAAGCTAGTATCAGTTAGGACTTGTACAGTTGATTTTTATCATGCGCTTTCTGGATTTATTTATTTTTAATTGAAGAGTAACCGACATAAATATTGTATTAGCTTCAGGTGTATAACATAATTATTCCATATTTATATACATTACAAAAATGGAAGCCACAGTAAGTCTAGTTACCATCTGTCACCACACAGCGTTGTTACAATGTTATTGACTATGTTCCCTGTGCTGTTTACAAACTAACTACCAGCAAGGCCCTCCTTGTAGCTGGATATCTTATAGCTCCCAGTAATAGTTGTACAGTTTCTTCAGTTACACAAATAACTGTGTAATGCGGGTAACCCATTACTACCACTTCTAACCAAGAATGACTGGAGGTTTAGAAAAAAAAAAACACGAAAAGATTTGCAAGGATTGCAAAAGATTGGAAAGGATTGCAAAGGACGTAATCAAACCACCCTGATTCGCAAGTGGGAGAGGAGGGAGACTAAAAAACTACAGAGAAAAGAGATCACACCCCCCTCCTCAGTGCAGATGTTCTGGTCAGAGGCTGCCTTGAGCCAAGAAGGGAGGGAGTTTGTGAATGAACCCTGGAGTTCTAATGTTCAACAGAACTAGACTCTTTACCTCCTAGAAAGGAGGCTATTGTTTAGCACTGAAAGTGACTAAGCCGTGAGAATGGCCAAAAATGTCAGGAGTACTGAGAACGCTACATGCCGTGAAAAAACAGAAAGAAGACACCTGGAAATCTGTCATCTGCACGGCAAGGGGACAAGCATAATGTTAATGTTGATCAGAGAGGGTCCCTCTGATAGGATAGAAGCAGAGCCGTGGGGGGCCTGGACCCACTCTGAGACTTCCCTGCCCTGATGATTCCCTTCCTCACATGCACACCCTCCACTCGTGTCAGAGGAGCAGGACACACGGGCAACAGCCCAGCTCCGCGGAGACAAAACCAGTGCCTTCTTGAAATTTACAATCTACAGCGGCAGCGATGTGAAAGGGCACCTAAGGCTTATAGACAACTCAGCAAACCTTTCCCGTTACAACTGCAATCTGCAAAGGGAGAAGGATAAGTGTGTTTGGCAGGAGGAGTGAGTGAATAAGGGAAAAACTTACGTGATGGAATGAGAAGAGCCTGGCAGCAAGATTGGAAAGGGAGACGTGGGTGTGGGAGGAAGGCTGACCGGGAGGGAGTTAGGTGAGGACCGTGTTGAGCTAATTGGCCTGCATGGATGAAAGGCAACTTTTTTTTTTTTTTTTTGGCTAGAATTACTTGATTGCTTGCATTGACTGGCATTTGTCTATGAGATTTTCATCCTGAGTAACGCTATACCTTGGCAAACGTGTAAGATACAGCTTTTGTAACATTAAAAAAAATATATTGTTGGTCTCTGTTGGTTGCAATCAGCACAGACACAATCCATGCTTTATAGAGAGCCCATTTTCTGATTTCACAGAGGCAGCCATGCTTTATCAGAAGGCTCTCTTCCATTATTGCTTAATATTTTTATTTATGGACAATCCTGTATTCTAGCAGAGACTCGAGCAGATCTTTGTACACCCGTGTTCATAGCAGCATCTTTCATAAGAACCAAAAGGTGGGATCAACACAGGTGTCCACAGACAGCTGAATCAATGAGCAAAGGTGGTCTATCTGTACAATAGGATGTTACTCAGCCTTAAAAAGGAAGGAAATTCTGACACAAGCTACAAGACGCATGAACCTTGAGGACATGCTGAGTGAAATAAGACAGACATAAAAGGACAAATTTGTATGCTTCTACTCCTGGGGTACCTTGACTGGCCAAACTTCTAGAGACGGAATGTAGAATAGTGGTTGCCAGGGCCTGGGGAGGGGGCACGGGGGTTCATGTTTAATGGGGACAGCGTTTCCATTTAGGAAGACAAAACAATCTGGAGACAGATGGTCGTGATGTGGCACAGCAGAGTGAATGTACTTTAATGGCACGGAACTGTATGCTTAAAAATGGTTCCGATGATAAATTTTATGTTATATATTTAACCACAATAAAAAAAATCATGTTTTCTAATGGGGAGTTATATATCTTCCAGGCACTTGTTTTATTATTAAAAATTAATATCACCAAAGAAAAATATATACTACCATCAACCTATGAGCCATTTTCATAGCTTATCCTTAATCATTTTTCTCTTTGCTCATTGATTCAGTGCTGGAATTATCTAGAAAACTTATTAAAGTGCATACTGATTTAGGAAGTCACCTTGTGGCTTCACGGCCCTTTTTAAAGTTCTATTTAGTTTTGTGAAAATCGGAGCTAGTGGTAGGATATGAGGAAGAGGCATAAGCAATGAGAAATCTTGTTTCTGTGTTAGTTTGTGCAGAAGTATCCTTGGGAACAGTGTAGAAACAATGTTGTAATTCTTTAGCTAACTTTTGAAACTGCTTAATTTCTCTGTAGCATCTTTTGGGGTGCTGCCTCCCACAAGCTTACTCTCTACAAAGTATTCTTCCAAAGGACTTTCTGCCCATTCTGAATCTCAAGGTTGAGATTAATGAGAGGAGCTTGTGGGACCTCTTCCTGCTGACATCTGAGGACCTACTCAGAGTAATGGCCTGAAAGCTGAGGAATTCGAGATAAATGTCACTGCTTTCCCCTCAAGAAGTCCTTGGTTGAGTGGGAGAACCAGATTTGTAAAACACACACACAAGCAGATAGGCGCTGCGGGAAGGTGTTTAGACAGTGGCAGGGTAGGGAGGGGGGAGGGGAATCAGTAGGTGAATGGATAAATAAACTGTGGTACATCCAGACAATGGAATATTATTCGGTGTTTTAAAAAAAATGAGCTATTGAGCCATGAAAAGACATGGCTTCCGGAACTTCAACGCAGAGCAGTAAGGGAAAGAAGTCAATAAGGAAGGCTACACACGGTTCGATTCCAGCTACACGACATTCCGAAAAAGGTGAAACGATGGAGATGATAAAAAGATCAGTGACTTCCAGGGGTTGGGGAGAGGGAGGGGCGAATAAAAGGAGCACAGAAGATTTTTGGAGCAGGGTAAATACCCTGTTTAAAATTATAACGGTAGATACATGTCATTAGACATTTGTCCAAACCCACAGGATGTGCAACGCCAAGAGTGAACCCTCATGTAAACCACCTGCTTTGGGTGATTTTGATGTGTCAGTGTAGATCCATCCATTGTAACAAATGTACCTCTCAGAGGGGTGGGGAGGGGATATTGATCAGGAAACAAATGTACCTCTCAGAGGGGGAGGAGGGATATTGATCAGGAACGAGGCTGTGCATGCCTGGGTTATCTCTGTACCTTTCTCTCATTTTTGCTGTGAACCCAAAACTGTTCTAAAAAGTAGTCTAGTTAAAAAAAAAAATCCAGTGTTGGGTGTGAGAGAGGGGTAGGACCAAGAATCGCCCTGGGTTTCTGGACGCCCGGTGGATTGTGATGTCATTTGGTGAATTTAAGGCTCCCAGAGGAGCATCATATCCTAGACTAGAAAAGGCCGCAAGGCGCTTTCTGGGGAGCAGGGCTCAGATGGCAGAACCCTTTCTGTGTAATAATGCAAAAGCCACTGCTATCTTTCAGCAGCACGTGGAGAGCCAAGATGAATGAGGGTGAGGGGAAATTGGGGTGCTTTGACACCAAGGCTTTTCCTGTGCTGACACTTAGTGACCTTTGGTAACAGAATCTAATTCCAGGATTACCAGTGTTTTCAGGGCGTTGATTTGGTAACGTAGCCGCAGCCAATCGGCTTCTCTGATGTTAACCTCAGCCCCAGCAGAGAGTTGAGAGCTCTCTTCTTTCATCTGTGGTGACAAAGACCCACTTAATTAGGCGAACAGAGCTGCAGACTATTTCAGGCTTGCTCTCGGCGAAGAGTTGCATGTCATTTGCCAAAAGGGAAGTAGATTCCGGAATGTCCCCCTTTCCTAAGGACCCTGGTGTAAGAGCCTCACTGCCAAAGAGCATGATACATATTTTAGCCTGGGAGGTGCCTCCACATGACTAGAATGGGCTTGATATGGATCTTTCACATGTGCTCACATGAAGACAGCACTGTGTGCAAAGTGTCAGCTGCAAAAGGGTGCAGGGCGGGACGAAGAAGGACCAGCATCCGTGGGGCCGTTCCCATCCCTCCTCCTGCACCGGAGGGAGATCCCAACCAGCAGCTGTGTCTTGAGTTGAAATGAAAATACGAGAAGAGAGGCCAAAAAAAGGTTAGAAATTTCCTAAAGTTTGTTCTAAACAATGTGGTGCAACTGTAGGTGGTTAGGAAACCCCAGAGACTTATAAACCGAGGCGAGCCCTGTAAGGAACACAGTGATTCATTCTGTGCGAAGATTTCTGGCCAACCTTAACAAACAACAAAGACATCAGCAAAATCGCACAGCGGAGACTGCAGTGAGTGGCTCTGGATGTATTACATTCAAAAGGGTATAGAAAATAATGCTGAGTGCCTGTAGTTTCTCAATTCACTGCCCTTAACCAATATCGCTGGTGTTCCAAGATCAACGAACACCATGTGTATGTTCTGTGGTGCTGAATCCCTGTAGCACCTACAGAGGACACAGTGCTCCACCTTCTCGTTGCTTCAGCTCCGCTGACAAATACATGACAAGCCATGGTTTCCTCGCGCAGGCAGACTCTTTCCATGACCTCAAACCAGGCAGCGCCATGAAGAAGAGAGAGCCTGGGCTCTAGGTTCTAAAATGTGAGTCTATCATAAAAGGTCCTACTTACAGGAGAGTGAAGGCTACGTACATCGTAGGCCACTTGTGGTCATTGAAAATAAAAATGAAGATTCTTGATTAGGTGAATGCCTGATCAACTTTAAAATCACAATAAATGCCACTTTACATCTACTGCCATGGCCCCTCACCAACGTAACAAGTGTCGGTGAAGACACGGACAAACTGGAATCCTTGTGTATTGCTGATAGGAATGTAAAATGACACCACCACTTTCAAAAACCATTTGGCAGTTTCCTAAGGTAAACATAAATTTACCATAAGACCCACCAATTCCATTCTTAGCCATTTCAGTAAAATGAAAACATATGTCCACATAAGGACATGTACATAAATGTTTAAAACAGCACTATTCACAAGAGCCCAAAGGTGGAAACAACCCAGATGTCCGTCAGCCGATGAATGAATAAACAGTTTGTGGCAGATCCAGAGAACGGGGTGCTATCCAGTAACACAAAGGTAGTAAAGGACTAATATATTTACAGCATAAATGAACTTGAGAAACACTGAATTAAGTGAAAGAAGCTCGGTGGGAAAGACACCTATGATCCTATTTATATGAAATATTTAGAAAAAAAAATCTGTGGAGGCAGATTAGTGATCACCTGGGACTGGGGATGGGAACAGGCAGCAAATGTAGACAGGCAAGAGAGATCTTTCTGGGGTGACAGAAATGTTCCAAACTGGATGCAGTGATCATTGCACAACTGTAAATTTACCAAAAGTCATTGAATTATATACCTGAAACTGAGGAAATTTTATGGTATGTAAATTATGCTGCAATAAATCTGTTAAAAAATAAGGATGCTGACTATAACCCAGCAATCTGAGAATATATGGGGTGCAGGATGCCTGGTCTAGGAGGCTGCCTGCCATTAGAAAGGAGGAAATTATATTCTCTGTTTAGATGGGCAAGAATCGAGAGGGGCAAGAGCCACTGTCTTGTTTCTGGGCAGATGATGAGAGATTTTCTCTGACCCCTGGAAGATGACAAAGATGAAAGAAAGAAAAAATGATATAATCCCATGGCTTAGCCAGCAGCCCCTCCAATACCATGGCTCACAATCAAGTCCTTTCAGGGTCCTTGAGGAAGCTCGGAGTGCAAGACCTAGCAGGTGATCCTGGGATCGGCATAGGTTTGGCGACTAAAGCTGAAGACCTGTCTTCTGGCAGGGTCCCTCGGGGGTCCTGGGCAGCAGGAGGGCACAAAAAGGAGCAGAGATGCAGCATATCCTTCTGCAGAGAATCCCATGTTGTAGAGCATCTGTTCCCGCCAAAGGAGGGCTAAGACTCTGTTCCTTTCAGCTCGACATCTTTGACACCAAAGTAGTGGTGCTTATAGGATGGGTGGATGGATGGATGGATGGATGGATGGATGGATGGATGGATGGATGGATGGGTGGATGGATGGATGGATGGATGGGTGAGTGACTGGGTGGGTGGATGGGTATGTGGGTAGGTGGATGGGTGGTAGATGGATGGATGGGTGGATGGATGGATGGATGGATGGGTGAATGGACGGACGGGTGGATGGATGGATGGACGGACGGGTGGATGGATG